>NC_046154.1:51244132-51556632 GCF_011064425.1 Rattus rattus
TGGCATGTGGCAATCCTTCACAATATTTACCTGTATGTTCTGATTAAAGATTCATATTTTTAATGAATAGCAATCAAAAATCGGTATAAAAATACATCCATGAACTATTACAGATCTACCTGGCCACTGTTAGTCTTCTCAAATGTTACTTTCCTAATATGAAAAGCCAGGGATGATACATCCTTATAAAGTAAAGCTCCGAATGAGAAGGAGCATATCAGATGAAGTTCTGTAAACTAACCTGGCCATGTCATTACTGCTCCACATTAATCCCATATTGCATATCATTTAGACATTTTTCAACAATATTCCAAGCCATCATTTGAAAATAGTAAGAATAGAACTGATTTACCACTTAAATAGTAGTATCACTTTTCAACAATTAATTTTCTGACTAGTTTACAAGTATTAATAATTATGGAAATTTAAAACTTAAAGTGAAATAATTAAAGGCTGGGACTAATTACTTTTTAGCAAAAGAGACAGGCGATAAAAACAGTATTTAAGAGAAACCCTAATTATTCAGGATCATATACTAAAGACTGCAAACAGTCTCAAAATAAGCTAATCACATTCTTTCAGGTACAGAATAAGGTAATTACATTCCATCATTAAAAGAAGAAGAAGAATATTGAAAGAAGAAGACAGTTCCTTAAAGGACTCTACTTGCTAACATCAAAGCAACCTCCGACAGCTGCACGTCGTGGGTACTCACGGCATGCCCCAGGACCGCATGCGCGATCTCATGGCCCAGCAGGAAGGAAAGCTGGTGCATGTTGGTCACGCTATTCAAAAGCCCAGTGAAAACAAACACTTGTCCGTTCTGCACACAAAGAGAGTAATACAAGCAATTAGCCCACGGGCAAACTTAAAGACCTCAAGCTAGCAACAACAACAACAACAAAAAAGTATATAACGAATTTACTTACTGGGAGCACGAAGGCATTGACCTTGGGCGAATGGACCACGTGAACCACCCAGTTGATCTCAGAGACCCCTGGGACGTCTTGATTGCACTGTGTTAGATGATAAACCACCTTCTTGACAGTCAGGTACCGGGGGTCTTCCTCAGGCAGCAGATCATTTTTAAACTCTTCCATCCACTATATGTTTTTTTTTAAAAAGTATTATTTAAGAGATTTTGCACTACAAGATGCTTATGCTGCTTCATGGTGGGGTATCTGATGAGTACTGGGCATTTTAATTTTGAATCGTGCAAAACTTTACATATTAAATGCTCAAATTTCTGAAATTTGAATTATTCATAGAAAAGCAGTATGGTTTCTCACAGAGGAATAAATTATAAAATTTTTATATAAACATGATTCAATCCAAGTTTTATTCTTTTCCATTAATCTATATGCAAGCAAAATGCTGAAATATTTCTAATTTCCTAAGAACTTTATGAAACAAAGCTGCCTATGTCTTACATTAAAAATTTCATATAAAAAAAGGAAACTGTAGCCCAGGTGGTAGAGTGCTCACTCCCCTAACGTGTACAAGGCCACAGTTCGATCCTCAGCACAGCACACGCAGTGTGCTTACACATCCTTGTGATCCAAACACTGGATCTGGGTAACCAGGATGATTACAAGTTCAAGATTATCCCTGCTGCACAGGGAATTCAAGACCAGCCTGGGATAAAAGGAGCCCAGTGCCAGTCAAGAAAGAAAGAGAAACAAAGAAACAAAAAAATAAAAAAAAGAAGGAAGGAAAGAAGAAAGACAAAGGGAGGGGGGAGGAAAAGAGGGAAGTGGAGGGAGGAAGGGGAGAGGAAGAGTGGGAGGGGAGAGGGAGGGAGGGAAGAAAAGAAGGGTCAAAGAAAATTAATTACTTTCATAATCCACTAAGTGGAATCCCTATTCACAATACAGACTTAAGCTTTTACAAAAAGGGACAATATCTCACTAATTGTAAAGTATTTGATCCACACAGACTGAAAGAAAATCACTAAGATCTCAGAGCTAATGGGCAAATCACGTGATGCTGATTGAAATGCCTGAACATCTCTTACATGGAAACAGTTTTTCTGAAGCTTTTTATAAGATATTCTCTCATATATACTGTGAAAATTAAGGATAATCTACAAATACTTAATTTTAATGAAATGTATATTTTAACATAAATCAAGTTGATAATCTTTTTAAGATGCATTAAAACATACTTCATAGAATATGAACTTAAAGACTACATCAATTATCATTTTTAAAGAAAAACAGTTGTAAACAAATAGAAGTCCTCTATTAACTCTTCTTAAACAATCAAGGTCCTCTATCTATATCTTAGTTTGCTATCTATTACTGTGATGGACATCACAACCAAAAGCCTGTTGGGAAGAAAAGGGAATATTCCAGTTTACAACTCTCAGGCCACAGTCCATCATCAAAAGAACTCAAGGCAAGTACTTCAAGGGAGGGACTGAAACAGAAACCCTGGAAGAATGCTCTGGTGTTGTCCATGGCTTGCTTAGTTTGTTTTCTTATACACCCTACACCCGAGGACCACCTACCCAAGAGTGGCACCACTTAAAACGAGCAGAGACCTCGAACATCAGTCATGAATCAATACAATGTCCCACCTTGCCGACTTACCAGCCAATGCAGGCATTTTCTCAGTTGAGGCTGCCTCCTCTCAGGTGATTCTAGCTTGTGTCAAATTGACAACACACTAGCTTGCACAATTAAAGTACTTTATAACGGCTCTTTAAGAATATTTAAATTCACAGACCAATAAATTAAGCAATAAAATGTCTGTCACATGAACACACTTATATATACATACCAATCAATATGTATATATAGCATATTCATATATGCAAATTCATTCATATATGCATGTATTTTAAATTTTAAACTATCTGAATAGTAGATTCTTAAAATTTCTTACAAGATTTGTTCCAATCTTTCCAAAATGTTTTTCTCAAAGCTCTCTTCTTATTAAGACTAAATTCTAGGATACAGTTTAAAGTTCTGTTTGTATTCTAAGACTATTACTATCTTAGTTAAGACCAACTTTTATAGCAAGAAATGATTGCTATTCATGATAGCTTTCCTTTCATAAGTTCATGTGCTCCTTTGTATCCAAGCACATGAAGACCTGAAGCATTACCTATTCAGCAATGTCAGCCACCCATCCCTTTTTGTGGTAATTACTAGAATACAATGATGGTCCCATCCTTGAGGACACACAAGAACACATTGTGTACTGTCTCTCCCTGAGTTACTACACTTCTGCACGAGCTGAGATTTCTGAATCCTGCCAACTATTTTGTATTCATAAAACAAGTGATTATGGGTCCACACACCAGCAAGCTCATCACCTAGGAGCCTGAGACATAAGGGTCACAGGTTGAGGGCTAACCCCAGGCTACACAGCAAAACTCTGTTTTAAGAAGAAAAAAATAATGGCAGAAAATACAATAATATTTCAAAATTTATTTGAAATATTTGAAAAACAGCTATCTTATACCTGACTTCCAAGGTATACAAATTCTCACAGCATGTTTGCTTATTTGATACATAAAAACAAAGCACTAGTTTGCATGGTGTGCTAGATCCTAGGATAAAATAAACAAACCAGCAAGGTTGTTGGTCCCACAGAGCTTGGCCTATAAAGGGAGATGGACAGAGACCAAGGAAAGTTCCATAATGTAAAGAAAAGAAAAGGGGGAAAGCTAGGACCTAACGCCAGTCCTGCCAAGCATGGGACATTGCAAGTCAGTTCCCAGCTCCACCCGGCTGAGTCACAGTCTGAGCCAGCCTGAGCATCAGGGAAGGTTTTCCTGAGCGGGACCCTGACTGGAGCAGAGCAAGAGCTGTCTGGCTGGGAGGACAACCAGCGCACGCTGCAAACGCCTTCCCCAAGTATGAGGCCTTCGAGAAAATGACTAAAGTATCAAACACTAAAATTAAGAGCAGTGCATCTTCCATATTTAAAAAAGCTTCCTGCTTGTGTTAGCTTGTGCAGTGTAGTTACGGACCACTCTTACAACTTACCACTTCATATTCCAGGTCTGACAGGAGTCTGAAGTGTTCTTTCCCCACTAACAGTAGTTTGCTCCTTCCAGTGACAGGGCTCACTTCCAGGTGAGTGAAATAAAACACCACAAACAGCAGTCCAAAGGCACTCAGACCAAGGAGCAGCCTCCACTTGTTCCTCTTCACGCTGTCTTTAAATAGCGCCTTCTTGTCAGGAGGAAGTGCTTGCCACCATTTCCTTATGCCCCTGTGACAAATCAGAAATGGCCCGTCTGGTAAGTGCATGCTCACACCTCAGACACACGAGCTAGGATTGTCCATTATGAGTCCCTTCCACCATTATGTTTATCTGTGCACATAGCTTTTGAACTTATAAAATTCTTAGCTAGAGGATGGAAAGTCATCAACGCTATAAAATTATACTTAAGGCTCACTTGAATTTCCCACATCAGCTAGTGTGAAGGCAAACCCTTAAATGAGGACTTGTGTTGTTACAGCTCCCACTACTAACACTTACTAATTACCGCATGCTAAGTGCTGTTCTAATCATGATGCACGTGCCACCTCATTTGCTCGCTCTAACACCTTCTTACACAGAACAACCTAGCCAAGGCCTGGGGCATAGCTAGAGGAAAACCCAGTAGTCTGGGACACCATTCCTGAGACTGACCACTTAACAAGGAAGAAGTCCTCAGACAAGCATCTTGGAGTCATAAAGGATAAACTGTACCTTTCCACTGCCCCTCAGACTCTAGCACAACCTGCCAGTGCTCCAGCAAGGAACAAGAGGCACTGCCTCACCATAGACGCCGGCAATAAGCAGCACTTCTCAGGAGCAGCAGCTCCACTATCACACCTATCATACTGGGGTAGGGGAGGTGAAGGACTGAAGCATCAGAGTAACAAACGGATACTTTACAGATGCCATCAGGGAAGGGCTGCGCTAGCTGGAAGGAGTGGACAGTAGTTCTCTAACCTGCCAGGCTAGGTACGCAAACATTTTAACAACTAATGTTCTGAACAGCAGGACAAAACATTTCCTTGTGCATACATTATTTTAAGTCTTAATAAAAGGTATCAAACACACACACACAGTGAAATCTCCCTTAACAAAAAATCATTCTACAAAACAATTTTGTAACGTTACTATAATTTTATTAAGTCCATGCTATCATTTGGAAGTTTCAACCAAAAGTCTATGTATTCAATTTCAAAGGCTTGGCCCCTGTCCTCTGGCATAACTAGGAGTGATATAACCCATGGGAGATAAGGACTGGTTAAATAATGTGGGGTTACTGGAGAGATGGCCTTGAAGGGGCTATTAGAACCCCAGTTCCTGCCTGTTTCTGTCTTTGCCTTCCTGACCATCATGAAATGGACAAGTCCCCTCTGAGAGACATTCCCACCAGCAGGCAATGAGTGGGCCCAGCCCGTGCAACCAGGGACCAAAACCTCAGAAAGCATGAACTGAAGTAAGTTTTTGTTCCCTGATTATCTTGATTATTTCATCACAGTGTAGAAAGCTGACGAACATGGGGATGTGTGTGAATCGCTTTAGAGAAAGCCACTGAACCAGAAAGGCCACAAAACAATGAAGTATACTTATTTCCCACTGCAACGTTTACAGATTACTACTTACTTATAACATATGTATGGCATATTATAATGTATAATAGAAAAATCAAAACCAAAATCAAACCATTTTATAGGAACAGAAATCACAAAGTGATTATCCCTACAAATGAGGAGGGGTTTGTTACTTAGGAGCCAACATAGATACCTATTTTCTGTCAGCCTCAAACATACAGAATTAAATACACTACAGAGAAATTCTTGGATTTTGAATAGAAGTAGACTGGGTTGTTAGAATGGAAGGAAGCAGATGGCAAGGAGGGTCAGCATATTTAACAATCATAACAAAACTTTATGAAGAGACAGATTTGCCTCCTTCAACCTTCATGAAATAAGGAAAAAGGTTGAGAAACAGCCATTTCGCTATAAAATGCACAGTTATAAAGGACTACCAAGAGAAATGTAACAAAATCCTGTGAAAACAGAATAGTGGAGTGAGCTAAGGCTGCGCCTCTAATTATATGAATGAAGCCCTTGACTGCCCATGAGCTGACTGCCTAAAATTCCACAGAAACCAAAAGGCAATATTCTCAAGTG
Source organism: Rattus rattus (assembly GCF_011064425.1). Classification (NCBI taxonomy): domain Eukaryota; kingdom Metazoa; phylum Chordata; class Mammalia; order Rodentia; family Muridae; genus Rattus; species Rattus rattus. Next base: position 51,250,279 of record NC_046154.1, read on the forward strand.
CTGTGTTACACAAACCGTTGCCAATGCTTCCCATTATCCCTGTAATTAGAAATGTGAAATCCTTTGGAAATATCTCTACCAACAAAAACTTGAGGATCACATTTCTGCACAATAAATTTGCAACAAATTATTTCAAGATTATTAAAATCATGCACATAAGACTGGCAGAATTTACCTTTAGAAATTCAAATTTTAAGGTGAATACAGCATAGGGAAAGGTTCCCTTTAAAGTACAGTAAATAATTGAAGCTTAATTATTAAAAATTATTATAAGTTGACACAAATGTGAATATAGAAGTTCGGGAGCTCTAACACAAACGCTGTGTATTTACCTGCCCACAATGATAGCAAGGAGCTTTTGCACTGGTTTCAGAAGGAGCATCAAGAGAGGGACTGGAGCGGCCTGACGTGGCGCAGATGTGTGGAAACTCCGGGCCTCTCTCACGGCGGCACAGTTCGGAGAACATGAGGCATCACCCCAAACCGTCCAATTGTAGGTGAGCACCCCCATTTCCTTGCTTTGGGCACTTGAGAGGCATCCTGATCTTTTGTTCTTGAGAGTCCTACAGAAATGAACGTTTCTGGGCAGTGAGATCACTGAATAACAGTGACTGACTGTGCGAAGTCCCCAGTTTGCATGTACTGCTGGGAGCCTTGGTGCCAGTGGACAGCCTGCTGGTGGGGTCCACGGTCTCCTGCGGGCCAGCATATTCACTCCAGAGAGAAACCGATTTCTTGTGGCAGACTGCAGTCCATAAAGGAGGTTCATCTTACCTCTGCTTGGTTATCTAGAATACATGCACACACACACATAAGACGTAGACGCCTGTGGAATATGTACTTACAGACTGGGACTGTAACACCTAAGAAACACGTCCTGGACATCTCGGGGTAAATGCCTGTGTGTCTGCCCACCACCCCCTGCAGCGCCTTCCACAGGACGAGCCAGAGGGACATTCACAGCCTCAGATCACTACCCAGTGCTCATTGCAACACTTGAATCTTTTCGCTTCACTTAAAGAAAAAACATTTCTTTTAAGTTTGCAGGGACTCTATCTGATCAGCAAATCACTTGGCAGAATGAGAAATAGCTTTGATACAACAGCAAATGTGTATCAGTTGACAGTAAGATGAAATATCAGGGGATAGAAAAGCCTAGCTTTAAAAATGTTACCTTTAAGAGTTTTAATTTATTCATTCCAATAAAACCCTGAGGCTTTTGGTTAGAATCAGGACGTAGAAAGAGGGACTTTAATACCACCTAAAATTGACTTCTTAAAGGGAACACGTAAAAGGAGGATTTCCACACACTTGACAATAGGCAAAGAAGGACTGAAATGTGGGTAACAAGACTCCATTACAACTGCCCCAGAGAACCGGCTGGTGAGTTTCCAAACCACACACGAGAACGACTACGCCTACAACTGCCCTAGACTGAAGGCGTGAAGCTGGGCAAGCCTGTGGACCAGGAAGCTACAGCTTGTGGGCCGAAGAAGGGAACACAAAACTGAAAGAGGGAACTCCAGGTCAGTGCGGGCCCCTCCCTACTCAGCTGAGCACTAGCTGGTCACACGTGCGAAAGCTTAGAGAGCCATAATTTCAGGCACAGTCCACCTGACAGGGTGCACTGTCTGCTCCCGTTGCTCAAAGTGGGAAAACTTCTCATTTGTAATTCACAGAAACTGGGTGGAACTCCGAAGAGTCTAGCACTGCTGTGAGAGCTGCTCTAGCCCCAGTGACAAAACCTAAAACAAAAACCCAGCAAGTAGCTTCTTAGCTCTCAGATAAGAGCCAGCTTGGCAAAACAACGCTAAAAGATCAAGCTGCTTCTAATAACCACATCATGGATTTTCTTTTAAAAAAAAAAATCAAGAATCAACAAATAAACATTTAGCAACATATAATTCACAATTTTAAATGAAATTCATAGAAGAAATATTAATCAAAGGAAGCTGACTCCTAACTAATACAAATGGAAGTATTAGTAGACAAGGATATTAGAGTTGTTATTGAATTGTTTAACACAGAAAAGTGTACTCAAGCTCTTTTACTAGAAATCAAACTATAAAAACAGCATGAATATACTTTCTTTCCTTTAAATCTAATGATTTATTGTTGTAAAGCTTTGACACTTGTCCCTCAACTTAGGGAATGGGCCAAGATGTCATGTTAGTCCCTAATGGCCATTGGTCTCAAAGGCAGTAGACACCTACCACAGAGAAAACTTCACATTAAGTCGTACTCAGCATATGGACATAAAGATGAACGTAAAACCTAGAGTTGGTGTTGCAGCAAAAAAAAGGGCATGCAAGCTAGACTTGTAAGGAAAAGTTCTGCACATGCTTGCACAGAAAGGACAATGGAATGGACCTATGATATGTGAGAGATCACAGGGAGGGAGCGAGGGAGGAAACAAGGGTGGGGGATGGGAGGATGCTGACACTGATTCATGGATAAGAAACCTGAAGGCCTCCATCTTTCTGAGACCCTACTGTGCTTTCCTTCGGACTGGGCTTCTCTAAAGTAATTCCTTCTCTTTACCCAGTTTCTGTGTCTTACAAATAATTGAGCTCAATGACATTTTCATGGTAGGAGGCAGCTGTAAAAGTTCATGTGCAAGTTAATATTTCAATGTTAAATGTGTCATAAAACAATCTGAGAGATCCTCCCTACACGAACTTCCCAATCTTCTACAGACCACGCTCCAAACTATACAGAATTAGCCCTAGGATTTTAACATCCAAAAGACCAAAGACCACTTTAAATCAGTCCTGCCAATCTACCTCCTTACTACCTCAGCCCAGCACACCCTGGTTCTGGGGCCCTGAGTTGTAGATTTTACTATATTCTAACTGCTTCACTTTAGTTCACTACCAATGCCTCTTCTAAGCAACCTAAAATCAGACCAGGTGGGCGGTGGTGGCACATACCACTAATCCCAGCACTCGGGAGGCAGAGGTTGGCGGGGACCTCTGTGAGTTCGAGGCCAGCCTGGTCTACAGAGCGAGTTCTAGGACTGCCAAGGCTATAGAAAGAAACCCTTTCTCAAATAAATAAATAAATAATAAGTGAATGAATGAATAAATAAGTGAATGAATGAATGAATGAATGATGCAGAGCTCTGAGCCACAACAAAGATGATAACCTAAAAACAGCAGGAAGTGCTACTACCTACGAGAGCCTTGAAGCTGAGAAGAGCAAGCCTATATTCTAGCACTTGAGTCACAGAGCTGTTCAAGGCAATTTAAAAACAAAACCTCGGTATAACAGGCTAGCAGGCAAAGTCCAATGTGGAAAGCAACACTACATAAAGCTTCCTACAGAAATGTTCCCTTTGCTGACCACCATGGCAGCCCTGGCATGTGGCTTGGTGCATCTGAGGAGCCGAATTTTTACTAAAGTTAACAGGAGGACTTATACCAGACAGTGCAGGTTGGCCTGACAGACGCAGGCGAGCTTCAGCAAAGCCAGAAAAATGTGAACGATCACCCAAAGGAGGGCCAACAACATAACAAGATCTGTCCTTAACGTTGCCAAATGTTGCAAACCTTTCTACAAAAGCCACAAACTCAGACTTAATGTGAAATTTACCTATTTTAAAATGTTGCCAACCAACATTAATAAAACCTGATGATCGTAACCTAACATCCACATATCTCTTTGGTTCAGAGTTGTTTTATTCATTGATTCATTCATTCATTATATGAGTGAATGCTACAAGTCAGCCGCCACTCTGTGTAGCAGATACAACGCAGAGAAAAGACAAAAACGCCTGCCCAATCTGTACAACTAGTAAAGACAAAACATGCTAATAGATACAAAGATAAATCTTAGAAAAGGCCTACATGTAATTTAGGGGACAGAATGGTGCTCATAAGAAAGAGATCCAGTATTTCCTTTCTGGGCAACAAATGTTTACAGGATGTGTTCCTTTGTGAGTCCTAAGGCAAGCAAGCTCTTTTGTAATTTCCACTGGTTCTCTGTGAGCCTTTCAATAAAATTCCTAATGTTACTCCCAGCTCCTAATTCTTAAGGCACCTTCTCCAAGCTTCCTTCATCCACTGCTAAATCTAGTTTATAGATATTCCTCAGAAAATAAACTCTCATCCAAGTACCATGCACCCTATTCACACTGCTCAGATCTGCTCATATGAGAAAACTGCTCACTCCAGAGCAGGTGCAAACATTTTTAAGGTAGCCTACCAAAGGAAGGTAAAAACAAAAGCCCCAAACACTAGATAATTAAAATCATTATCATTTTCTGCCACTGACAATCAAGTGTCATCCAGAATAGGAGTAGTTATTAATCTGTAATCACTGATTAATCTTTAAAATGTTTATTTTTTTAATGGGGAGAGAAATTTGTTTATACATTTTCAAAGAGCCAGTCACTATTCTACACAGCACCTAAGAAAGAACTGCGGCAGGCCAACAAACATAGCTGGCAGACTTGTAGGAGTTGGAAATTAATGATGTGAGAAAATTAAACAATTTGGATTGCTAGCCTCTAAGAACATTCCAAACCCTTAATTCTTCAAGTGCCCTCTCAGAATGAGCAAGTAGTGTGCGCTCACTGGCACTCAGAGCTGATGGCTAGAAGACAGTTTTAAGAACTCTTACTAAAAACTACTATTTCTCCTCTAGTTTCTATGGAAACAGCTGTCAGATTGGCAAAAATAGGACATGCACTTTAAAATAATCATTCAAGCTAAGTACACATGATGGATGGCTTCTTTAAAAAAAAAAAAAGTTATTAGGCTTGGCTCTTTAGCTTCCAAATGTCACACAGCACCCCTGCACCTTGGCTCAGGATGCTGTAAAGCTAAACCTTTTAGGAGGGCTCCAAGACATTGAGAGTCGCTAGGAGGCGATGAACTCCTAAATTCCTAATGTGGGATTTTCATCTCTTGGGACTAACGTTTCTGGCTGAAGTTTGCCCCAGCACAGTTGCTCCCCGTCACACCGCAAGTGATATGTAAATAACATAAAAAGTGATCTTTGAATTCAAGTTTTTTGAAGAAACCAGTAAGCTCCCTGGAACTGCTCCGACTGTGCAGATGCTGCGAGCTGAGGCAAGAGAGCACGTGCCTCTACACAAGGACGAGCGGGGAGGCGAAGGGGAGACCCGCACAGGCCAGGCCGGCGACGCCTGGAGGAAGCGCTGCTCAGGAGGAACCCACCACCGACAGCGGGAGGCAAACTTACAGAAAGCCCACCCACCGGGCCGTTCACTCTGACTCGGCACGGTCCATGCCCACCGCGGTCCCCGAACCCCCGGGCCCCGCTCCCCATCTCCGCCCTCCCCGCCCCGCTCTGGAGGAACGCCGAGCCGTCACCGTGAGCGCGCACTCGAGCCGCAGCGGGAGCTGGATCCGGCTGCCGGCTCCGCGCAGGCGCACGTCTCTTCCAAGCCCCGCCCCCTCACTTCCTGCCCTTGGGACCTCCGAGGAGCCTTTTGCCCCGCCCTTGGAAGAGTAAGTCAGTTTCCCCATCCCAGAGCGGTCCAGGGCTGGCTGCGGTTGGGCGGACTGTGGGGCCGTCGCGCCCCCGTGTGGTTGGAGGAAGATAGCCCAGTTTTAACTGCTTGCCAGGAGCTACACACTTCCTTAGTACTTGGCATGGCTGTGTTGGATCCAGAAAAAACCATGCCTACTATAGTTTCTACAACAGTTCTGCCCAAAATGAAAGCAATTCCAGGGGCCGGTGGAGAACTAAGATGCCTTGGTTTGAAGCTGCACTGAGCTGATGACTTTGTAGGTATAACATTAATTCTAGAGTTCCGATTACTTACTGGCAATCATCCCTCAGTTCTAGAGTGATACGGGTGCATAAAAAATAAGACTAAATATGAAAGACTGTTTCACCATGATCGCTTTGGGACACCAAACTTTAAGAGGTCAGCAGTATTCATGACAACAGCTCCTGACCAGATTTCATTGTGGGAATGTTTTGCAAAGGACTGTGAATACCGCTGGCAGACGTGATTCTGTAGGATCTGCAGCTACCCACCACAGCCAAAAAATGATGCTTTGTGGATATACGAATTACTCTGTTTTTCTAATAGGCTACCCGAGAAACACATTAAAAACAAAAATGCTATCGTGTATTCATTCAACATTCAATATGTGACAGACACTGTTGGTATTCTGTCGAAGCTCCACCCCAACAGTTACCTGGCAACAGCCAGCTGTGCCTGACACTTTGTAAGGGGCTGCTTGCCCACTCCTCCCTCTCTTTCTCTCTTGCTCTTGCCCTCTTCCCCTTTGTCCCTTCTCTTCCCATTCCCCTCACCCCCCTTCTGTCTGGACTCGAGCCGAGATTTAAACCCCAACATACACTATGCATGGTAGTGATATTAAGATCAATATCATACAGTTACTGCAGTGAGGACATCATGAAGTAGTGGTTGAAAAGGTGAACAGAGAGCAGGACTATGTTGAAGGTTTGGGATTACTCAATTCATCACATCTGCTAGATGGGTTGTGGAAATATTTATAAGCAGTCATAAAAGTGAAAATGTTTCTACAATCCAGTGGGAGCTGGGAATATAACTCTAGGGATCACCATCAAGGAAGAGATGACTCAGACTTTGGGTACTGTTGAGGAAAGGGTTAAGAGGAAATAGAAGTTAGGAAGCAGAACCCTGGAGAACTTCAACATTTTAAAACTCAAAAGAGGGCATGGTGGCTTATGTCTTCAATCCCACCATTTAAGAGACTGGGACAGGAAGGCGACTTTGAATTCAAGACCAGGTTGCTAGATTACCTGGTCAGTCCCAGTCAGCATGGCCCACAGAGTAAGACTGTATCTCAAAAACTAAAAAACACATCAAAAGTAAAAAAAAAAAATTAAATAAAAATTTTAAAAAAGAACTTAGATAGAGAAAGCCAAAAGGAAAGGAAGGGGGTTGGGGCAAGTATTCAGCCTATTACAATTAATAGTAATTTATCCATACTTAAACTCATTTAAAAATAAAGATATTTTCTGGGTGTTGTGACATACACTTCTAATCTCAGCACATAGGAGACTGGGGCAGGAGTATGCCCACAAATTCAAGGCCAGATAAGGCTGCATAGCAAATTTGAGGCCAGGCATAACTACATAGCAAGTTCCCAGCAAGCTAGGACTGGACAAACCATGTCTCAAAACAAAGAAACAAACAAAGGCGACATCATCTAGCATTTTAAAATAACTTTGAACCATGTTTAGTTAATAGGTTACTGCCTGACTTTTCCTGAGGTGTCCAGTTCTATGCCTCCTCCTGGATGGTGAAAGCCATCACAGGCTGACAAAATTATTCCATTCCAGTCTGCTTTTGTGGGCCAGTGTGTCTGCAGGGGTTACACACTGTGGGACATAAATGACGGTGGCCTCTGTGCCATGACCAGGTCCTCTTGAGTGTTAGGGGTGAATATAGGACACCAGAGAGCATGTGCTAGGATTTCTATGTTCATGTGTCCCAGAACAAGGAACTGAACCAGGGACACGTGGAGAGTAATAGAAACGGGGGTGATTTGTTAAGAGAAAGAGAACTTGAGAACGAGAAAGAGGGGCAGAGACTCGGAAAGGTCAGCAGCTCGATGATGCCTGGTTTCGACACTTTGTGAGCTGTTTACATGGTGCCTGCCGATCCCCTCATTTATATGTTACACATGCTTTGTCTCTTACCTGTAGATCTTGGTCAGATGGGCATCGGGTTCCAGTCTCTATCTGACATTGGTCCCTTTCTCTTTTTTTCTATTCTTGTTTACTAATATAAGTGTTTTTGTCACTGGCAGAAGGCATCAACTGTGAATTGCTATGTGGCTGCTTGGAATTGAACTCAGGACCTCTAGAAGAACAGCCATGCTCTGTTCAACCACTGAGCCATCTCTCCAGCCCTGACATTGGTCAGTTTCATATGCTTGTCTTTCTTCAAGGACTTCAGCTCTATTTATTTGTTGTTGGTTTTCTTTTTTATAATGTAAGATTTTTGGTATTTGAGAATTCCATACATGCCTATAATGTGTTTTTATTATATTCACCTCTGTTTCCCCCAACACATCCTAGATCCCCCCCATATTCCCTTCATAATTTCATGTCCTCTTTTCCATTTTCAATAACCCACTGAGTTTAATTAATGTGGCCCATATACACTTGGGGGGATAACCCAATGAGTGATTGACCTACCACAGAACACCCTCCAACCCCATGCAAAAAAAGAAAAAAAAGTCTCTCCTTCCTTCCTCTCTAGCAGCCATCAATAGCTCCCATGTAGAGTCAGTGGTCTTCATCTGAGCCCCTCCCACTCCATGCTGAACCATTGACTGGCTTGACCTTCTGCAAGTCTTACACAAGCTCCCACAGCTACCATGAATGTCTGAGACCACCCGGCCTGCTTATGCCTATCTTTGCCTGAACTAGATGTTTTCCGCTTCATGGGCCCTTGTTTCCAAGTAGCATACATGGGGTTACCACCAGTCAAGAATACTGGAGACTTCCTGGTAGCTTGCTTCTGCACAAGAATAAGTTTCACTCTACTGTTAGTTAGAAACTTCAGGAAATTGAAACTTATGCCATTGGTTTCTGATGTGACATATGTTTATCGTTACCCTGACTACCAGCTTGTGTTGTGTGACTTTTCTGCTTATAAGCAAGTGCTTTTTGTTCGATTAAACAAGACTTGATCAGAATACTGTCTTGTCTCCATTTCTCGAGCTCTTGTTCCATCCATCCATTCCACTCCCCTCTCCAGGGTCTCCGTTGATGTTCCTGTGGGCTGGGACACATGAATACAATGGTCCTGTTATATTTAGATGATACTGTTTCTCACCAGTCTTCCGTGACCTCTGACTTGTACAATCTCCCCACCTCCTCTTTGGTCTCTGAACCTTGGGAGGAAAGGGTACAGTGTAGAAGTCCCCATTCATGTCTGAGCAAACCATAGCCACTTGCTCTCTGCACTCTGAACAGAGCACAGGTGATATGGAGGGGCAAATAGACATGGGGAAAGAGGTGGGAAGAGAAGGCTGCAGAAGATGTGGAGAAATGGATAATTAACGTTGGAATGTGTGATGGTTTGCATATGCTTGGCCCAGGGAGTGGCACTATTAGAAGGTGTGGCCTTGTTGAAGGAAGTATGTCACTGTGGGGGTGGGCTTGGAGACCCTCCTCCTAGCTGTCTGGGAAAGTACAATCTGTTCCTGGCTTCCTTCAGGTGAAGATGTAAAACTCAGCTCCTCCTGCACCATGCCTGACTGGATGCCATGATGCTGCCATGCTCCTGCCTTGATGATAATGGACTGAACCTCTGAACCTGTAAGCCAGCCCCAATTAAATGTTGTCCTTTATAAAACTCATGTTGGTCATGGTGTCTGTTCACAGCAATAAGACCCTAAATAAGACAGGATGCTAAAAAAATTATGGAAACCTGGATAAACTTCTTAAATATGTGCTTAAAGGGAGTTGTTCAATACCATGGAAAATGTTCTTTCCAGAAGTCACAAGTTTCCAAATAAACCACCCAGTGACACGCATGAGATATTCCCCTTGAGTGGTTGGACTTGGGATCCCAGAGATCCCTCAAACACAGACTATTGACATTTCTCTTGGTTTCTCACCAGAACTTGATGATAATGCCCTACTGCAGAAGATACCTCATATTTTGATCACAAATCTTGGAGAAATGAAACTGTGCTGATCTAGAAATCCTTCCCTGTTGGCTAGTTTTCATAGTTCTGAACTGCTTGGGGTGGGGGGAGCCATCAACAATCTTGTGGGGCAAGTGGACCATGCCACCAGACAGAAGACTGGTAAGGTTGAAGGAGCTTCAAAAACCCCTGGAAATCTCATAATTGAGAAAGGTGGTCCTAGAATCAGCTCCTGGCCAGGCTGTACTTGTCCTGGAACACATGACCATGATGCCCCACTGAGAAGACCATGACAAACGTTCACGTAACATAAAAATGTGGAGCTCTCCATGCTAGTGAGGTATCTAGATACATCCCGAGGTGTGAGTCTGTAAGGCAAAATAATGACCAGCCATGGGTACAGTGGCATGAATGTCATGGGGGCAGCCAATTGCTTTCTGATTGAATTGAAGGCCTATTGTACAGAAGAAAGATCTTGTCTCATACAATAAAGTCCAGCTAAAAAACTGGCTGAAGAGCTCATAGGCCCTAAGGGCGAAGCTACTCCATTGCTAAATTGGCATGTTATCAAACTGCCTTCCAAACACATTTCTCTAAACCTATAAATTAGGGCATCTGCCACTTCTCATCTGAGAAGTGCCTGTGAGGTGAGTGGTGTTTAAGACAAAGACTCAGTCTTGTTGCCTTTCTCTTCATCCTACTCTCCTGCCTCGATTCCCCACTGAGAGCTTCTGCTGAAGCTGAAGGACGGTGAGTAGTCGTCTATCACTCCTTCCGTCCTGGTAAGAGGACCACAGAGCATCTTATTCTATTCCCCAGGGGAAGACAAGGGGATGACACATCACTGGGAGACCTGCATCATAGGAGTTTGGTTTGAAACTCTCACATATTAAAAGACACACATATCACAGAAATTTTAAAGGGTCTAAGAAGCAGTCGCATCATTATAAAATGGCTCCGGGCGAGGCAAGAGCCAAGAAAGCAACAATTACAATTGCCCCAGAAGCCATCTTGTCCAGCTTGCTCTTGAGATGCAATTCTTTGGATTCCTGGTGGGAAGAGGCACGCTAATGATTACGTAATTGAGAATATGAAAAATGTGGGATAGAATAAGGAAAGTAGTAATCATGAAATACCAAAAGTGCTCAAAAAGGAATAAGAAAACCAAAACGAAAGGTGAACAATGCTGATGAATTTACAAAACAGGGACGATCTTTGTATTTAAGAAGTTAAGACATCCTCTTGTTTCCTCAGAGCTTTTTTTAAGGGTTTTTAGCCTTTTGTTTTTATAATCAGTCATGTCTTTAAGACTATGAGACTGTGACATTCAAAAGTGTAAGCTAAAGTTTTATCTGAGGACATTTTGGGGTCTTTTAATCTGGGTAGGACAGATCTTTATTTTCCCTGAGAAAGTGTCACCAAACATCAGAAGGTATTCATAACTTTGACAACTCACCTATGAGCATTGCTTTGACTGCTATTGCCTATAAACATCCTAGATAATACAGAGTCTAACAGCTGCATGGTTCAGATCTGATCTGAAGAAGTAAACTATGGGTCTTGTATGATCCCTAACTTTTAGGTGAGAATTCCCAATGTTGTGCCTTGTCATGGGACAACGCAAGACAATTTCCAAAGGTGAGATTGACAACAATAATTCTCTTTGCCTGGGAATATTTTATCCAACATTTGTTGGACACATAGAAATATGAATGAGCATACAAGTTCATTTAATAAGGACTTCCAGGTTATTGATTCAGGCAGAGAACAAAGCCCTGATATCGAAAGGAAAATTAACATTTTAGTCTTCCATGTCGAGTCACCCAAGGTGCTTCTGTGGCAGTCTATCACGGCTTGAGTGGGTGTTTTGTCAGGGAACTGCAGGGAGAATCAGTCTGTAATGGCAGTCATAACTGAAGCTGAAGGTCCACTCTCCCTTTGGAAGGAAGGGCATCATCCCTGACAATGATTTCCCTCTTTACAAAGGGGACAAAGCCCTGTTTATAAGAGGGCAGTTCTTTCCTGCACCCTGGTTTCCCACAACTCTGTGAGCACTGCCCCTTTAATATCCTCTCTCTGAAGACACCCAGCCATTACCTGCCGTTCCTTGGACCTATTATGCTGCCTCCATTCTATCTCTGTTGTTGAGAACACCAAAGCCAGTTTATAAGTTAATTTCTGTTAAAAATGTCTTCTTAACAGAAATATATTTTGTATCAGTAGCTGTCCAAGTCCTCCTCCTTAAATTTAAAATCTATGTCAGATTAACCCAAAGATACAGAGTCAAACATATGAGAAGTGATATCTTAGCACAACACTCTTCCCTTCACAATCATGTCCTACCAGGAAAATCTCTTTGCACTGACTTTCACCACTCCTTACTTGCAGAGGTCCAGTCCGCTCTGTCAGGATGGTGACTTCATGCTGGTCTTGCTATTTGCTTTAGCTGACAGAGGATGGCAGAGGTATTACTTGTTGAATTCTGGAGCCTGGCTAGAGAACTTTGACAGTTCCCATCTTCATTCTTTTTTGTTGTTTTGGTTTGTTCTTGTTTTTGGAGACAGGGTTTCTTTATATACCCTTGACTGTCCTGGAACTCCCTCTATAGGCCAGGCTGGCCTTGAATTCATGGAGATCCACCTGCTCCTGCCTCCCCAGTGCTGAGATTAAAGGTATGTGCCACCACCAACCGGCTTCACCTTCATCATTTGACATCGCTATCTTGTGATGCTGTAGATGAATGCTAGACAAGCCCGTTGGTTACTTACAGGATGCACAAAGAACTCTTTAGATAAGAACTTGAACTGGTTTCCAGGGACCTGATGGGACTGAGTTATAGTTTGCACAACAACAAAACTCCAGGGACAATATTAAGGAACCCTGAGAGTTAACAGGTACCTTATCGGATATCACTAGGTTTTAGGGTACCTTGTTATAAAATAAACAAATGAGTAGTTAAGTAAATGTCATGTCACAGACAGACCTGAGGATCTTAAAACCTCTCTATTTTCTCCCCCCATCATGCCCACATTGATTACAATCATTTCTCTGTCCCTCATTATCACTGTCTCTTTAATTAGCATAATTGAACTGATAGTCAAGCTTAACCTATGGAGCTGCCAGGACTGGGGAGTTTTGTCCTAAAATTCCAGATCCATTATTTGGAATTGGGTCTGAGCAGTTTTCTGTGACCACTCACTTGTGAACACACAGATGAACACACACACAAACACATAGCTGTGTGTCCTAGTTAGGGCGTCCATGGTGAGGAGACACCATAACCAAGGCAACTCTTAAAAAGGAAAGCATTTAACTGGGACTGGCTTACAGTTTCAAAGGTTCAGTCCATGATCATCATGGTGGGAAATGTGGTAGCAAGTAACTTGGTCTAGACATGGTACTGGAGAGGTAGCTAACAGTTCTACATCCAGATTTGCAGGCGCAGGATGACAGAGTGAGCCACTAGGCCTGGCTTGAGTTTCTGAAACCACAAAGCCCACCCCAGCAATACACTTTCTTCCACAGGTTACACCTACTCCAACAAGGCCATACCTCCATTAGTGCCACTCTCTGTGAGTCTATGGGGGCCACTTTAATTCAGACCACTGCAGCATGCATAAGGACAGTCTTCAGAACCGAAGACTCTGAAGATTTTCTTCAGATCTCTCATTTGTCAGGTTTTTAAAAATCTCTTACTTTTTATGTGTATGAGCTTTTTGCCTGCATGTGTGTATGTGTGCCGTGTATATGCCTGGTTCCTGCAGACAGCATTAGATCCCTGGAACTAGGTATGCAAACAGTTGTAAGCTGCCATGTGGGCATTAGGAATTGAACCGGGGTCCTCTGGAAGAGCAGCCAGCACTCTTAACCTCTGAGCCATCTCTCCAGCCCCTCATTTGTCAATGTTAAATTCGACCGTTATCTGATTGCTTTCTCAATAGCGTTACACAATCCTTAATCCAATATCTGGACTTCGAAAGTCAGGACCCTTCACATAAATGAAGTGTGAGACACTACACCTAACCTGATTATTTCTAGGGCTTCACGTGGTAGAAAGGCATCAACAGTTGGCTTTAAAATGACTTATCTTTTTTTCTTTAGTCTTAAATTAGACAAGAGAAGATCCTTGAAAACCTTGGGCCTTTGTTAAAAGAGGAGAGCTTAGGCAGATTGGAAATAAACTCTATGCCTTAAAATCACAATTGTAGGTTAATAATTAGACCTCTCTCTCTCCTTACTAACACTGCTCTTGCCCTTCACGTACACAAAAGCTTATCTAGCTTCTACCTTGCCCTAATTGCTGGGATGCGATTGCCTGTAATTTTCATTACACAAAGAAAAATTACATAAAGTTATTTGACAAGAATATATCCATCATTTCACATATACTACAGCATCAGTAAAAATCTCACAATTATCATTTATGAATTAAGAATATTGTAGGAAAAATCCATCACTCTTAATCTAATAAAAGTATTTTAATGTGCATTTCTTAGAGGTATTTTGATTAGCATAAAGTAGTTTTAGGTATTCTTGTTTTTCTGTCACCTTTGACTATTAAAGAAAAAAATGAAATAAAAATCTAGTTTCTTTCTAGAACCTATTTTTGGAGAAAATTCCTATCAAAATTATGCTGCCAATGCTAAATGTTATTACTTAGCAAAACCTCCATATTATGGAGCTGGAGGGATGGCTCAGTGTTTATGGGCACAAACTGCTTTTACATAGGACCCAAGTTCAATTCCCAACATTCATGTCAGGCACCGCACAACTGTCGTCCCCATGGTGGTCTGTCTGATGCCTCTGGTCTTTATGGGCATTCATGTGTACACGCATAATTGAGCACAAATTTTAATGATTTTTTTTTTTCTTTTTTTTTTTTTTTTTTTTTTGGAGCTGGGGACCGAGAACCCAGGACCCTGTGCTTTAGCTAGGCAAGTGCTCTACCACTGAACTAAATCCCCAACTTTAATAATGTTTTTATATGCTTATATTATACATCAATAGATATTATTATAAATAAACAAGTAGCATTTAAGGATATTAAGACTTTAGGGGGTTGGGGATTTAGCTCAGTGGTAGAGCGCTTGCCTAGCAGCAAAACCTAGGTTGGTCCCCAGCTCCGAAAAAAAAAAAAAAAAAAAAAAAAAAAAAAAAAAAAAAAAGACTTTAGGAAGCTTATTTAATAGACCCCATTTTGATAGGTCTTAGAAAGTTAAGAGTACCTAAGTGTGTAAAACAGTTTCAGGCCTTTTACTTTATCCCCCAAGCACTTGCATTCACACACACACACACACACACACACACACACACACAAATCCAGCATGACAAAAATATTAATTTTATTACACAATTTAAAACTGAAGTGGCCATAGGCTTTGCTAATCAGTTATTTTGAAAAAAAAAAAAAAAGAAACATTAGAAACAGATAAAGTCTTATCCATGTTGTCTTAGGTACAGAATGACGCACAATTACTTAAGGACAGTACCATGAGTAGACAGGACACAATTTCATTAAATCAGAGTATATTTTGAACAAAGAAGAAATATTTTATCTCTGCTGTCTGTGGGGAACAAGGTTAAATCTTGGGAGATCTGTAAGGCTGCCTTTCTGTCTTCCTGTCACCCTATTTCCTTGCATGCCCTCAGTTGGTCATTGGCCCCTTCCTGCTTTGGGAATAAGGACAAGGAGCTCTCTAGTGCAAGGGCTCTACAATATCACTTATAGGACATAAACCGGGCTCTTAGTTCAGGGCACCTGTGCAGGGCCCTGGCCTTTGCATATCAGCAGGTCTGGCCTCTGTCCTTCTACCGCTCAGGTTTATCAGAGATGACTCTGACCCAGGAACAAGTACAATGATTTGGAGCCCTCTCTGTGCTCCTTTTTATCTTTCTTCAGATGTCAGTTGTTGAACACAGTCTGTGGCTTCTGAGGTCCCACCTGTAGTAGCTACTGAAGTCTTCTATGGATATCAGGCAGGAGCTGACCAATGGATGAAATGTTAGCTCAAAAGAGCCTGATCCTTAAATGAGCTTCAGGCTGGTGAAGTTTCTGAAAATTTGAGAAATAAGGCAGGATTTTTTGTCCCTTTTGTAACTTCCTGGCCTTATCATTGTTAGCATGTTTCTCAGTATAACTTTTCACCCCTGTGATGAGACTCTCCTTCATCATCCCACATCTGTACATCCCGCTGGGATGTGAGAATCCCACTCAGGGAGTTTCTGGCCTGGGAGAGCCTGTAGTGCAAACAGATGGTCATAGGGACTTGAACCAAATAGTTCATCCACATGCCTTCAACTTCCTCGTAGATCCTCTGCTTTTCCTGAGCTCACACAAAAGAGGGGTGAGGAGTGCAGAGCAAAGTTAATCAGAATGGTGAGAGGGGTGAGAAGTCATTGCCCTCCTAACCTGTGCCCCTCACTCCCCAGAGCTGGACAACCCAGGGCATCCAGACCCTGAACAGTGTTAGGCCTACCCTACCAGGCAATGCTGCTATTTCGCCTTTTACTTTTGTCTCTGATGCCATTAGAGCTAGCCTTCGAACCCTCAGTCCTGCCAGGGGATAGCCCTGAAGGACAGATCAAGACTCATGAACCTTGGTGGAAGCAACAAATGAAAACACCAAGTGTCCAGGTCAAGACGCTGCAGGCAATGGAGTCAGTCAGCCTTCGAAACACACTGCATCCTCCACACTCAGGGGCTTTCTGTAGGATCATCTGGATGTCAAGAGGCTATGGGCATGTGGTGGCTATTCTTGGTTGTCAGCTTGACTATATCTGGAATTAATAAAGCCCAATGGTCTGGGTACATCTGTTAGGATTTTATTTTTTAATTAAATCCTTTGAAGTAGGAAGTCCCACTTCTAATCTGGATCATTGAGGTGGTAAGATCCACCTTGAGTCTGGGCCACACCCTCTGCTGAAAACTCAACATGGAAGGAGCAGCTTTGCTCTCTGCTTGCTTGCTGTTGATCTCACTGGCAAGTTCACTGCTTCACTGTCAGTAGAGCCCATGCCTCCAGGATTCTGGTGTATACTGAAGACCAGCTGAGACATCCAGCCTTGGGGACTGAATACCTACTATCTCATTGGATCTTCCATTGCTAGATAAACGTTATTGGACTAGCTGGACCACAGCCCATAAGTCACACTAATTCTGTAGAGAGAGATTCAGTCAGTCCTCTAAAGAACCTTCACGATACAGGCATGAACTACAACAACTTCCATAGCTATCACATACCCGAGCTGGGTCATCAAGGCTGTCCTGGAAGAAAGTGAAAAGAGAGAGTAGAGATGGGTAAGCACTAGCAGTGTGAGAGTGTTTCGTGGAGCAGTAGTGTTCGGGAACCCAGGAGCCAGGCATGCTGTGGATGTGGGCATTTCTGGAGACTCCTCTTCTTTCCTGACTTGTGGCATCATAAACTGTGAAGAAAGCCGGATTCAGTGTCCCCAGCTGTTGTCAAGCCTCCGTTCACACCTGTTCTGACACCATGCCCACAATCTCCCCAG
The DNA here is from genome assembly GCF_011064425.1 of Rattus rattus. NCBI lineage: Eukaryota > Metazoa > Chordata > Mammalia > Rodentia > Muridae > Rattus > Rattus rattus. The sequence continues at coordinate 51,267,417 of NC_046154.1, forward strand.
CTGGGTCCCTGGTGTCCCTGTGCTTTGAAGGGAAAAAGAAAGATGAAGATGAAGGAAGAAGGGAAGGAGGGAGGTAAGGAGGGAGGGAGAGATGGAAGGATGCAGAGAGGGAGGCAGGCAGGCAAACACAAGCATTCTCGCCTCCTTTGAGGACATTAAGAGATTACAGACATAAATGTTATCTGTCTGGTGACTTACCAACTTCCATAGGCTGATACTGGGGTCTAGAGGGCACTGCTGAGACTTCCAGGAACACACGGATAGTGGTAGAAACAGATGATGTGTTAAGAAAAAGTACTTCTGAGCAACAAAGCAGGCCAGAGAGCTGGAAAAGTCAGGAGCTCAATGACACTGGTCCCCCTCAGTCCCTTATGTGTACACCTTGGTAAGAAAGGTGCACTTGGGTAAGAAAGGGGCAGGGTTCCCACCTTTTTCTCTGTCATCTGTTTCTTTCACAAGCTAATCTTGATGCCTCTTTCTCCACCCTACCTTCCTGTTACACCCCTTCAGTGAGGTCCCCTCTACCTGACCCCTACATACTCCAGCACCTCCGAGGCCATGCATTCCCGGGATATGATTACATGCCCTGGGATGAGGAGTGTGCAGGCAGAAGGCAGTGACTTCGATCTCAGGGAAGTGTCTGATGGCCTCCCCCACACTCCTCTACCATCAAATGTTAATAGCGCCAACCTCATTGATGATCTGCTAGGGATATCACCACTGCTCTGATTTCAAGAAGCTAGGGACCATGGCATGCCTGAAATATGGTAATCCACAGAAGGATATGTAAATAAATTATGTAAGTAATGTAAGAATGACTGCGACGCACCTAAAAGCTCTAGAACAAAAAGAAGCAAATACACCCAGGAGGAGTAGAAGGCAGGAAATAATCAAACTCAGAGCCGAAATCAACCAAGTAGAAACAAAAAGGACCATAGAAAGAATCAACAGAACCAAAAGTTGGTTCTTTGAGAAAATCAACAAGATAGATAAACCCTTAGCCAGACTAACGAGAGGACACAGAGAGTGTGTCCAAATTAACAAAATCAGAAATGAAAAGGAGACATAACTACAGATTCAGAGGAAATTCAAAAAATCATCAGATCTTACTATAAAAGCCTATATTCAACAAAACTTGAAAATCTGCAGGAAATGGACAATTTCCTAGACAGATACCAGGTACCGAAGTTAAATCAGGAACAGATAAACCAGTTAAACAACCCCATAACTCCTAAGGAATTAGAAGAAGTCATTAAAGGTCTCCCAACCAAAAAGAGCCCAGGTCCAGACGGGTTTAGTGCAGAATTCTATCAGACCTTCATAGAAGACCTCGCACCAATATTATCCAAACTATTCCACAAAATTGAAACAGATGGAGCACTACGAATTCCTTCTATGAAGCCACAATTACTCTTATACCTAAACCACACAAAGACCCAACAAAGAAAGAGAACTTCAGACCAATTTCCTTATGAATATCGATGCAAAAAATACTCAATAAAATTCTGGCAAACCGAATCCAAGAGCACATCAAAACAATCATTCACCATGATCAAGTAGGCTTCATCCCAGGCATGCAGGGATGGTTTAATATCGGAAAACCATCAACGTGATCCATTATATAAACAAACTGAAAGAACAAAACCACATGATCATTTCATTAGATGCTGAAAGCATTTGACAAAAATTCAACACCCCTTCATGATAAAAAGTCCTGGAAAGAATAGAATTCAAGGCCCATACCTAAACATAGTAAAAAATATATACAGCAAACCAGTTGCTAACATTAAACTAAATGGAGAGAAACTTGAAGCAATCCCACTAAAATCAGGGACTGAACAAGGCTGCCCACTCTCTCCTACTTATTCAATATAGTTCTTGAAGTTCTAGCCAGAGCAATCAGACAACAAAAGGAGGTCAAGGGATACAGATCGGAAAAGAAGAAGTCAAAATATCACTATTTGCAGATGATATGATAGTATATTTAAGTGATCCCAAAAGTTCCACCAGAGAACTACTAAAGCTGATAGACAACTTCAGCAAAGTGGCTGGGTATAAAATTAACTCAAATAAATCAGTAGCCTTCCTCTACACAAAGAGAAACAGGCCGAGAAAAGAAATTAGGAAATGACACCCTTCATAATAGATCCAAATAATTTAAAGTACCTCGGTGTGACTTTAACCAAGCAAGGGAAAGATCTGTACAATAGGAACTTCAAGACTCTGAAGAAAGAAATTGAAGAAGATCTCAGAAGATGGAAAGATCTCCCATGCTCATGGATTGGCAGGATTAATATAGTAAAATGGCCATTCTACCAAAAAGCGATCTACAGATTCAATGCAATCCCCATCAAAATACCAATCCAATTCTTCAAAGAGTTAGACAGAACAATCTGCAAATTCATCTGGAATAACAAAAAACCCAGGATAGCTAAAACTATCCTCAACAATAAAAGGACTTCAGGGGGAATCACTATCCCAGATCTCAAGCAGTATTACAGAGCAATAGTGATAAAAACTGCATGGTATTGGTACAGAGACAGACAGATAGACCAATGGAACCGAATTGAAGACCCAGAAATGAACCCACACACCTATGGGCACTTGATTTTTGACAAAGGAGCCAAAACCATCCAATGGAAAAAAAAAGATAGCATTTTCAGCAAATGGTGCTGGTTCAACTGGAGGTCAACATGTAGAAGAATGCAGATCGATCCATGCTTATCACCCTGTACAAAGCTTAAGTCCAAGTGGATCAAGGACCTCCACATCAAACCAGATACACTCAAACTAATAGAAGAAAAACTAGGGGAAGCATTTGGAACACATGGGCACTGGAAAAATTTCCTGAACAAAACACCCATGGCTTATGCTCTAAGATCAAGAATCGACAAATGGGATCTCATAAAACTGCAAAGCTTCTGTAAGGCAAAGGACACTGTGGTTAGGACAAAACGGCAACCAACAGATTGGGAAAAGATCTTTACCAATCCTACAACAGATAGAGGGCTTATATCCAAAATATACAAAGAACTGAAGAAGTTAGACAGCAGGGAGACAAATAACCCTATTAAAAAATGGGGTTCAGAGCTAAACAGAGAATTCACAGCTGAGGAATGCCGAATGGCTGAGAAACACCTAAAGAAATGTTCAACATCGTTAGTCATAAGGGAAATGCAAATCAAAACAACCCTGAGATTTCACCTCACACCAGTGAGAATGGCTAAGATCAAAAACTCAGGTGACAGCAAATGCTGGCGAGGATGTGGAGAAAGGGGAACACTCCTCCATTGTTGGTGGGGTTGCAGACTGCTACAACCATTCTGGAAATCAGTCTGGAGGTTCCTCAGAAAATTGGACATTGAACTGCCTGAGGATCCAGCTATACCTCTCTTGGGCATATACCCAAAAGATGCCCCAACATATAAAAAAGACACGTGCTCCACTATGTTCATCGTAGCCTTATTCATAATAGCCAGAAGCTGGAAAGAACCCAGATGCCCTTCAACAGAGGAATGGATACAGAAAATGTGGTACATCTACACAATGGAATATTACTCAGCCATCAAAAACAATGACTTTGTGAAATTAAATAGGGCAAATGGTTGGAACTGAAACTATCATCCTGAGTGAGCTAACCCAATCACAGAAAGACATACATGGTATGTACTCATTGATAAGTGGCTATTAGCCCAAATGCTTGAATTACCCTAGATGCCTAGAACAAATGAAACTCAAGACGGATGATCAAAATGTGAATGCAGATCGCTCCTGAGAGACACAGCCAGAATACAGCAAATACAGAGGCGTATGCCAGCAGGAAACCACTGAACTGAGAACAGGACCCCTGTTGAAGGAATCAGAGAAAGAACTGGAAGAGCTTGAAGGAGCTCAAGACCCCATATGTACAGCAATGCCAACCAACCAGAGCTTCCAGGGACTAAGCCACTACCCAAAGACTATACATGGACTGACCCTGGACTCTGACCTCGTAGGTTGCAATGAATATCCTAGTAAGAGCACCAGTGGAAGGGGAAGCCCTGGGTCCTGCTAAGACTGAACCCCTAGTGAACTAGACTGTTGGGGAGAAGGCAGCAATGGGGGGAGGGTTGGGAGGGAACACCCATAAGGAAGGGGAGGGGAGGGGATGTTTGCCGGAAACCGGAAAGGAATAACACTCGAAATGTATATAAGAAATACTCAAGTTAATAATAAAAAAAAAAAAAAAAGAAACACATCTGAAAAAAAAAAAAAAGAAAAAAAAAAAAAAAAAAAAAAAAGAATGACTGCGACGGTAACACAAAGCCAAAAAGAAGAATGTTTCTCCTCATTTCTAATCATATTTGCTGTTGTCATTCAAGGGAGAAGAACTTTTGTGGACATGTTCATATGTGTACACTTTCACACACATGTATATAAGTTCATGTGGAGTCCAGAGAACAGCCTTGGGTGTTGGTACCCAGGCATGCCCACTTGGTTTCTGTTTTATTGTGTTTTTGTGTTTGTATTTGTTTGTTTGTTTTGTTTTGTTTTGTTGTGCTGTGTTTCATTTCATTTGAAATAGCATCTCTGATTAGCCTAGACTTAGGCTAAGTAAGCTAGACTGAACGGTGTGCATGTACCACGGACCTCCCCAGTGCTGTGACCACAAGTGGACAATCCCTGCTCTTGGCCTTTTCCACATAGGCTTGGGGAAGGTACAGTGCAGGTCCTTGGTTTTGCAAAGTAAGCACGTTACTGGCTATCTCCCTATCCCCAATTGAGAAAAGCTCTCTCTGAGGGAATGGCCAACCAATAACCAGCCCAACTTGAGGTCCAACCATGGACAAGCACCAATCCCTAACACTATTAATGATGCTCTGTTATGCTTGCAGACAGGAGCATGTTGTCCTCTGAAAGGCTCCACCCAGAAGCTGACTCAGACAGATATAGACACCCATAGCCAAACAGTGGATGGAGCTTGGGGACTCATAAAAGAATAGGGGGAAGGATTGCGGACCCAAAGTGGATAGGAACTCCCCAGGAAGACCAACAGAGTCAATTAACCTGGCCCCTTGGGGCTCTCAGAGACTGAACCATCAACCAGAGCATACATGGGCTGGACCTAGATCTCCCAGAACTTATGTAGCAGATGTGCAGCTTGACCTTCATGTGGGTCCTGAACAACTGGAACAGAGGTTATCTCAAAAGTCGTGTCCTGTGTGTGGGATATGTTCTTCTAGCTGGGCTCCTTTGTCTGGTCTCAGTGGGAGAAGAAGCACCTAACCTTGTAAAGATTTGAAGCGCCAGGCTGGGGGGATACCCAGCGCCCCCACACCTGTTCAGAGGAGAGGGGGAGGAGGGGATGGGTGAAGGATTGTGGTACGGAGTGACCACGAGAAGGCAGTGAGCAGGATATAAAATTAATAAGAAAAAAAAAGTTAAAATTAAAAAAAGGAAAGGTCTTGCTAAGCTTGGAGCATGCTTATAATTCCAGCACCTGGGAGTCTGTGGCAAGAAGATTGAAAATGTGAGACTTGATGAGGGCTAGAGTCCTGCTAAGAGGAAGGAAGAGACTGAGGGAGAGAAGGAGACATTCCGATTTCTACAGGGAACATCGACGTAAGAGGTATAAGTCAGGTCTCGGCAGCAACAAAAAGACAGGTATTTGAGGTAAGAAAACAACTTAAGCATTGATTTAGTCATTTCCACTGCTGTGTAGGGCAGGGCAGTGGCCTGTACCACCAGACAGAAGAACTGGTAAGGTAGTAGCAAAATGCAGAACCCCAATAAAACTCATAATTGAGAATGGCAGAAGTTTGGACTAGCTCCCAACCAGATTCCTGTCCTGACCATGACACCCCACTAAGAGGACGGTGACAACTGGTCACATAGCACAGAGCCTAGAGTTCTCCATGCTAATGAGGTATCTAGGTCCCAAGTATTTAGCCAATGAGCATCCCTTCCTAGGCATTCCTTTCTGAAAAAGGTGTTTAATCTCTGGTTCACCCTGAGTAAGTCATCCACCACGAATACAGCAGTTTGGACAAGCAAGGACTGACTGACTCCTGCATCAAGGGCCTGAGGGGTGGGGGGAGGCCCTTCGTACAGAACCGTGCCTTTGTCTCCTATAGAGGGCCCCTCCACACTCCTAGGACTCATTCGGAAGTAAGCTGGCCACACACCCCAACCCCTCAACCCCTACCCCCATTCCCCACCCCTCCAACCCCCAAACCCCCACCTCCCAACCAGGTTGCCTCACCCCACCCCACCCCACCCCACCCCCGGGATCATCATAGGCCCACAGTCCTGTTCCTAACTCTTTGATGATCCCAGAGGCTTCTGGGTGCCCAGGAATTTGTTTGAGAACCACAGCTTCTGTCCCAGCTCCAGCCGTTTCTCACAGATGGAGACTGTATCTTAGACTGCGTTTTTGCCTCTCCTGAGCGGTGTTTTGGTGTCCCACAAGCCAACAAAACGCAGCACAGCGCCTCTGCAAGTCACTTCCCCGAGTAGCCAACACCCCAAGGGCACAGAAAAAATGCAGAACTACAGTGTATAATTAATTCCACAGATCTATAATGGAAGTAAAGATAGGTGAGAATTAAAGGTAAAACAAAATGTTTGTACTGGAGGACGCCCTTCCTTGTTGCTCAGGAAGTTCTTACGCTTGCTAGGCGAGCACTGCACAGAGCCAGGCTCCCCGGCCCACGGAAGGGTCTTTCTGATGCTGCAGCTTACCTGCAGGTTGGGGGTGACTTTGCATCCGTGTTCAGAAGTTCGGTGCTGTTTCAAGTTCTATTGCTTTTTAATTTTCAGCCATGTAAACTTGAGTATGCCAAGTTGGGGGGGTCGTCTCTAAGAGAACGTGTCCCTCTGATTTTATACTTTCAAAAACTTTATTTGCTTGTACTCTAGACACACAAAGAAGGAAAGAGGGACATGAGGGGGTAGGACAGAGAGACAGAGAAGAAAGAGGCAAAGAGAAATACATCTGTTTATTTGGGGGACCCTGTTGCCAAATCTGCCTCAATCTACTCCTGAGGACACCTTCAGCTTTGCCGAAAATTCCTTTACATGCAACAGCATCTTGCAAATCATCGCTACCGACTTACACTCTGGTTAATGATTCCAATCAAGCCATAGCTCTTCAGCGTACATCGTTTAACAAATGGTAGAGTCAACCCACCCTGTATATTTTATTATTGTGTTTCTCATATGATAATCATGTAGAATAAATTGAGTCTGTGGTGTTCTTTCATTGGCTATGAGTGACTAGCAATCTCTAGCCATTTTCCCTTTTTTTCCCTTCATTTTTAGGACAGTTTTAAAAAGTTAATATCTGGCCCAAGGGTGATTGAACCCAGGGATTCACCACTGGGGAGCAGAGGGGCCTCTGGCATTGGACAGGACGACAACTTGATAACTATTGTACAATACTAAGGAAGTGATTTGTTTCAGAGTTCTTGCCCTTGACATGGTTTTGTTATCTGCCCCTACTAGTTTAAGAGACTAGTTTAATAGGTCTCCTATTTTGAGACATCAATATAAGGTGCATTCTCAAAATGTTTACCAAGAGAACTCTTGACTGAAAATTCAACCCATTTTTATGTAAGAATAGCATCCTTCTTGATCAAATACAAGCTGTTTGCAAGGTAGTTATCTTTAGACTATAATTATGTGGTACCCGTGAATGATTGTGTGTGTGTGTGTGTCTGTCTGTCTGTCTGTGTGAGCATGTTTTTTCATGTGTCCTAGGCAGCTACTCAGCTTAAATAATGCTGACCTTACAATATGCATCTGATGCTTCTTGGCCTTGTAGATAACAATGGACTTTTTAAAACTACATGAGTAATGAATAAAACTTTCCATTAAATAATCAAGTATAGGCTGCCAATTTCCATTCAGACATGCAAGCTGCATATGAATCGTAAGCGTCTTATTAAAACTTTTCTCCATCTCTATAAAAAACACAAATGGAAGAAGAAATTGCAGTAGCAGGCACAAAATAACTGCCCTTAGTTCTTTGCTCTAGGTCACCATCGCTCCTTAGGCTCCCTCCCTGTACTCCTTCAGCAGGAGTTGTATGAGTATTTGGTAAGTTGCTTTGGCTTTGGGTGGCAAGAGCATGTGGGTTAAATGCCTTGGAAAGTAAGAACGCTGGTCTCAAGATGGAGGAGCTCTGGAAACGGTTTCTATGGCTACAAAGTGCATTGTTATCTTAGTGAGGTGGGGAAAGAAAGCAGGCAGGTGAAAGACAAGGGCACACAGACCCAGGTGATGTGAGGAGGAGCCAGTGTTAGAGCCCAGAGTTGTAACTCGCCCTGCTCTTCTGTGCCCCTACAGGTGGATCGGCGTGAGGACCATGTTTACATGTGAAGTAATGGAAAAACATGTTTCTGGGTGAACAAGGACTGAAGCACAGGTACAGGCAACAGGCTTGTCCAGGTTCTTTGAAAACCTGTTCGTTCTTTCTGTACTGAAGTTTAGCAAGCTCTCTCGACTTTATATCTGTTTTTTTTTTTTTTCCTTCTCATTAACACACTGTTTAGGGTAACTCCCCTGCTTGCCTTTCCAGGGAACAAGCCTTGGTGTAGTACAAGAGTTAGGAGACATGATGAAGGCAACGTTAATAGTTGGATTTCCAACTTGCTGAGGCAGAAGCAACCTGGAATGGCTAGAAGGAATTCTATCGACTCTTGTGGAGATTATAGTACAATTTCAGGTTGGCCCATTAATTCTTTGAACCATTATTTTATTAGCTGTGTAAAGATATTACTTTCCTGTGTTACTCAGTGGTCAGAGGATGTCTCTGGGTCTTATCCTTTTACTCAGAGAATTGAAATAAAAGTTCACACAGACTTGTGAAAAGGCCTTTATTTAAAGGGACCTTTATTCAAAGCAAACCGATAGAACAGATCAGATCAGAGCCACTGTCAAGTGTGGCAGCAGGCCACACGAGCGCAGGTGTTTGGGGGCCCCAAGGTTTTACTGTTTGAGGCTTCCTATTATGGGGTCCAAGAGAAGGCCTTTGTTGTTAAGGGGCATAGAGAAGGCAGTTCTCTATTTTGATCAACATTAAGTTAGATACCATTTCTCTGCTGACCACATCTTACTTCTCACAATGCGTCTTGTTTTGATTGTGTGTGTGCCCAACTGTACACAGACATAAAATGGCAAATAAGTGCTTCTCCCTAAAACTCACTTTGAACACACTGCTTGCCTTATTGTACATGTAACCCAAACCGGTTCAGGCCAGATTGGCCTTATACCTGAGCATAAGTAGAGCATGAGAGAATAGAGTTCAGTTTGATGGTGGTGAAAGAGAAATGTATCCCACTGTTCAGAGCTGGGTAGGTGTGCAGCTTTCTTCAGGTGCAGAGCCTGCCTTACTAGGTGGCTAGATGCACTGTCCAGTTAGTGCATGCACAGTATGTGCAAGCAAGGGTCCTAGGCTTCTATGCGCATTTTTAGAAGAGGTATGTTTGCACAACACATGCAGGTAAAGGTCCTAGGCTGTCAAACAACATTGGGATGTGTGTATAACTCACACCAAGTAGAGTCCCAGGCTGCTAAATTATTCCCTATGCTAGCATGCCCACCTAGGCATAGTGATCATATTTTTAAAATCTTTCGATTATTTTCCTTTGAAACATGATGTCTAATCTCAAATTGGTGACAGGCAAATTTTGGTAAAGATTAAAATAAAGAATGGGTCAGAACTGTGAAGTCAAAAGGCAGCATAGCCACTGGCTTGCTGCATTCCTCACAGCTCTGCTAATTGCCACCCCCAAGAAAAATATGGAGCCATGTGATTCCAGAGAAGTGTAGAAGGGTCACCAATGAAACTCTCTGAGAAGCTACAGGAATCTAGAGCTGCTGTGTAGAGGGAGAGACAACTGGTAGGTTGGCCACATTCTGGTAAATAACCCATCGCTTCGAAAGGTGGAAAGAGGAAAGGGATCAGCAAAACGTGGAGTAGGGCAAGAAAGGATAAGGAAGATGAGTGAATGTCATCAAAATACAATATGTGCATTTCAGAAAATGGCCACAATAGAATCTATTGGGATGTTTAATAAATATATACTAATCTCTTTTCAACAAAGAGTATATTTTCTCTCATAAAATAAAAAAAAGGATAACGTGTGAATGGAAGCACTTGGACCAAGTTTATATTTAGATCTCTCTGAGATGCTGGGCACAGTGCAGACTTTGCCCATGCTAGGCATCCGCTCTACCAGGGAGCTGCATCCCAGACCCCCTTTATCATTATTCTGAGGCAAAGTGTGTCAATTTGAATAAACATTTCCTGCCATAGGTCCACAGGGAGTTGCACTAGTAGGAGCTATGGCCTTGTTGGAGTAGGTGTGGTGTTATTGGAAAAAGTGTATCACTGGGGGGTGAGCTTTGTGGTCTCAGAGGCTCAAGCAGAGGCCTAGTGGCTCACTGTCTTTTTCTGCTGCCTACAGATGCCAATGTACAAGTCCTAGCTCCTTCTCCAGCACCATGTCTGTCTGTATGCTGCCATGTTTCCTGCCATGATGATAATGAACTAAGCTTTTGAACTGTAAGCCAGCCCCAATTAAATATTTTCCTTTATAAGAATTGCCATTGCCATGGAGTCTCTTCACAGCAAATAAAACCCTAAGACACAGATCTCCTCCGGTTTCCTAGGCAGTCCTTGAAAGTTCCTACTTCATACTCCAAATACCTGGGATTAAAGCCTGATCCACTAGGTCCTGCTCGAGGATGAGTTTAAAAGCTACTTCTTTTGTGGGCTGTCATAATAAAGCACAAGAGAGTAAAAATAGATGAATAAAGTCAGGAGGGTGAACAGCAGATGCTCGTGTGTTTTCATGGTTTCCGATGCTAAGGCTTGGAGGGAGGAAGGGATGGGTGGGTTCGCTTCTTAGGCACCTTCATTTTTACTTGACCTCTTGAGGGGGGGAGGCTGCATACATCCAGTTACAATCACATCCTAAGAGACAAGAGGTTAGCACTTCAACCTGTGAGTCTGTTGTGTGGGATGGGGTATCCACTCTACAACATGGACCTTTTATCATCTCTGATTTAAAAGGGAAAAAGATTATCTGCAGCCTCACTGGAAACGTAGACTGAGGAGGCCAGTCAGTCAGTATCTCATTAGCAAGTAGAGTTTGTCAAAAGAAGGGGCAGATTACTGTAATCTAGGCTCAGTGCTGAGTAGAACGAGAGAGAGAGAGAGAGAGAGAGAGAGAGAGAGAGAGAGAGAGAGAGAGAGAGAGAGAGAGACTAGCACTCTAGCACTGCCTCACCGGTCTTCTCTTCAAGGGATAAATAGTTGAGCCAATAAAGGCACATATTGGGAGTCTCTCTTGATTTAAGCTTTTGTTTCCTAGGTAACTGTTCAGTTCTGCTGTTTAAAGTTGAAAGACTTCTGGTTTTCCTGACATTAGACATTAGAACTTCCAGAAGAAGCCTTTTCAGGGACCCTATCATGGTGATAATACTGGGTTTAACATTCAATCCCGGGGGCAAAAGCACACTGTTAAAAATGAAAGTGTGTCCTTAAAAATAGTGAACGTTTTGTTTTGTTTTGTTTTGTTTTGTTTTGTTTTGTTTTGTTGTTTTCAAAATGGCTTCTTTGTGTAGCCCTGGCTGTCCTAGAACTGGTTCTGTAAATCAGGCTGGCTCCGAACTCATAGTCACAGAGATGTGCCTGCCTCTGCCTCCCGAGTGATGTGATTTAAGGCATTCGCCACCACCTCCCAGGGGTTTTGTTGGTAGGTTTGTTTTTATAATTACTCTGTCTGCAGTGAGCTGATGAGGTCGCTGCTCAGTCTTTCTCTATGAGAGCCTTGGAAGTGAGGGCTATGGGTTAAAGAGGAAACAGTGATTAGAAATTTCTTGCATTCTAATTTAATTTTTCTATTTTGTTTGTTTACCCATACACACCAAATATTGTCATTACACAGCTAGCAATTAAGACCATGTGATGGCTTAAGTCCCAGCACATGGGAGGCTGAGGCAGAAGGGTTGCCATGAGTTCAAATCCAGCCTGGGCTAGAAAATTCCAGACCAGCCTAGGCTATAATGTGAGACCCTAGCTTCTCCCCCCCCCCCTCTCTCTCTCTCACACACACACACACACACACACTCCACAAACAAAGGCAAAAAAAACCCAACAAACTTAAAACCATAAATCCAAGTTTTCTTTAATTACTATTTTACTGAGTTTAATTTGGCAAAACTACATTTTACAACAGCTCACCCCACTTGATATTTCACGCTCCAGAAAGAGACAAAGTAACATCATGAACATTATCATGAAATAACACTGGTCATGGAAGATGCATTCAGATGTCACCCACGAGACAGTGCACTTGGAGACGTCTCCAGATTCAAGTGCACTGTTCAGGTTGCTCTTGAATGTAAAATGCCGAAGCTGAGATTTGGAGGAGAGTAGCTCAAGTCTTCCTACAAACGAGCTGCAGCACTGAGGAAGAGATGAGTCAGAGCACAGATCTCTTTGGCAGGAGTTAATATGAAGCACACAAAAGAAAGAGACAGTGAGGCGGCCAAGGGAAGGTTCATAAATAAGGGAGGCTTTGCCCTGGGGACAGGCAGGCTCCTGACTGGAGACACTTGAAGAGAGAGCATTCAGACTAGAGGGAACAACTAAGCAAAGGTCGTGGCCAGGAATGGGTGGGACATGTTTGACAGAAGATGAGGGGGCATTGTGTCACAATACCAACCTTCTCTTAGTGTTTGTTCTTAGCGGGCAACTCCAAGTCTTCTGTACAATGGCTTTTCCACTAAGTGGAGAGGAATAAATTAGAAAGGTAGATGGAGTCAGATCTTGCATTGCCTTTTCTTGGGTGTCGTCTGAAAACCTGGGGGCCCATTCTGCAGATAAGGTGGAGGAAGCCATGGTTTGTGGGTTGAGTTGAACCTGACCATTGTTCTATAAGCAAGGCTGCTCAGATGGCTTTCTGAGTGATCAACGTCCAAAGGATGAGGACCACAGTTAGAGGTAGGCAAATTGGAGGGTTAGGAATGTGGCCTGAGGAGAGAAAGCAGAGACCTGAAGGGCTGGAACACAATGGAGACTAAGAAAAGGTGAAAAGGGAGTTTCCCTTGTGTCAAAGCCCAGCCCCAAGCAGGGGGACAGCTCTGAGATGCGTTCTACTCCCAAGGGTCTGGAAGGTTGGCTTTGTGACACGTAAGGATCCTACATTCCAATAGCCACCACCCCCAAAATGTAAGAGCAAGAAGGAACTTTGGACAGACCTCTGCAGATTTCAGAAGTGAGTACATCTCTCCCTCTCCCAGTTGAAGGGAACATAGTAAAAACTCCTGACCACAATACTACCATTGGCTGCTGAAACTCCAGTACGGAGACAGGAGGATGCTGAACATGGTGTTCTCCCTCAGCACTGACAGGGTACCCGAGGCCTTCCTGTGGGCCTTATAATCCAGCGCTTTCCTTTCAGTTCCCAAAACTAAAATGATAAACAAGAATTTGATCTAAAAGTCAGCATAAGTCAGAGAAGAAAGTGGGGATGGAAAAGAAGCATGACCAGGAGGAGTCACCGTGCATTAGACTCAGAGTGGCTCGGTAAGGGTAAATACTAAGTGGCTGTGAAATCTGATCCATTGCTAACGAAAGAGAAAGTTACTGTAAGTAGAGCTGAGGGAGACAGACAGACCGACAGACAAATGCAGGCTTTTGATCACATCTTGGCAAGAACAGCAGAAGATGAAATGATCTGTGGCCAGAGAAGACACTTTGTGCTGCAATTATAAAAAAATAAAATAAAGGAGATACACACACCTGGCCTCTAACTGGTAAGTCTGTCCTTACTGAATTTTATTTATCAACTATCTGCACAGTTAAACTTTAGAGCAACCCCGTGAATCCCATATTTTTTCTAGCTTTTAAAACGGGCCACCCAGAAAGAGTAAGCAACAAGCCCACCGTCGCACAGCTGTCATGCGATGGAGCTAAGAGATTAAGCACAGTCAATCTGCCCCCAGAGTTCATGTTACTAAACAGGACATTGATGTCATTTTATGTTTGAAGACGGGGAGGGAAAAGGGCTTGTTTGGTTGTTGGGTTGGTTTGTTAGTTGGGTTTTGTTTCCATTTCTTTTTTCTTTTTGAGAAGTTGAATGCATGAGTATTGCATTTCTATAATTTCTACCACCTCTTCATTACAATTCCTCCCATGCCCCTTAACTCCCCCTCAAATCCCTAACTTCTTATAGCGGTTAAGTGTGTGCATGTACACATGGTGTGTGTGTGTGTGTGTGTGTGTGTGTGTGTGTGTGTATGAACTACAACCTGTTGAGTCCATTTGGCACTGCTATTATACGCGTTCAGCATTTGCCAAAGGACGCTGAGTCTCAGCTCTGGTCCTCTCACTGTCCCTTCAGTATTCCTTGTCGTCTTTTTCAGTCGTTCTCTATCTGTGGGTCGTGACTCCCTTAGGGGTCTCATATCAGATATCCTGCATATTAGATACTTACATTACAATCATAACAGTAGCAAAACTATAGTTATGAGGTAGCAATAAAATAATTTTATGGTTGGGGGTCACCACAACAACGAGGAACTGTTTTAAAGGGCTGCAATGTTGGGAAGGGTGAGAAGCACCCTGATTCTGAAGAACCTCATGAGGGCACTGTCAAAGTCAATGGCTTTGCTGGAGGCCAAAGGTAGTCATAGCATCCGCAGCGATCCATTTCCTCTCTAGAGTTAACCACTAGCCAAGTCATGAGGCTATTAGAAACTCAGAGACGAATCGGCTGTGGCTCTTGCCTTCAAGGTACACATAATGCAGATGGGGAAGCCACCAGGCTTTCTTCTGCACACAGACATTTGCTGTCCAATAATGGTGTACAGGGACCTCTGGTAGAAGTGATACTTGATGAAGAAACCTCGGGAATACAGGGAGTGGAAGACTGGTGTATCAACAGTGAATATTAAGACCTAACAAGTAAAGGAACATGACCGCACTTGAGAAGCCACAGTTGTCCCTCCTGGCTCGGGAGTCGAGTGCGTGTGATCACATGTGCTGAATTCACAGACCACACTATTGCATAATGTACCAAGGAATTTGCTGTTTAATGTCTTTGAAGGAACTGAAGCTTGAAGCAGGAAGACAAATCATATTTTTCTTGAAAAAAAAATTCAAGTCTATGAAGAGTATATTGAATTCATGAATTATATAGAGGAAATTTTAAACTATTGGAGTAATCCAAGCAGTAAGTTATAGACTCCTAAATCGAGGCTACGTGGATAACAGGGAGAGCTAAGAAGATACTTAGGATAAAGACTATGCCTGACAACGAGGCTGTGCATATTTACTTGCGAGGTGAGGGGCTTCTCCAGTGAAGTGGAACCAAATCCAGGTTTGGGAAGGACCTGCCTTCGAAGAACATTTAAAAAGAGATAACCAGAGTCCACGAGTCAATTATCTACACAGATGAATCTATGTGATGAGAATGCTTGACACCAGCACATCCCCCACACCCCAATGGATGGACTGGAAACTCGGCAGCCAACACCTTACCTGGCATATTTCAGTTCATGAGGAGAGTGAGAACACCCTGAGTTTTGACTTCGGAGGTCAGACGGTATCTAAGTTTTTGACTCATTCTGTAGCATGGCTGAGAAGGAGAACCACTGTGACACCTCAGTGTGTGAGGCTGAGAGATGCTAATCAAATTGCATGGGTTACATGACAGCCTTGCTTGTAGGACAAGAATAACGAAAAAGTTAAAAGTTTCCTCTTAACTCACACTTGCGCTACTGGAGGCGGGGGAGGGGGGGAGATAGTGAACTGAGCTGTAGACATAGGTGTGGAACGCAGAAGGGAGAAGTTGTTTGGAAATAGATGACAGTAGACAAAGCTGTTGATTCAGGGGCTGTCTTGGGAGCACATGCAGCAACAGGAAACATGGCGTAGCCCCTGAGGACGCCAGTGTGAAGAGAAGCCTGAAGATATTGGCAAGGAATCTTCCAGGGAGGTAGGAAGATTGATGCTATGGAAACTGAGAGGGACAAGAAAAGACATAATCAATATTCATAAATTTATAAAAATTCAAATAATGTAAGAGGGGAAAAAAGGAATTCACTAGTTCATAAAACAGTGACCCTAATGACCTGATTTAAATATGGCTGATTTAAATAGAAGCCAGATGATGGTAGATTGGGAACAAAGGGGATGTAGTAAACTAGAGCTCTGAATTACAGATGGTAGTTTAAAGAAACTCTGCAATTAAGAAAAGATGAGACAGAAAATAATAGGCATGGTCATCATGAGCGTCTTCCCCTTCTACAATAGCACTTTAATAAAATGAGGTGACATTTTGTATCCTATCATGTTGATTGAGATGCTGAAGATGGGAGGATGCTAAAGGTTGGCAACATGGGACACCTCACTCTAAATCAGTGGCTCTCAACCATCTCAGTGCTGCTGCCCTTTAACACAGTTCCTCGTGTTGTGCTGACCCCCCCACAAGAAATTCTGTCGCTACTTCATAACTGTAGTTTTTTCCTGTTGTGAATTGTAATGTGAATATCTGATGTGCCAGATATCTGGTTTGTGACCCCCAAAGGGGTTGCAACCCACTTTTCTAGAGCAACCCGCTTTTCTCCTTAGCATAAGTAAGCAGCAGGTCTTGATGCTCTTGCCCCATTTGAACCTTTCCTCAGCTGAGGAACCTATTCTCTTCAATGTGCTAATCGTATTTCTCACTGGGAGTATTCTGTCTCCAGTAGAAGGCATTTTCTCATCTCCACTTCTATGATGGAAACAGAAAATGAAGTCCCCTCTGTGTTTTTCAGACACAAAATGTTCCTGGCTCCAAGAGGAAATTCTTGTCCAGATAAACTGTCTCCTCCAAAATCTTTCCCTATCTTCCTGCAGGAGACTCTCAAAGCCTGCAGCACCCGCAACACCATGACACCTGGATCCAGACCTCCCTCTCACCAAAGCACCCAAAGCTTTTAGGGATTGGTTCATGGTCCGTGAAAGACCTCCCTATCCCACTGTCAGCTATGAGCTTAGATGGCTGTCTGTGTCCTCATGGTCCAGAATTTTCTCAACATAAGTTCTTCGTCACATTGGTACTTTGGTTGGGACATAGTCTCCTCTCTAAGAGCATCCTCCCTAAAGGTTCATGTACCTAGAATTTGGTCCCTAGTGTGATGCTATGAGAGGAACTGAAGTAATTGTGTGGCGGGGGTGGTGGTGGGGGGAGTGCTGCCTCAGAGGGAGGTTTGGTTTTGTTCTCTTTTAAGATGTATTTATTATGTATACAGCATCCTGCCTGCATGCATGCATGCCTGCAGGCCAGAAGAAGTCACCAGATCTCATTACAGATGTTTGTGATCCACCATGTGATTGCTGGAAATTGAACTCAGGACCTCTGGAAGATCAACCAGTGCTCATAATCTCTGAGGCAATCTCTCTTTCCAGCCTGGGGAGTTTTTCTAGTTCTCTTGGAAGTAGTCAGATCTCACAATGGGGTGGATCTAAAAGAACAGAATGACACCTATAGATCCAGACCTCTGCCTCTCACCTATAGCACCAAGCTTTTATGGAATTGGCTCATGGTCCCTGGGAGCTCCCTATCCCACCGTCAGCTATGAGCTTAGATGAGGAAGGCCTGCAGTCCGCCTGTGTCCTCATAATCCAGAATGTGTCCTCTGGATCCCACCACCCTCTGGCTTTCCGATCTGACATCACGGTTCTTATACCTACTGTCGCCATTCGAATATCATTGGCCACAAAGTCTTACCTGGAGATGAACAAATGGAACATTCAAATCTTAGACTTCAGCTCCAAAACTATGACCTAAATAAGTAACTGTCTCTTCTTCTTAAAGTATTCAGTCTGGAATAGTTTGTTACAGCAACAGAAAGGCATCTAAGATCCATTGGGTGGCACAGATCCAGTGCGGAAGCATCAATAATTCATATATGGAAAGTATCTTAAGTATCAATTTCCACACACTGAGAGGATGTGAAGAGAAGAGATGGGGTGTGTGAATGTAGGACAGGATGTGGAGAAGATTTAACTGCCTACTTAAAACACCCACTCTTGGCTAAAACAGATCCACATGAGGCCCAGATGCTCAACATTTAAAAATCAATATTGGGAGTTGGAAAGATGCCTCAAGTCAATGACAAGAACACTTGCATTCTTGCATAAGAACCCGAGTTCAAATCTCCACACATAAAAAGTCAGGCATGGTTGTTCTCACGCTGTAACACCAGCACTGGGGTATGGGGAGAGACAGGGGCATAACTGGGGCTTATTCCCCAGTTTTGCTGCAGTGAGAGCCTCTGCCTCAAGGAAATAGTGAGAGGCACGGCAGAGCAGGACACTTAACATTCTCCTTTGGTATTCATGCACATATCATGCATACATCGCACATATATAATACACACACACACACACACACACACACACACACACACACACACACACACGTGTGTGTGTGTGTAAACCCTTAGGCCACCAGCCACATGTTCAACATTTTTAGATCTTATCCCAACAAGATGAAAAACGTTCTTTCCAGCCTCATGGCTGCACTCAAAAAGCCTCAGCTCTAGTGTTCACTACGTAACCTGGTAATTCTGAGTCCACCCACATGGCTACTCTCACTGGCCACCTTGCTCTGAGCATTACCTATTTTTCCCCTTCCTGGTTTAGAATTTCAGATGGTTAGCCATAGCCATCCAGCATTCACCTGGGATCTTGGAGTCTGAACTCAGGTCCTCACACTTGCGTGGCCACATGCTCTAACTACTGAGCCATCTCTCCAGCCTCCAGTACTCCTGCATTCTTTCCTCTGTCCTGCTGGTGAGCATTTGCACCGAACTGATAAAGTCCTATGTGATCGTCAGTTTACTCATCTGAAAATGGAGATAAATTAGACCAGATCTTGATGTTCATCCGGTTCACATGCATCATTTGACCTCCAATGAAGACTTTCAGATTAGCTGTTTCTAGGTACCTGTGGAGTGATGGACAATGGACAAGTTTAAATTCAGTTGACTGTATGAAGGTGAGGCCTTTGAATTCCTTTCATTAAAATTATACCATGACAGGAGAGAACAGATGTTTATTCACACGGCCTTACTTCCAGCAGGAGCCACATCTGGTTCTCGTGTAACAAGCTTGAAGTTCTGGGTTTTGTTTTGTTTTCATTTTTGTTTTCCTATTAAAACCCAATTGAGTACATTTATAACACTATGACTGATTTTATGGCCAGCACAGCTCTGAAATGAACCTGGAGCAGTAATAGAAAGGGACTCTCCCCTTCTGCCTAAATAACCATCCTGTGTTTTGATCTGAATTGAATTGGATATTTCTTCTCCCTCCCTTTCAAACAGGAATTTACTGACAAAGGATGACAGAAAAAATTCTGGAAAAGTTCGATGCCCTGGAGGAGAAAGCAAGGATACTTGCAGCCATCAGGGAAAAGGTGTGTGGGGGAGAAGCTAAAAATAAAGTACTCACAAAAACTTAACACTTCAGATAAGATTTTTACTTTGTAACTAATGGTACATTGACATGAAAATATAAATGGACTTGTAAGAAGCAAATACTTTAATCAGTTGAGTGTCACATATCCAGGTAGATAACAAAATGATTCATTAATCAGTGGGAGAGAGTTGGCCTCATAGACTGAAGGCCACAGTACCACAAAACAAACAACAGAAACAAAACAGCAACAATAAGAATTAACAGTACAGGGCTGGAGAGATGGCTTAGCGGTTAAGAGCACTGACTGCTCTTCCAGAGGTCCTGAGTTCAAATCCCAGCAACCACATGGTGGCTCACAACCATCTGTAATAAGATCTGATGCCCTCTTCTGATGTGTCTGAAGACAGCTACAGTGTACTTATATATAATAAATAAATCTTTAAAAAAAAAAAAAAGGAACAGTACAAGATCACTTCTAGGTAGTTGCCGTATTCTAGTAGAGTGACACTGAGTACAACAGCCACACTCCAAGGCAGGCCACGTGCTCAGGAGTAAGTTGCTCAACACAAATTGAATTCAGTGGGGGTTTTCTTGTGCTTTTTGTTTGTTTTGTTCTTTTGTTTGTTTATTTTGGGTTTGGTTCTTTAAAGAGAGAAAGGACATGAAGTTGGTGATCTAGGAGGAGTTGGAGAAGGGGAAAGAATATAATCAAAATATAATGTATAAGATTCTCAAAAAAAAAAAATAAGCCTTAAAAAGGAAAGGTAACATTTGGCATTGTTGCTAAATTACAAATATTACAAATAATATACAGAAACAAAGTAAACTAAATATATAAAGACAAGTATATAGAAACAAAGTAAACTAAAATAGGCAAGATTCAGAGTTCAAGAGGAAAAAATAACAAAGATAATAGTTCCCAAACACTAGAGTTTTAGCACAGATGAGCAAGTTAATTTTTGTTCCCTGGAAATTCTTTTCGAAGAATACACTATAGGCTCACAACCGCCTGTGGTGCCAACAGGCAGCCAGCAGGAAGGACACCTCCGGCTTAGTCCCATTGTGGTTTCTCCATGTTCTGCGACCCAAGTATGGTATCTCCAACAGCAAGGTCTTTCCTTAATTCAACTCAGACAGTCAGCAGTACTGGCAACATAGTTTTACAGTGTTAGGATTTTCAGAGATCCCCATGGGCAAAACTCACAGGGAGGTAGCCCACCACTTACACAGGGGTCATCCCCTAACAGCCTTATTGTTCCTGGAAGTGCCTTTGCAAGTCACAACATCTTTTTTTAAATCTTTTAATTGATGTATCTACTGTTCTTCTACAATGTTTTTACAAGCCTGTAAAATGCTTGATAATTAGCATTATGTAATTTTAGAAAGCATTTTAACATTCATCCAAGCAAGTGCTAACTAGTCTTGAGAGTTAAAAAACTAAGGGGATTTTTTTTTTAAGTTAGCAAACCTAATATGGTAAGAAAATATTCTATCACTTGAAGCAATTATTTTATCAAAAAGACAATGTTGAATACATCGGTGTGGTAGAAATGCTACCTTGCCTGTCTTTTCCTAACCCGCTATCATCTTCCATGAGGAATCTGGCCTCTTCATTCTGGGGTGCTGCACCACTCTTGGTCCACTTTAGATCTCCACCCACACAGTGACGCCAGATCACACTGATTTCCAGGGCACAGGGCTAAAGGCACGAATGCATTGACCTGGGATTCTCATCACTTGAGCTGGCTCCCTGGATGAGGATAACAAGCTCCAAGTAGGAACCAAGGCCTCACCTCTCCATCAGTGATACCTAACTGGTTAAAGAGCTCCAGCCTTGTGTACTTTATTGCAGTGAAGAAATACAAACATCATACTCTCAATGGAAAATAACTGCCCGCCCCCAGGACAAGCTTAATCATTTATACACATACTGTTCTATCCCCATATTTATCCACTGCTGGCCATTGCCCTGGTACTTTGAGAATCTCATAAATTAAAGTACACTCAAATCCAGTATCCACTGAAACACAAGTGTTTTGCATAGTGATCAGGAACTAACAAATCTACAGTTCAATATGGAGTCTGCAATCACTATTTGCCAGTAACATTGAGTACCCTACCAAAGGATATTTCCTTCCTCCACATTAAGGAGTTGAAGGGCAAAAACCAGATCTCTCCCAGTATTTTACTCCTTTTACACTGGTGAATTGCCATCCAACCTTTAAACCTTCCAAACACGTATATTTGAATTTCTGGCAATCACCCCATCTCCCACCAGGAACTCCAGTTTGACAGGAATCTTACCACCTTTGCTTTGAAGTAACTTGGACAGTTACAACTGCCCTTTTCATCTCTTGGATATTGTAGAACCTTCTGATTCAAACTCATCTGCCAGTGTAAGGCCTTCATATCTGCCAGACCTCTTCTTCCTCATAAAAATTGCACCACTCCATAGCGCTCAGCAAGGCCATTGAAGACCCATTTCAATATTTCAATCCTATTCAGCTTTGTGGAATGGACTTCAAACACTGGCTCTCAGATCCACATTTCCCTCAATTGCCTATCTGTCCTCTACTGTCTTCCTGTCCCTAATATTACCTGGTATTACCCATGCTGGTAATAACTGGCTTATAGGTGGCAGTCTATCAGGAACCTGTATCCCTCTGATTTCCCCAGATTCTTCGACCTTTGTCTGAAGGACGATTGAGTAGTTCTATCACTCAGTTTCTGTTTCTACTATACTCGGTTATTACCTGACTATCTCTGACCCACCAGCTCCCGAATGACAAAGAGACGTATTATTATTTATTAAAGCTGCTGGGGGCAAGTCCCAGTCGTACTTTTTCTTCTTGGTTATCTCTTGAGGTAGTTAAGGGGGAAGACCATCAGCTGAGGCAAGACTTGGTCTTGCAAGATATTTAGGGTTGCTGCTTAATAATAAAATGGTTACCTCTGTTAAGTCCAAGTCACTTTGCTGTTGTAGCTGACCTACCTGAGTTCCTCTCAGGCCAAGAAACTGAAGTCTCTGGCTCTTAGCACCTCAGCAGGGGATTAAATAAAGTAGCCTTGAGCATTTCAGCAGGGGATCAAGTAAAGTAGGAACTGCCTGGCTCTAACTTCTAACCTGCTAGTTGAAGTCACATGAAGAAAAAGGGAACTTTGAAAAGTGATTTTAATCTTTATTTCTAAGTTCTCTCTAAAAAGTTTTGTATGAAAGTTCTCTAAGAAAGTTCTAAAAAGTTCTTCAGGTCTGTTTTAAAAAGTTCTCTCTGCTCTCTTCTCTTAATCCTGCTCTTTACTCCATCTCTGATGTAACAATGCCCTTGTTCTGAATTCCTTACTCCCAATGCTTTTACTTCCAATTGCTATACATGTCAATGTAATCTTTCTTAGTCTTTTGTACCTTTTCTAGGAGAATAGATCACATGGTTTAGCCAAGCATCTTTTTATTTCTATTTCACAAAAGTTCACTAGAAGTTCAAACATAAGTTCAAATCACAAACAGAATAAGTTTACAACAGAGAATGTTACTTCCACATCCATTAAGAGTAATTATCTAGCTAAACATTCAGTATTTGTCACTAGCTCAACAGGTTCATTGAAAGTTAAAAACCATAATTTTTGTATCTAAGGTATTAGTGAAGTTTTGTATAGATAAACCCAGTCAGTGTTTAATCTTCTGTCCTTGAACTTATAGTAAATCCTTAGTTCCCCTTTTATGACCTTTGGTTAATTGTTTTACAACCTCTTGGAATGGCCTGCTTGCTATCTCAGAAGCAGTTGATTCATGACACTTGAAGACTGGCAGATTTCTCATTGCAGTTTTGATTATCAGAGAGGACTTAATAGTAGTCCTATTATAAAGTTTCATAATTACTAATATAATTTCAGGAATTCTTATAGTATCATCATCAAGAATTAAAAAATTATCTATTTGTCTGTATAGCCTCACTACAAAACACTACATCATTGTTCTGCAGACATCTGCTCAAAAGAGATGGCTAATACCTAGTGAGATGTGTGTGTGTGTGTGTGTGTGTGTGTGTGTGTAGCATCTTAATAGCAGGAATCTTTCCTAAAATGTAATCTTCTCGGCCTTGCCTAGAGAAGCAAATTTGTCAATAACTTTAATAGTCCATGGCAGAGCCATCTCAGGAAGATCCCCTGCTAGGTTTGTTTGTTTGTTTGTTTGTTTGTTTGCTTCTCCTTGATGGTTTCTGGCATAAACATTACCCAATTAGCTTGTATTACTTAAATAGTCCATTTATACTAATCCACCTTTGTCACATGGCCCATCATCTCTCTCACAGATGCAATCAGTCCTGGCACACGATCCTTCCAACATGTCTCCAGCTGGTGAATGCTACTTCTTATTCTTTCCCAGAGTCCCTATCTCTGCCTGAATATCTTGCCTCCCCTTTCCTGTTCTGCATCAGCTCTTTATTAAACCAATTAGAAGTCGAAGGAGAAAAATGTTTACAAGACACAGAGACTGGTGATGCTGTACAAAAATAGCAATACCAATACAATACTCAGCTCTCTGCTGTTACTGAAATCAACATTTAAATAATACAAAGACAGCCTTTACACAGTGCACAAGAATATTATTCCAATTACTCAGTCTCATCAGTGAGAGGCTCTTCTCCATACCTAAATGTCTCTCCCAGTTGATGCTGTTCAGATACTGAGTATCTCCTGCTTGTGGCAGTTTCCAAAATTGTGCCTATTAGGGTCCTATCTGCATGCTGAACTGTGGACTTTCCTTCATCTGTGTTAACACTCAGACATGAGGGCTTCTCTTCTGCCACTTTTACATCACTTTCTTCTCATTCTCTAAACTTTCCTCCTAAGTTCTAAATGTTTGGTTCCCAAGAAGGGCTCTTTAACAGATCCAGCTCCTACAGTGCTCCCACAGAATCCTCCCCACTGTGAGAAATACCACGTCAGCATCTATGTCTCGTGATTTTGCTTCATTCTTTCTTACAAATTAGAGGCTAGTAGTGTCGAGGGTTGCATCTGCGTGTTTTTTTTTTTTTCTCTTGGGAATTTCTTCCCTGTACAGGTAAGTTCTTTCTGGGCAGACAGATGAACCTCGGTTACATGTTTTATCACCTATGGTACAGACCATGCAATTGATGCCATAGCCTGCTTCACCATCATATTCATGCCATTTCCAGGGAATGTGATAGATTATCTGCTCCATTAGTCAGTTGGAAAGCATCTCCTTTCTCATGTCATAAACTTCAGCCATCCAGGAGGAATGTCACCACATTCCACATAGAGGAAGGTGATCACTCTAGGATATCTTACAAGGATGCTTAACTCTCAGGAAGCTCAGTCTTGGTTGCCTCACCCATAGCAGGAGAGAAAGGAAACACAATATTTCATACATAATGAGGAAGGAAAGTCATGTCAGGATTGTATGCAAGGTGTGCTCCACCCTCAGATGGATAAATCATAGTAGCCTTTCTTGTTACCCAGCACAAAGGAGCACGTAGCTGCATCTCCCAGTTGGGTCTGTGTACTAGAGGCTATCAGAGGAGATCTCTGGCCTGGTCTGGTGAGAGTGTTCAAGCGAAGCGGAAAAGGCACACGCAGGGAGGGGGAAGTGCCTCCACTGTCTCTGTTGTTGCCTCTGCCGCCGCTGCTGCAGCTGCCCGGGGAGTTGCTGTTGCTCTGAGACACTGCACTGGCTGTGCTATACTGTGCTGAGCATGAGCTGAGCTGAGTTAGTGGAGGGCTAGCTAGGCAGCAAGCAGAGTGCAGGGGTTTCTGGTAATGAAAGCTTTGGGAAAGTGTTATAGCTCTTGTGACAGATGCTCTCAGATGACAGAGTAATTCTTACACACCTTTATTCCTTCTGGATAGGATCTTGTATACAGTTTGGGGGTGAGTTGGGTCTGACAGCAAGTAGTTCTTATTTACCTGAGATGCCTCATCTACATGAGGAAGGACTTGTGGGCACTGCCCCTACATGACTGATGGCCACAACTCTTTCTATGGGAGGCTGTGGCTACATGACAGGGTCCTGGAGTCTGTATCCTACCATCCCTTCTGGGTCTCCAGGGCTTCAAGCCCTAACTCAACCTTACCAGGCTTCCTCTCACTGTCCACTGCTCTACACTTCCCCAGATCATATTTAATTCTGTTGGACTCTGTACAGATGCAAATTATATGACTCTTTCCAAAGAGACGCGAGCAAACATCTGCTCATTTCTGGTGAACCAATGAGTTTATTGAGGTTAGTTATTAGAGCAAGCACAACTCAGAGACAGCTACATCACCAAACCATCTACCCCAACATAGGTAACAATTCATAAAAGCTGCATCCCTGGCATCTCTTTCCCAACTGGCATGTGACTCCATGACAGTATCTCTTCTTCCCCATCAGTTGGTTAGGTTACAACTTCTATAACTTGAGAAGGGACCTTGACAATCTTTAATTCTCTCAATTTGTTTAAGTCTTATAAGTTTCATGAACTTCCTGTCTTATGATCTTCCCTCCTCCCCACATATAGGAAGGTTGCAATCCAGAGGAAATGACTCTCCAGCAACTATATAGGTCTGTCCTTAAATTCAAAAATCTAGTTAGAAGGCCTCCTGAATGGTTATCAGCATGTTGTCTTTATTTAATAGATGGGGAAAGTTCACACAGCCAAAGGACAAGATGCTTTTCAAATTTTAGTTCATAATGTTTTGGGTCTTTAATTTTAAATCCAAACTATTTTTCATTATTGTCTTTTTTTTTTTTTTTGGTTCTTTTTTTCGGAGCTGGGGACTGAACCCAGGGCCTTGTGCTTCCTAGGCAAGCTCTCTACCACTGAGCTAAATCCCCAACCCCTCATTATTGTCTTAAATACAAATTCTCTCTCTCTCTCTCTCTCTCTCTCTTCTCTCTCTCTCTCTCTCTCTCTCTCTCTCTCTCTCTCTCTCTCTCTGTGTGTGTGTGTGTGTGTGTGTGTGTGTGTGTGTGTGTGTGTGTGGTGTGGTGTGGTGTGGTGTGATGTGGTGTGGTGTGGTGTGGTGTGGTGTGTGACAGAATTTACCTGTAGAAAGAACACTTACCTTTTCATTTTGACTTCATTGCAGAATAGGAACTGGCGTCTAAGAAATAAGCCTTTGATTACACCCATGCTGTTTGACCATCATGTGAAGTGTGAAAACGCAATTATCCCATCTGCATTAAAGACGGTAGCAAATATCACAGAAGATGAATCAAATGATCTTAAGAAGTCAAAAAAGTAACTATTATAATTTACCTCAAAATTTTAAAGCACTGTATTTACTTTAAGTTATTTGATAACATAAGAAATTAAAACTAGCCCAGCATAGTGGTACATGCCTTTAATCCTAGTACTCAGAAGGCGGAGGCAGGAGATCTTTCTGAGTTCAAGATCAACTTGGTCCACATAGCAAGTCTCAATCCAGCCAGAACTACAAAATGAAAACCTGTCTCAAAAACAAAAAAACAGACAAACAAACAAAAAACACAAAAAAGGAAAGAAAGAAAGAAAGAAAGAAAGAAAGAAAGAAAGAAAGAAAGAAAGGAAGGAAGAAAGAAAGAAAAGGACATATTTGTGGGTTAAAATATACTAGATTAATATTTTGAATATTTCCATTTAGAAATTAGATATGATAATATTTTACAAGTGCGGATGATAATTACAATTTTGAATTTTGTAAGGAAGACTTTTTGAGTTAGGAGGTAGTGGTATACACTTTAATCCCAGCACTCAGGAGGAGGAAGAGAGCAGACCAATCTCTGTGAGTTCAAGACCAGCCTGGTCTACAGAGTGAGTCCTAGAACAGTAAGGGCTACATAGAGAAATCCTGTAAAACAGAGAGAGAGAGAGAGAGAGAGAGAGAGAGAGAGAGAGAGAGAGAGAGAGAGAGAGAGAGAGGATGAAAAGAGGAAAAGACTTTTCCTAAAGTCATTTCTACTACTCTCATTTAATGTTAAATTTTATATAGAATTTTACTTTAAAAAAAAAAAAAGTCTGCCTAGACTCTTTCTCAGCTAATTTCTTAGGAAGAGGTTCTGAACTGGGGGTGTAGCTCAGAGACAGTGCCTGCCTATAAGGGGGATGGGGTATCTGATGTGCCATGGACCTTTCACTGGCATGAGAGATGCAGAGGAGAATCCAAATGTGCAGCAGAGTAGCATCAGCATCAGTTAGATGAGGTGTGGAGATTGTAACCTTTCCATTTACTCAGTGAAAAAAAAAAACAACAACAACAACGTGTGGAGTCATGGAAACACTGTATCCCGAGGATGTTCAGTAATGTGTCCAAGGTCACACAGACAAGAGGCAGAAGGTGGATTAGGTCCAGCAATCTGTTTCAGTGCTTGTATTCTTGAATTTAAAACTTGTCATTATATATCTGTGGAGGGGTTTGTGTCCATGTGAGTACAGATACCCACAGAAGCCAGAAGAAGATGCGAGATTCCCCAGAGCTGGAATTACAAATAGTCGTGAGCCACTTTTAGGGGGGGTGCCAGGAACTGAACCAGGGTCCTTTGGGAAAGCACCATATACTCTTAACTACTGACCCATCTCTCAGATCCAGAAGCTTGGGTTCCTCATTGATATCATGTCCAGCAGGATGATTGAGCTCTTGAGCTTGGTGCCTATATACAGTGTAACTATAGCAATTTATACTTATGTGAGAACAAGGTTAGGGATAATAGGGGTGTGATGATTTGTATATGCTTGGGCCAGGGACTGGCACTATTTGGAGGTATAGTCTTGTTGGAGTAGGTATGTTACTGGGTATGGGCTTTAAGACCCTCACTGTAGCTGCCTTGAAGTCAGTGTTCTGCTAGTAGCCTTCAGATGAAGATCTAGAACTCTCAGTTCTGTGTGCACCATGCCTTCCTGGATGCTGCTGTGCTCCTGCCATGATGATGGACTGAATCTCTGAACCTGTAAGCCAGCCCCATTAAATATTGTCCTAATTAGAGTTGCCTTGGTCATGGTGCCTGTTCACAGCAGTAAAACCCTAAGACAGGTGGTTACAGTGAGAAAAGGTCTTGCAAAGATAGGTAGAAGTCAGGTCTAAATCTAAAGTTATGCGTTGTTTGTACCGTTGTTCTGCTTGTCCACATTCTGATTGCGAAACAAGTATCACTCTCTCAGACTTTTGTTACCTGAGATTTAACAAAACAATATCAAAACGTTTTCATTATGGAATTGTAAGTTAAGAAAAGGGAGATGGCTTAGCAGTTAAGAGCACTGACTGCTCTTCCAGAGGTCTTGAGTTCAAATCCCAGCAACCACATGGTGGCTCACAACCATCTGTAATGAGATCTGATGCCCTCTTCTGATGTGTCTGAAGACAGCTACAGTGTGCTTATATATAACAAATAAATAAATCTTAAAAAAAAAAAAAGAAAGAAAGAAAGAAAAGGGAATTTGTGACCTGGTATAGAGGCAGGTACCTATAATCTGATCATTTGGAAGGCAGAGACAGGTTTGAGGTAAAACCATTGATTTGGTTTGAGTCTTCAAAATAAGTGCCTTTCAGCCTTTCTGACTTAAATTAAAATTCGCCTCTACCTTATATTTCCAATTCAGCTAGACTGAAAAATTGCAGCCAGAGGCAAAGTTAATCTTGGTTTCCAAAGAAGTATTAGAAGGTGGTAGAACTCTTCCAAAGAAGGGCCTTTGGAGAGGGCCTCAGGTCACCGAGAGATCTGCCTGAGAACATATCTCCCACCCCTGCCTTTCAGGATGAGTTCTCCCATAGCCCAGGCTGTCTTGGAATTTGATATAGCCCAGGCTGTAATCAAACTCACTGTAACCCTCCTGAGTTAACCTCAGGAGTGCTGGACTATAAGATCATGATGTGAGCAGTTTTATTATGACACATAATCCTACCATGATAAACTACTCTGCTATGGGTCCAAAAGTAATCTGGTCAGTAAGTCATGGGTTGAACTTCCAATGCTATGAGCCAAAGTAAAGCTTTCCTTTTTATCTCTTTTTTTTTTCCAGCAATAGAAAACTAACACAAAATCAGTACTATATAAAGAGATCTTAACTCCACTATGGTTAAGTGGGGCACATCTCAGAAATTGTGAGATACTCAATGGGTAAAGGAGAGAGTTAAGAGGGATCTAATTAGGAGAATTGGTCCATGGAATTATTGAGACCGGGGAGCCACAGCTAGGCCCTCTGCAGGCTGGAAACCTTGGGAAACTGCTATGACGTCATGGCACCACATAAAAGAATGGAACCCTTGGTGTGATTTACCTATTGAGTCAACAGGGCACAAAAGGACACAAATGTTGTTTTCAACATTTGGAGGAGGTAGAGACATTGCTTCTAATAGTCTGTTGCTTCAATAAATGGTCTTGTGTCCAGTCATCACATCTTACACACATACCTTGTTCTGAGTGAAGACCTTAACTGATGATGAAAGAACAACAGGGTTCATGATGCTCTGGGGGAGTCCAAAGCATACGATCAATCGGTTACAATGCTTTTGGTTTTGCTTTTATGGTTGATCAATTTTGCACAAGTTGAGTATGTAACAGAATGAGTTACATTGTTATAAGTGATCTCAAATCACACATTAACTTGGTTGCAGGTTGGGTGAGAGTGAGTTATAAAGGCAAGCTTCAAATAGCATTTCTCAGAAAAACCATCCCCACAGTAGCACATAAGGGAGCTTAGTGATCCAATTTTCAGTCTTGAGGTTGAAGGCCTGAGAACCTGGGGCAAGGGGGGAGAACTTTTGTCTTGGAGCCCAAAGGTCAAGGAGTCTAGAATCCTGTTATCCAAGAACAGGCAGTGTGAGCGTGTACTTCCGGCAAGAGCGGAAGCTAAGTTTCATTTTATTTAGACTCCCAGAGGGCTGGACGGAACTCACCCATCTGCAGACAGATCCCCTTCAATCCAGTAACTCTCGCACCCACCTGGTCTAGAAACACTCACTTACAGACCTACCCAGAAAGGATTATTTGCCAGTTCCTTAGGTAATCCTGAATCCAGTCAAGCTGGTACCTAAATGAACGACCATATTGTTACCAGGGTTGTCAAGGCCAAAACTTGGTCCCAGGAATCCTAACAAGCTAGGCTTAGCCACTCACCCATAATACATCATATAAAATAATTACAGTAAAATGTGGAGAAAGCAAAGTTATTCACTGTGGCTACACTAAGGGGAAAAACAAATAAATAGATCCAAGGGCAGTTCTTCCCAACACACACACACACACACACACACACACACACACACACACACACACACACACACTTTCAGCATCCTAACATCAGGTTTAAGTTTAAACAGAAGGCAAGAGGTATACATTGCTAAGCAACCATGGTCAAGGTGTGGTCATGCCCATCCTTACTGCCTCAGCTCCAGAGTGCCCTGAAAGGTGGACTGACACTCTATCCACACTGGGCGAAGTCTCTCAGAAACCAGTTCCTCTTCTGGCTGGTGCTAGGAGTCAGCCCTCTCCTTTGCTCAGCATGGTACTTTTTGAGAAATTTCTATTTCTTGGAGTCCATCACTTCAAAGATGATACAAGTTTCCCTCCTTAGACTATCTTTACACCTGCTGGGATGCTTGTAATACCTAGACTAAAGAGTATAGTGAGATTCTCCATGTACTACATAGATGTTGTCATCCTATCCAATGGATGAATTGTCCCTGAGTCTACATATCACCATTTTCCATTCAAATCTGTCCCAAATATCTCACAGAACCAAGCTTTGATGTATGTTCTGGTCGGTTTATGAATACTGGCATCCCATGTGTACAGGTTCCTATTCTGGCAGTACCATCCTGCTGACTATCAACAATACTTCAGGTTCCTTCTCTAGTCAGTCTCAGTCTTCTGCCTTCAATCTGTGAAATGGGCATGTTTTATTTCTCCAAATTTGTATTTGAAATCTGTTTTGTAAATTTTCTGCTTATTTTGATTTAGAATAACTTTCATTTCTTCCAGGTCTGTGTCTTTCAAATATAAGCCTAAACCCAGAAGTGATTTTGAAGAGTCAGATTTAAGACCACCTACTCTTGCAACAGTTATAAACTATGAAGAAAGTAAATTAATGGGTAATATAATTACTCTGTGTAATATAATTACTTTTATTTATTAATGAGTGCTACTAAATAGTGATTTATTAATTAATTACTTCTTCCTTCTTTGGTACCTTTTTTTTTTCTTTTTTTCGGAGCTGGGGACCGAACCCAGGGCCTTGTGCTTGCTAGGCAAGCACTCTACCAGTGAGCTAAATCCCCAACCCCCCTTCTTTGGTATCTTAACAATGTACTTTAACATTTTTATTTTTGTTGAAATAATTTGCATAACAAATAATTTTTTTATAATTCACTGTACACACACACACACACACACACACACACACACACACACACACACACACACACCCCTTACTGCCCAGACTGAATTTGAACTCCTGGCTTCAAGAGATCCCTCTGGCTCATCTTTTCAGGAAACTTAAGACTCCAAGCATACACCATCACACCTGGTTCACAAATACATTTTTATGAATATATTTTTATGTTGACATGGTTTTTTTCATTTCTTTTCCTGGGGAGACATGAAGGAATAGCAATTCACCCCAGACAGATAGGGCACCAACAGACAAGAAAAAAAGAAAGTTTCTGTCCAACTCTAGCCTGATGAATCAAAAATTCACTCAGACAATTTTCCACAGATGTACATGGGGTTGCTTGTAGGAGCACAGCAACTATTGCCAGGATACTCCCAGGAAGTCCTTCCCCCCAGCAGCTACACTACTAAAGAGCCCTAACCCTCAGTCAACCTTCCTACCTTCTGTGTTTGCTGTTATGCCTTCTTCCCAGACCACCTGCATCTTGGGACAGGGATGGGGAAAGGGAAGGGGAAGGGTGGGGACTGGAATCTCACCAGAGAGCCCAGTGGCCCTGCCCTCCCCTGGGAAGGAATGTTAATAACTTTCCGCCATAGACCCACCTCTTGTACTGCTTTTATTTCCTTATACACAGAGGTCAAGATTTCCCATGTGTCACCACAGCACCTGCTGAGTCATGATAGCCAATGGTTGAGTCACACCTAGAGGAAATACTTCCAACACAGAGTTCGTTTTTTCATCTAGAAGGAAATGTCAGCTTTCCTTTTAACTCAACCCTAAGACTTTCATTGAATTTTTAAAATAAAAGTCAATTGCAAATCATTTCTTTAATTCAACATAGTTAGAGGATTAGAAATCTTAGGACTCCGTGGTTGGAGACCCCATAATTTATAGATGTTCCAAGGAGATGAGCATTGTCTGTTACTTCTGTTTTTCTGTCATCTTCAGCCAGGTGATCAAGGTGTCATCAGCCTTCTTGACTACACTCAGACCCATGTTGCCTTAAGTCTGTGTTGTGCTCTGTAAGTTTTCTAAAGATGCACATACACACGTGACCTTTGCTCTCTCCATTCCTGCTTAGATACCTGCACACTCCAATCAGGATCCTCCCTCACGATTCTTCTTAAAGTCCACTGATCTGGGTTGTCAGAGGCCCGGTGCTGCTGCTAAGTCCAAACAACATTTTTTATTCCATTTTCTTCTGCTTCTCCAGGCTCAGTTCATTGGTCATCCCCTCCTTTTTAAAACTCTCCACTTTAAGCTTTTGGGACTGTTGACACCAAACATACCTCTCATTCAAAAGAAATTTAAAAATGGTTTACTTTTGACCCAAATATGAGTTGTCGTGGCTTAAGAACATGGATTCAGATCACCCCAAATAACATGCTCCGGTGTTGAAAATGTTGACATTATCATACTTAAGGAACAAAAGCTGTAAGTTAAGGTGTTTTCTGACTGTATTGGTGGGAACCTTAGATGGACAGGTCACAGCCAGTGAGAGAGTCTCAGCTAGGGTTTCACAAGTTATCTGGTAACTTCCTTTCCTTTGGGGATGGCTGAATCTTGTGGTTGGCTACTTAACACATTTGAAAATGTTTGGTCAAGCACAGATGTGGGCAGTGAACGACTATTGAACATCTAACCAGAGTAGCAGAAACAGTGCGCATCTGTCACTATAGAAATCAAAGAGCAAGGACTTGATTCTTGAAAGTTCATTTTATGTAGACAGTCAGTGATATCAGAAGCCACAAGGAATTTGCCTCAGGCCAGCTCCTGCTAGTGTATTGTCTAGGGAACGGGGACAGAGGCTATTAATCATTTCAAAGTTTTGTCTTGAGCTCCAGAAGGTTGAGAAGCCAGCCTGTCCACGAGATTCATGATGTTAGTACTTTTCTTATCGCTCCCCACACCTTTCCCTCATTATCAGCTCTGTGTAGTAAGAAGCCTATATGCACCTAAGGCTTCCAAGTCCTGCATTTTTCCTGAGCCACAATCCAGGTTACGTCTACATTAAAGGTTAACTCAGAACAAACAAAGCGTTAGCAGTGTGCATGTCTGGGCTGTTTGATATGCATGATATGAAGTACAAATGCGTTCTCATGCTAGAATATAAATTACCCATATCTTGACTCCTCTACTTTCCAATTGTTAATAATAACTCACATTGGCTTCACATGAAATATGGCATCTGCAGCCGGGCATATAGTAGTTAGTTCAGCCTCTGCTCAGCAAGGGAAGCTGTGTAAGTCAGAGCACATTTACACCAGCAGACAGATACACAGAGAGTGGGAACAATGGGAAAGTAGGAAAGCCACTCTGAGGCCAGGAAGGCTCAGGGGCCAGGAGGCACAAGAGAGCAGGTCAGCATGAAGGTTCCCCTCTATTCTTTATGTCAGAGACAGACAGTCTCATCAACTGCTTTAGCTTTTTGTCCAACCAACTAAGCCTTGCCTGTCAAGTTAAAACAGCGTTCTTCTACATTCTTTACGGTCCTATGTCAGTAACAAACGATCTACTGTCGCCCATTTCCTAGGATGGCTTTCCTAACTAGACCTGACTTCTGTCCAATAGCCCCAATGGGCTTTTACCATTGATCAAGTCAGATGTTGAACTTCTGTGTAAGAGTCCTGGAGTGGCATCAGGAGCAGTGACAGAGGTAGCCATCAGGGAAGGAAAGATCTATCTATGTTGTGCTTTGCACTCAGAAGCCAGTGTGTGGGAAATGTCCCTCTTGTTTTTAACCTGGTAAGGTAGTTACTTTCTTCACTGCTATGATAAAATATTCTGACAGAAGCAACTTAAGAAAGGAACGCTTTACTTTGGTGCACAGTTCCAGGCTTACAGTCCATTACAGCAGAGAAGCTGTGGTGGTGAGAGTAAGGCAGTAGTCGTGTTGTGTCTGTAGGCAGGAGATGAACACGAGCTTCGGATGCCCCTTTTCCTCCATGCATATGTGCAGTTCAGAATCCCAGCCCAGGATTCTGATGGCTGTTCCCACGGTGGGTATTGCCACCTCAATCAACTTCATCTAGACAATTCCACACAAGTATACCTGGAAGCCCATATCCATGCGATTCTAGAGCCTGAAAGTTAACAATGATGTCAGCAATCACACCTGTAAGTCAGGTTGGCTTTCCAGGACACCTATCCCATGAATCTTCCCACCCCTGGGGCTGTTTGTGGCCACAGAAGAGCAAGTCATTTCTACAATAGCAGGAGCCATTCCTCTGGTATCTTGTTGACTTGTGGAATAGGACCTGGTGAAGGAGTCATTACATATCAAGTCTACCCTTCGCCAGACCAATACAGTCTATTAAAGCAACGCTCATTTTAACAAGAGAGATATGCTAATGTCAAGGCCAACAGTCCCTCCTTTAGGTCACAATAGGTCCCCATAAGTATCAGAACCTGTTTTAATATTTCTAAGTACAATTTGGAAGGTGTGTGAACACCAACAAAGGAAAATGTATTTTTGCCAAGTACACTGATAAGCATTAATCTCAGCTGTCTCCTGACTGGGGAGGTATCAGCCATTAGAAAGAAAGCAAGCAGCATAGTTATGTTAGATGAGTCCATTTCAGATCTCCTGTTCTTAGGATGTCAGGGTTCTTCTTCACATGGCACTGTACATCTGAGGCTTCACTCCAGCAAGGTACACTGCTGTCATCGTCACCAGAACCGCCTCCCTTGGGCCAGTCCACATCACAGTCAGTCTTTCAGAGAGCCTATGTTTTCAGTTTTTAACAGAACCTGGTCACCAAGGACACAGTGTGTAACACATGCATCTAGCTAGATAAGTTTACAACCTATCCTGGACAGCATACATGGTTCCGAATTACCCATTTCTGGTCTCGTATCAACTCGCCCAGTTTAAGCCTGGTCTGGAGTGGCTGTGCATAAACAATGCCATGAGGGCTCAGGTGAAGCTCAGGGAGGCTACTTGTACTCTCTCCGAGCAGGAGGTAGGAACCGGTCCCAGTGCAGGCCTGTCGTGCCTCAGTTTCAAGATTGTCCCTTCCAAGGCATGACTCATCCTATCTAGTTTACCTAAGGTTTGAGACCACCAGGATAAAGGTAGTCCCCATTTGATTCATGTTTGTTTGTCCTTTGTGTGTTCTCTCACAAACAATGGTAGGACAGCTTTTATTATGTTCACTATTAGACAGTCCAAACCAAGGGATAATCTCCCTCAGCAGGGCTTTAATAACCTGAGTAGCTTTGTCAGCCTATGTGGGAAAGACTTAAACCAATCTTTAAAAAGTGTCAACACAAATCAACATGTATTTGAATTCTCTTCACTTTGGCATTTGAGTAAAAGTTGAGTTGCCAATCCTGGCATAGGTCTTGACCTTGATTGTGTAAAATCTGTTTTCATTGAGGTCACTCAGTCTTTGGGTTATTTTGAAGAAAGCTATACATCTGGCAGATGTTCTTTATAATGCCTTCAAATAACCCCAGTTCTGCAATCCACAGTTTATTGTAATTAACCAGAGCATCTTTCCAAAAATAGACTCATGCAATTACTTAACAATTGGCCCCAGCAAGTAGGCCAGAAGGAATAGTTCCTCTCGTTTCTTCCTGTTGTCTTATCCATGTTCAGTAATTCTCCAGCATCCTGGTGAGCCTTTATTGTCAACTTGACGTGGTGATCTGAGAGAAGCCTCAGTTCAGAAATTACTTAGATCAGGTTGGTTTTGTGTGGCTATGTCTATATTGGCTTGATTGCACACGGATGCAGACGGGTCCACCCACTGTAGGCAGAATCATTGGCAGCGCTATTCCTTAAGAAGGTAGCTGGTCCTGAGATGGATAAGAAAGCTAGGAAGCATAAGCCTGTGAGCAAGTCAGAGAGCAGCATTCTCCCACACTTCCTGCTTGAGTTCCTGCCCTGACCTTTTCAATGATGGAAGTATAAGCCAATAAACCAGGAAGTGTAAGTCAAATAAACCCCTTCCTCCTCAAGTAGCGTTTGGACAGCCTTTTATCACAGCAACAAACCAGGACAAACATTAGCCTATTCTATGACAGAAGCAGAGCACCAAGGCTCAAATTCAGACCAGTCAGGGACGGGAATGAGTGTCCTCATGTGATGAGCTTTAGCAGTGTCACAATTTGCATTGCCCACCAGTCAGTTTCTTTTAATGCAGTGCTTCTGGACCCGTGGGTCACCTACCACCCCTTTCACAAGGGTCACCTAAGACTAGCAGAAAACACAGATATTTTCACTACAGTTTACAATAGTAGCAAAATTACAGTTATGACATAGCAACAAAAATAATTTTGTAGCTGCAGGGTCATCATAACATGAAGAAGTGTATTAAGGGTCACAGCATTAGGAAGGCTGAGAACCACTGCTCCAGAAGAAGCTATAAGTGGAACTGTTGGCCTTTTAGAAAAGAAAATGTTACCTATGACTGCAGCTTAGAGATCCCCACCTCAAAGAGGAATTTGTAAGTCAAAACTATGTCTCCTAAACCAGGCACAATGCTGCATGCCTATAACTCCAGCGAGAGTAGAGGTAGCAGGATTCTGAATTCAAGGCCAGCCTTAGCTGTGAGCAAGTTTGAGGCCAGATTGGACTACATAAGACCCTGCTTAAGAGAAAATGCACACACAAACACACACACCACCACCTACATACAAACACACACATACAAACACTACACATAAACACACACACACCACCACTCACATACAAACACTACACATAAACACACACACACACCCACATACCACCACCACCACCACATGTACAAGCACACATATACATACATCACATACACAAAAACACACCCCGCCGCCACTACCACCACCACCCACATACAAACACACCACACACACACACAGACACACACACACACAGACACACACCCTACACACACACTACATACCACACACACACTTGGGTACCTACCAGGAAGTTACAGCCTGTTTTTATGACTTGACTGGAAGCAGGGCGGTGTGCTTTCCACACCTGAACTTATTGTTTCTGCAGGTAGAGCTGACTGGTCAGGCTGGGGCTAAGCTATTATTTACGTCTAGGGGCTACCTGTCTCAAACAGCCTGACTCAATTTCTCATGGCCTGAGGCAACAACCCAACATTCTAGATCAACTACTCTATCCTCATTAATATTACAATTAGGCTCTGCATCTGGAACCATGTCAGGAAAGGTAAGAGTTTCAGCTGGAACGTCCTGATGTGTTTCCCCCACTGCCTCCCTAGTCTTATGCACTATGAGCCCTCTATCAGCCAACAGGATAGTGAGCAGGGCCTATTGAATGCCAACCTAGAGACAAATTCAACCAGTCTGACAAGGTCATGCCAACAGGATTACTCAGTAGAATTCCAATTTATAATGTCTAGTATGAAAAAGGGAGTATGTGGTTAGTAGTTGCCAAGTAGCCCCCCAGTATCCCCCATGTCAAGGAGGGTGTGGGAGGGGTAGTCTTAGCATCTAATGAGAGTACCTTGCAGGGGCCAAGAAAAGGATGCCATTCCAGACTCCCCTCATTCTCTTCCCTGTCTTCCTTAGTTTCCCCTGGTTGTGAGAAAGCAGGTTCTGTGGCTAACTTGGCTTGGGCTGAGGGTCTTATCACTGATAGTGTCATATCCCTGACAGCCCACTAGTGTCTGCTATGGCTTCATCCTCCCCCTGACTGTAGCTTTTCCAAAACAGCTTTCTCACTTCTATTTGTATCACTGATTTCCCTTCAGTCAAAGCCTGATTTTGCTCTGCCACAAAAGCCTGAACATCAGGAATTTCTCTCCACTTTCCTACTTTCCTGCTCCCTTGCAAAACTATATATGTGTGTGTGTGTGTGTGTGTGTGTGTGTGTGTGTGTGTGTGTGTGTGTGTGTGTGTGTATATATACTGCCTTCATGCACACTAGAATAAGGCATCAGATCCTATTCCAGATGGTTGTGAGACACCATGTGGTTGCTGGGAATTGAACTCAGGACCTCTTAATCTCTGAGCCATCTCTCCAGCCCCCACAAAATAAGTATAAGATAGTTACATAATTTAGAGATCCATTCAATAAACACATTTCCCTAAAACCAAATGCACAGAGTGACTCAACTTATAATAATTTATAATAACATGTCTCCTTTTCTTTTTTATGTAGTTATAAATAAGCATAGTTGGAGTAATTTGCTAGACAGACCCCAGAAATGGAGGCTACCCTGCCCGTTCTAATAGTCCAAGTTCTGGAATACCCAGACAGAACACAGTAGAAAGAGCTTTAAGTGGAGACACAAGCCATAAGCTGGGAAGAAGTAGAAACACAACAGAAAGCAGAAACGGGAAACACTTTTTTTTTTCTCCATCTTTATTAACTTGGGTATTTCTTATTTACATTTCAATTGTTATTCCCTTTCCCAGTTTCTGGGCCAACATCCCCCTAGCCCCTCCCCCTCCCCTTCTATAAGGGTGTTCCCATCCTCCCCCCATTACTACCCTCCCCCCAACAATCCCATTCACTGGGGGTTCAGTCTTGGCAGGACCCAGGGCTTCCCCTTCCACTGGTGCTCTTACTAGGCTATTCATTGCTACCTATGAGGTCAGAACCCAGGGTCAGTCCATGTATAGTCTTTGGGTAGTGGCTTAGTCCCTGGAAGCTCTGGTTGCTTGGCATTGTTGTTCATATGGGGTCTCGAGCCCCTTCAAGCTCTTTCAGTTCTTTCTCTGATTCCTTCAATGGGGGTCCCGTTCTCAGTTCAGTGGTTTGCTGCTGGCATTCGCCTATGTATTTGCCGTATTCTGACTGTGCTATTATCCTAGATGCACAGCACACATGAAAGTCAAGAAGGATGACCAAAATGTGAATGCTTCACTCCTTCTTTAAAAGGGGAACAAGAATACGCTTGGGAGGGAATAGGGAGGCAAAGTTTGGAACAGAGGCAGAAGGAACACCCATTCAGAGCCTGCCCCACGTGTGGCCCATACATATACAGCCACCAAACTAGATAAAATGGATGAAGCAAAGAAGTGCAGGCCGACAGGAACGGGATGTAGATCTCTCCTGAGAGGAAACACCTTTTAAGCACAGGCTAGACATGCCTTAAGCTGAAAATCGAAGCAGAAAGTACCACAGTGTGATTTGCTACATAGAGATTACAGAAAGAGCCAGGAAAAGAGAAATCCCCAAACAGAACCGCTTGGTCGATGCTTGAAGTTTTTCCACTGCAGACTCCAGGGCCTTCTAGTCTTAGGCAGGCTTTGGGCTCTCTGCGGCAACGGAATGACTTACCAAGTCCTGGAGCTTTCCTTGCCTCTGTGAGCCAAGCGTCACTGGAATACCTGGGGTTAGGGCGTCTGTCAGTACAGATGCCAATGAACAGGGGCAGGGGTTTAATTTTTAAAGCGCTCTGCTTAGAGAGCTGTCAATATGGTAGTGAGTCGGACGGAAAAGCTGCCTTCCGCAGGCCACCTCCTGCTAGCACATTTTACAGAGGCCCAGAGCAAAGGCAACTAATCCTTCCCAAGTCTGGGTCTGGGACTGGAGAGCTGGATCCGGGTTCAAGTGCTTGCTGCCCTTGCAGAGAACCCAGGTTTGTCCCGCAGAACCCTTATGGCAGTTCACAACCATCCGTAACTCCAGTTACAGGAGAACCAGTGCCGTCTTCTGGCCTCTGCTGGCACCAGGTAAACAGATGGTACACACATAGTAAAAACACTCAGTCATAAAATAAAATAAATGTTCAAACTTTAGGCCTGTCCTTCTGGTGGAGTGGTCAGCCTTGTCTCATGGTATTGATACTTCTCTCCCCATCTCCTCCTGTACCTTCCCCTCATCATTCTCTCTCTCCTCTCCCTCTCTCTCTCTCTTTCTCTCTCCCTCCTCCTCCCCTCCCCTCTCTCTCCCCCTCCTTCCCTCTCCCCCTCTCCCTCCTCCCCCCTCTCTCTCCCCTCCTTCCCTCTCCCTCTCCCCTTCCCCCCCTCATCCCTCCTCTTCCCTCTCTGTACAATAGGAGATTCACGCACACTCACATGTCTCCCAAGTGTTGCTATCTAGGTAACATTTAGGCTAAAGGATTATCTAGAACAGACCATTAATGTGCAATGCTGTGCTACTGTGGTAGTCCGGATGGAAACCGCTCCATAGGCTAATATATGTGGATGTTTAGTCCTCAGCTGCTAAATTTATTTGGGAAGGATTATGAGATATAGCCTTGCTAGAGGAGGTGTGTCACTGGGAGTAGACCGTGAGGTTTCAAAAGACCATACATTCCCAGTTAGCAAGCTCTTTCCTCTCCCTCCCTCCTCCCTTCCCCTCGCCTTGTCTCCTCTCCCCTCCTCTCCTCTCCCCTCCTGCCGTCCTGTCCCCTTTCTTCTTCCTTCCTCTTCCTCCTCTTCCTCTTTCTTTTTGCCTCTTTCTCTCTCTCTCCTCCTCCTCCTCCTCCCTCCCTCCCTCCCTCCCTCTCTCTCTCTCTCTCTCTCTCTCTCTCTCTCTCTCTCTCTCTCTCTCTCTCCCCTTTTGGACAAGAATGTGCGCTTTAAGCTACTCCCCCCCTCCATGCCCGCCTACCTGCATGCTATCATGCTCCCTGTCACGATGGTTATGGACTCTAACTCTCTGAAATTGTAAGACCAAAATAAATACTTCCTTTCATAAATTGCCTTGGTTAAGCTTATCCCATCTTATGGTTTCAAATTTCATCAAAACAAACAAACCAAAAGCAGGGCAGATAAGAAGGGCTTGATTGGCAACCTGCGAGTTGGATCTCTGGAATCAATATAAAAAGAGAAAAACAACTCCATTAATGCTGTCCCCTGACCTCCGTATGCATGTTGTGACACGTGTAGCCACCAACCACTGGACACTTGAATTGTACCATAGAAATGCTGCTTTACACTTTTTATCCTCATGAACGTCAGACATCTCCCTTGAACTACATCCTGGTGTCTCAGAGCTCACACAGGCATCTTAAATTCAATGCCTAGAACAAGACTCATGATTCCTTATCGTCACCATAAGTACTAACCACTCTTTCCCACCCTCCAGCATCCTCAACACAGCACACTGATAACCCAAATGTGAAGCTTACGAGTCACCTCTGATTTCCTGTTTCCCCCATTCTCAAAGCCCAGCCTGTCAGCAAGTCCTGTCCCTGCTAGTTCATCCTGAGTTCAGTCTTGTTTCTGCTACCATCCTGACCCAATCATCCTCACTTTTACTTAAAAGTACTAGCCTGCTTCCCAGCATGACTTCTCCCCATCTTCCCAACTATACCCAACGAAGATGCACATAGCACTAAAAGTTCATAGGAGAGCTACCCGTTCTAGGTGTCCTCTTTGCCACGATTAAAAACAACTTGGGGGAGTGTGGTGGTCTGAATGTCCCCAGCAGCTCATGTATTTGACCACTTTGGCGGCTTTGTTTGGGGGACTTTTAAGAGGTGCAGCCTTGTTGGAGGAAGTGCGTCACTAGAGATGGGCTTTGAGAGTTTAAACATCCGTGCCATTTCAAGTTCGTTCTCACTCTTCGTGCCTGTGGCCCAAGCTTGACTTCTTGTACCACATTTGCAGCTTATTGCCTTTGCAATCATAAAGTGTTCATTTATCTCGTCCTTCCAGGTCACAGGCCATCATTAAGGAAAATCAGGGCAGGACCTCAACAGGAACCTTACAGCAGGGACTAAGGCAAAGGTCGTGGTGGAACTCTGCTTACTGACTTGATCCTTACGCTCATGAAATTGTCAAGGAACAAAATTTATTCAAAAAGACCTTGCAATTTTTGCCATAAAAATATTTCACCCTAACATTTTAGTTACTTCCCCTAAGTGAGCTATCGCTAACTGCCTGACCCTCCATGATGGCAGCAGAGGTTTCATATATATATATAAACATCTTTTTATTAATTTACTTATTTATTCATTTTACATCGATGCCTAATTGATGCCTCCCCCTCCCAGTCCCCCTCCTCTTTTTTAAAAAAAATTTTTATTAGAATTTTTCTTTACTTACATTTCAAACCTTATTTCCCTTCCCAGTTTCCTGTCCATAGCCCCATTCCCTCCCCTCCCTCTCCCCAATATGTGTATTCCCCCTATACATAACCCTTACTGTCCCCACACCCTCATATTCCCCTGCACTTGGGGCAGGACCAAGGGCTTCCCCTTCCACTGGTGCCCCAACAAGGTTATTCTCTGCTACATATGCAGTTGGAGCCCAGGGTCAGTCCATGTATAGTCTTTTGGTAGTGGTTTAGTCCCTGGAAGCTCTGGTTGGTTGGCATTGTTGTTTATATGGGGTTGCAAGCTCCTTCAACTCTTTCAATCCTTCCTCTAATACCCCCAAGGGGGTCCTATTCTCAGTTCAATGGTTTGCTGCTAGCATTGACCTCTGTATTGGACATGCTCTGGATGTGTCTCTCAGGAGAGATCTATATCCGGTCCCTTTCAGCATGCATTTTTTAGCTTCATCAATCTTATCTAGTTTTGGTGGCTGTATATATATGGGCCACATGTCGGGCAGGCTCTGAATGGCCATTCCTTGAGTCGCTGCTCTAAACTTTGCCTCCATATCCCCTCCTATGGATATTTTCCCCCTTTTAAGAAAGAGTGGGAGCATCTGCATTTTAGTCATCCTTCTTCTTGAGCTTTCTGTGCTCTATAGATTACATCTTGGATAATTTGAGATTTTTGGCTAATATCCATTTATCAATGAGTTCATACCAAGTTTGTTTTTCTGTGATCGAGTAACTCACTCAGGATGATATTTTCTAGTTCATCCCATTTGCCTATGAATTTCATGAAGTCATTGTTTTTGATAGCTGAGTAGTACTCCATTGTGTAGATGTACCATATTTTTTTAATCCATTCCTCTGTTGAAGGGCATCTGGGTTCTTTCCAGTTTCTGGCTATTATAAATAAGGCTGCTATGAACATAGTGGAGCACGTGTCTTTTTTATATGTTGGCGCATCTTTTGGGTACATGCCCAAGAGAGGTATAGCTGGGTCCTCAGGTAGTGCAATGCCCAATTTTCTGAGGAACCTCCAGACTGATTTCCAGAATGGTTGTACCAGTTTGCAATCCCACCAACAATGGAGGAGTGTTCCTCTTTCTCCACATCCTCGCCAGCAACTGCTATCACCTGAGTTTTTGATCTTAGCCATTCTCACTGGTGTGAGGTGGAATCCCAGGGTTGTTTTGATTTGCATTTCCCTGATGACTAAGGATGTTGAACATTTCTTTAGGTGCTTTTTGACCATTCGACCATATTCCTCAGCTGAGAATGTTTTGTTTAGCTCTGTACCCCATTTTTAATAGGGTTATTTGGCTCTCTGGAGTCTAACTTCTTGAGTTCTTTGTATATTTTGGCTATTAGCCCTCTATCAGATGTAGGATTGGTAAAGATCTTTTCCCAATCTGTTGGTTGCCATTTTGTCCTAATCACAGTGTCTTTTGCTTTACAAAAGCTTTGCAGTTTTATGAGATCCCATTTGTCGATTCTTGATCTTAGAGCATGAGCCATTGGTGTTTTGTTCAGGAAATTTTCCCCAGTGCCCATGTGTTCAAGACTCTTCCCCACTTTTTCTTCTATTAGTTTGAGTATATCTGGTTTGATGTGGAGGTCCTTGATCCACTTGGATTTAAGCTTTGTACATGGTAATAAGAATGGATTCATTTGCATTCTTCTACATGCTGACTTCCAGTTGAACCAGCACCATTTGTTAAAAGTGCTATCTTTCTCCCATTGGATGGTTTTAGCTCCTTTGTCAAAGATCAAGTGGCTATAGGTGTGTGGGTTCATTTCTGGGTCTTCAGCAGCAGAGGTTTCTAACCCATTTGCTACTGTGCCGTCTTAATGTTCTTTGAGAAGGTGGTTAACATCCTGTCCTGAAACCTCTTCACTGGATTCTCACCCCCAGGCTTCTACTATGGAATAAAAAGACACTGAACGTTCTGAACTTTGCCAATAGTTTAAGCATCACTCACTGATTCTTAAGCTACCTCTTCCCCTTCAGCACAACTTCTGGATTTCCTCTCTGCCTTGATATGTTCACATTGCCTTCACTCTTTAGGGCTTTC
Organism: Rattus rattus; assembly: GCF_011064425.1. Lineage (NCBI taxonomy): Eukaryota > Metazoa > Chordata > Mammalia > Rodentia > Muridae > Rattus > Rattus rattus. Next base: position 51,312,276 of record NC_046154.1, read on the forward strand.
TGTTGGTTTTCTGTGTTAACTAAAATCCCAGTTCAGAGCCTAGCGCCAGTGCCTACTATACATTAAATAAATACCAGGTTCCATGTTGTTTGATGTATCTATTGTATTATTCGGTCATCAAAGCACTCATGTTTGATAATTGCTAATATTTGAAACTAACAGATGGAGAAGAAAGGTCAGAGAGGTTAACTTTTCAAGACAACATAACTCACAAAAATGGGGTTGGTTCAAGTATGGGGTTGTCTAAATCTAAGGTTGGGTTATCTGTCGCACAAACTATGCTTATATTAAGAAAATCTATAATAATCTAAATGAATAGCACCCACAGTTAGAAAAAGGGAAATGAGGAATGGGGAGAATGCTTCTCTTTCCCAAAGATTACTAAAGATTATTTTTACAACTTAGAGTATTTTGAAAAGCATGTATGTTTCTATCTTATTTAGAAATTCCTTTCCCAGGAAAATAAAATTGTATAATAATAAATAAGAAAATTATATTCTATCTTTAAGACATCAGTATTAAAGTAAGTAATTTCAGAAGTTGGTTAAGATGGCTCGGTTGGTAAAGGTGCTTGCTGACAAAGCCTTATGACCTGAGTTCAGTCCCTGGGATCCACGTGTTGGAAGAAGACAACAGACTCCCACGGGTTGTCCTCTGCTGTCTCTGCATGGTCTGTCTCATTCATGCACCCACAGGCATGTACAAATACAAAAACAAGTGTGACAAAAAAATTCAAGGGAGTCATTTTGGAATAGATTCCTCTCTACAAGTGTAAAAACATTGCATATGTAAGCAAATGAGATGGTTAAAGTATACAGCTAAAAAATGTACTAGTAGTAGAGAAGCTAAAAAGCAGTTTTTAAAAAAAATCATTTTGTACGTGTTTGGATTTCCTTAGAACACAAAGAAGAAAATCTAAAACCAAGTTCTACATCTCTTCGTTTTCTTAAAGATAAAGAGGTAAGTGTAATTTACATACCTGTGACTATTTAACAGTTATTTACGCTGGTTCAGTAACTTCATGTCTCTAGGTCACAACTCAAGTGACATTTAGAATCGAAAAGTATAAGGATGCCAAGCAATTTCATCTGGTAGTTATAAAATCTTATATATGAAGACAACGTTAGCTTATGCACAAGATAAAGCTGTGGACACCTACTTTAAACATTTCTTAAATGTATAATGTAAGCACATGAACCTGTTAGTCTTTTCATGTACACCTCAGAAAATTTTTCGAAGCTGTGGTTAGATTGTACAGTTATGGTGAGCACCAAGCATAGGTCAGAATCAACCGGGCTCCCGTTGCATTCTGAAACCCCTCGGTCTCAGACATTGAGCGTGTGCCTGGCCACTGTTCAGCAGGTCAGACCTAAAGAGGTAAGACAATATGTGAAGGTAAACTACTTTAAAGTCTTTTAAGTGTATATTGATTTGTTATTAATTATTCTGACATGGAGAAAGAAGCAATGATGATCATTAGTAACACCTTTCATCCTTTTGGGAGGCAATACTGGGGATTGAGCCCAGGGTCTCACGTGTGCTAGGCAAGTCTTCAACCACTGAGCTATTCCCCCAAGCCGTATACCTATGTTTTTCATACTCTTAAATTTTAAAATTAAAAAAGCGTTAACATGATCCACTCCCCAGGTTATAGGTTTATTCTTATCTGCATGTTTAAATCCTTGCTTAATAAAAATCTCCTGGGTTGGGGATTCAGCTCAGTGGTAGAGCGCTTGCCTAGCAAATATAAGGCCCTGGGTTCGGTCCCCAGCTCCGAAAAATAGAAAAAATAAAAAAAATAAAAATAAAAATCTCCCAAGAAAAGTTTAAATATCACAGTTTACTCATAATAATTTACTAGCACATCACTTAAAATAGGCAAAATTCCAGGACCCTCTCTTCATCAGCATTGTTCTGCATTGACCTGAGGATGCACCATAGGCTTTCGTTTCTTCTCCTATTGCTATCATAAAAACGCCCTGACAAGACCAACTTACGAGAAAGGGGTTTATTCTGACTCACAGTTCCAGAGTGTCACTGTGGGGGAGACAAGGCAGAGAGGACATGGTGGCAGGACAGGAGGCTGACTGCGCTCAGTGAACCTGCTTTCAAGAAACAGAGCGTGAACACGAAGCCTGCATCCCCTCCAGTGAAGCTCAGACTCCTGAAGGTTCCACAGACATCCCAAACAGCTGCTGGGCCGAGCTGAGCCTGAGCCCATGGGAATGTTTCTGATCCAAATCACAGCAACGAGGAATGACAATTTCACTCCAAACTGTTCTATTTCATGCTCAATGGTCCATGTCTCAAACTCAGACATATAAGTGTGGGTCCCCACAGAGTCCAGAAGAGGCTGTCAGATCCCCTAGATAACTGTGAATCACCAAATATGGGTGCTGGGAACTGAGGTCTCCTGAAAGGACAGTCTGCACCTTAAAGCACTAACCATCTCACCAGCCCTTGACGGGCTTTGAAGTGGCTCAATACGGTACTTAGAACAATAATTCCCCAGGGTTTTTGGTTCGATAAGCAATGGTGACATTGAGTAAAATTATATTAATTTTGATTTTTGTTTTCATTGTCATTCGCTTTGAAGAGAATGTTTTATTTCCCCCTAGGACTTCTTCATTGAGATGTATTGTAGCATTTCCAATGTTTAAAAACTTTTCTAGATATGTAGCAATGTTTGAGATCTAATTTATTTAATTCTATGTTTAAGCAGAGAACAAATTCTGTGGTATTTCAACTTTTCTAACCTTCTATTAAGACTTGTTGAGGTTGCATATTTAAGAATACTTGTATGTTTATAAAAGACGACCTCATTTAAGAACTAAATATCTGGGGCTTTTCACATGTACATGATGCTTTCAGTGTCAGAGCATATACTAAGCCCTTCAACAAACTCCTGTCCAATTTGCGTTTCTGCCCTGACTCCCCTAAGTGATGAATAGACAGTGCTGTGGAATTGTAAGCTGAAATAAACCCTTTCTTCCCCACAATGCTTTTGGTGATGGTGTTTTTGTAAGAGAAATTAAAAACTCCAGCTGAGATTGCTTTTTTTAAAAAAAAAAATCTAGGAGGTTGGGGATTTAGCTCAGTGGTAGAGCGCTTGCCTAGGAAGCGCAAGGCCCTGGGTTCAGTCCCCAGCTCCGAAAAAAAGAACCAAAAAAAAAAAAAATAGCAGGAAAAATAAATAAATAAAAAAAAAATCTAAGTATTAGGTATTTACCTGAGAGTTACTTTTAATTAGAAGGACTAGTTTACTAAAATTTAATATAATTATTACGATGAGTAATGGTCCAGCCTATTCTTTTATTTTTTCTTACTGATTAGTGACATTTCTTGTTGCTGAAATAAGCAAATTAAGGAAGAAAGAGTTTATGTGGGTTCCTGGTTTGAGGAGATGCAGTTTACCACCTTAAGAAGGCGTGACAGAAATCAGAAAGCAGAATAAGGGCTGGAAACAGGGCCAGCCTAGGGGTCTCACCCAACAGTGACTTAATTCTTTCAGCTAGTCCTCACCTCTTAAAGGTTCCGCAACCTCCCCAAAAGAGCACCCCCAGTTAGGAACACATCTTGAAACAAATACGTCTGTAGAGAACACTGTAAGTCTAAACCTTAATCCAGCCTCAAATATCCCTAGTCTTATCGTTCCAACACAGTCCAAAAGTCGAGTTTCTTCAGAGACGCAAAGCAATTCTTTAACTGTGACTTGCTCACAACATACCATGGCATAGGACAAAAATTCCTATCATAAATACAACAGGAAGGTAGCAAGAGATTGCTATCCAAGTACGACTGACACTCGGTAAACACGAAACCTTGTAGCTCCATGTCCACCGTCTGGAGATCTCCTCGTCTCCAACAAGCTTGGGGTAGCCTCACCTTCAGCTCTACTACCTGTGGCACATACGGCCTCCCTGTGCCCACCCAGCGCCCACAGCTTTCCTCAGTAAACATCTTATGTGTCTGATATCTCGTCTATCCGAAGGATCTGACCAGCTCACTCAGGAGCTCCATGAAGGGATGCCCCAAGTAAAGCCGGCTGCAGCCTGCAGTCCAGTTACACCTCATATAAACACCAATCCCACTCTTCAAATCAGTTAGACCGAATTCCAGTGGTTTTTCCTTTTCTCTCCTTTCTTTCACTCTTTTGGATGAGAGAGAAGGGGGATGAGAAAGAGAGAGAGAGAGAGAGAGAGAGAGAGAGAGAGAGAGAGAGAGAAGGGGAGAGGAAGGGGAGAGGGGAAGGGAGAGAGGGAGAGAGAAGAGAGAGAGGGGGGAGAGAGGAAGGGGAGAGAGAGAAGGGAGAGGAGGGAGAGAGAGAGAGAGAGAGAGAGAGAGAGAGAGAGAGAGAGAGAGAGAGGAGAGAGGAAGGGGAGAAAGGGAAGGGGAGGGAGAGGGGGACAGAGAGAGAAAGAGAGAGAGAGAGGGGAAGGGAGGGAGAGGGGGAGGAGAGACAGGAGTTGGGGGACACATGGAGAGAGAGAGAGACAGACACACACACACACACACACACACACACACACACACACACACACACACACACACAGAGAGAGTGAGAAAGAGACGAGGGCGGGGGGAGTGTGTGTGTGCTGTTTTTATCTGAGGCAGGGCAGTTCTGATAAGAGACTGCTTACTCACGGTGAATCAGAATTGCCAAAAGCATTTTCCGTTTGTTGTGTTTGCTTAGTGTCTTTTCTCTTTCACAAGTGACTGTGTGCTGTCTGTGTGTGTGCCTGTTTGCATGCACGTACGGGTTCTGTCATTATTTCTAGCCCTAGTTCATTATCCTGTGCTTCCTAAAAACTCATAAACAATGATAAAAGTCCCTTTTTTTGGTATGGGATTAGGGATTGCGTGACTAGACTTGCACATGCTAGGGAGTACTCTTCTAGTGGTCTAGCCCCCTCCCCCCACTCCCTCTTTTACTTTTTGTTTTGAGGCTAATAAAATAAATAAAATGCTGCCCCAGGGTAGCTTCAAAATTGTGACCCTCCAGCCTCAGTCCTCAAGGAGCTGCAGTTATAGACCTGTGCCATCACCCCGACTGGGTGTCACTCTTACCAGTTCATAGACTTGTGGGTTGATTATCCCAGCTATGATGTTGGTTGTTAGTTTTACAGTCATAAACTTTAAAATTGTGCTAAAGTAGTTATTTTGTATAGATTTACAGTGGGTCTCTTCATAATAACAGTTTCATCTAAATACAGACCCATGTATAGTACCATTGCTATTAAATATACTATTTATAGTGTGCTCGGCCTGGCATGGTGGCACATGCTTGTCATCCCAGCACTGGAGAGGTAGAGGAAGACAAATGCACCATCAAGGCCAGCCTGGCCCACATAAGAAGACCCTTTCTCAAATATGCAAGCAAACAAACACTGAAACAATAACAAACAATTACATTGGTTTCCCTCCATTTTAGCTCATTGGGGAATGATTCATAACAACATTATTTCTTAGAGACCTCACTTTCAGACAACTTCATGTGAAGTATTAATTTGTGTAGTGTTAATTAGAAACTTATTTAGTATTCTATGTATCTTTAAAAAAAAAATCCTGGGGCTAGAGGGATGGTTCAGCAGTTAAGAGCACTGAGTGCTCTTCCAGAGGTCCTGAGTTCAAATCCCAGCAACCACATGGTGGCTCACAGCCATCTGTAATGAGATCTGATGCCCTCTTCTAAAAGACAGCTACAGTGTACTCAGAGCTCAGACACAGAGCTTTTATTTTAAGCTGCAAGCCTAACCTGGGAGGGTTCTGAGCTACTCTAACCCAACTATGCTGCTAATAGCTTGACAAATTGTCCTTTACCTGCATCTGGTCTTGCCCTGGCTTGCTCTGCTCCATGTGTGTCCTCATAGCTCCTCCTTCATCACAACCTTACAATGAGTCCTCCTGCTCTCTTCACGTGGTTCTCCTCACCTTCCTCTCCTCATGGTCCTTCTTTTCTCCTCTGTCCTTGGACTCCCCAGTCTGGGATCAGAAATCCTCTCCTTTTCTGCGCAGCTAATTGGCTGATCAGCTCTTTTATTAACCAATCAGAGGTGTTAGAAAACAATTTTTACACAACACTGAGACAGGAGATGCTTGACCATGCCATTGTTACATGGAAGAGTGTATAGTGGGTTTGGTGTTTACCTTTCTACTCTGGTAGCATGCAGAATTCTTCCAGTAACGTGAACACTATTCAGTAGGGGTGAAGTCTCTGGTTAGGTACCAGCTCAACTTCTCCATGTTCAATGAAATATGTATGTAGGTGTCTTCATCAATAACTGGCCTTACCAGAGAGATGGAATCTTAAAGAAATTTTAATTTTATCTAAGTAATGGCTAAGGATATTGAACACTTTTTCAAATATTTACTGGCCATTTGTATTTCTTCTCTTGAAAATTATTCTGTTGTTCACCTACTTACCATTTGGTTGGTTTATTTTCTTGATGTTTATTACGGTTACTTATGAATTTTACATATCAGTTTCCTGTCTGATGCTCAGTTTGCAAATATTTCTTCCCATTCTGAAGACTGCCTCTTCACTCGGACAATATGCTAGGCAGGAGCATTTTAATGTTACATGATCTCATGTGTCCATCATTGAAATTACCTTCTCTATACTAGATTCCTTTCCAGAAAATCATTGCCTATGCCTTTGACTTGAAGTGTGTTTTGCTGTTGTTTTATGGTACGTGTATGCACACGTGTGCTGTGCATGTGTGTGGTATATGCACATGTTTGGAAAGGTTCTAAGCATCCATGTGTAAGTGGGCAGAAGCCAGAGGAGAATGAACAATGCCTTGCTCCCTACTCAGAACTGCTCTACTGTTGTTCTCACTCTATTAAAACAGAGCTGGATAATTCCTTGGTTTGAACTTCAGTTACATTTAGAAAAGTATTTTTTTATGAATATGAAGTCCAACTTTTATTGACAAAGGAAATTGTTATTAGAATACAAACCTAGGCAAATATTTTGAGATTTATTTCTGTATTCTTCAAGTGCTAATGATAACACCAACCTCAGGGGTGGATTATATAAAACGTCATATTTGAAGGTATTTATCCCCAAAGTGTTTTCTCAGTGGTGAAGCACCTGCCTAGTGACCATGAGGCCCTAGGTTCAATTCCCAGCACTGAAAAGCAGTATTTTGAGAACCACATAGGTGGCAGTCATCATAATTAGAAATGTGAATAATTATGGCTAGGATATATAGCTGGTGTACACAGTCCTCTAGATTCGATTCTTAGCGTAATATAAACTTGTGGGTGTGGTGGTACATACCTGTAATCCTAGCACTCGAGAGCTGGAGTCAGAAGGGTCAAAAGTAGCTAAAGGTCAGCCTGAAATCCATGAGACCCTGTTTTGGTGGACAGGGGTGGGGGTGGGGGAGACTACAGATAGAAACACCTTCTAAGAGGTCTCCGTTTTTTTCCTGCTGTTTAGACAGGATACACACAGCCCTTGCCTCTGCCACCGCCTCAGTCTAGACACCCGTGTAAAAAATCAGCAGAGTCTTCAATCCTGTCTCCCACACTCAACAAAGTATCCAGTGCTGGTAAGAAGGAAAAGGTCTCTCCCCCATTTACAGGTACTCAGATTGTATGTTTTTGTTGAAAGAGCTGGAAGTGGCAGCATCTTATCCAGTTATAAACATCAAGAAAACATATGCCCAAGGGTTAGCCTTCTCCAGATGTACAGACATAATGCCACCGCTTTGTAACACCTCTTACCACTGGAAAAACTACAAAGTCTGTACTCCTTAGTCCTCTGCTTATGTCAATTCCATTTATAAATTACTTTATTAGCTCCAGTCTGGCCCTACCCACCCCCAGCCAGAACAGAACTAGAGACATCTGATTCTGTCCAAGGAGAAGAATTAAAACTGTTTGTTTTCAGGGTCCTTGCTCCCAATAAGCCTAACCCTGTTTCCATTTCTTATCCTCCTCACTGCTTAGAAACCAAAGTTTACAAAAGACTGGTCATATGGGAATTTCGCTAGGGAGCATAGATAGTAAAAACTTAATTAAACACATTAATTACATTCTTATGTTGTGTGTGTGTGTATGCATATATACAGGTACATGCTTTCTAGAAGTCAGCGGGCAATGAGGGTCTTGAAACTCTCCTCCTATCCGGGTATCAAACTTAGGTCATCAGACTTGGCAGCAAGTGCCTTTACCCCTGGAGCCATCTCACATAACCACACTTAACTGACATTACAAAAACCACCATAGAGACCTCCTCAGAACCCTTGTTTCTTTGTCTTGAACGGCCCAGCAGAAACCTCAGTGGCACAGCACAATGTCAAAAGCCTTTCAAGTTGACTAAGCCTATCATACAAGGGGCAAGCAGCCAAATAGCCCAACAGAATCAAAACAGTTCAGAAGAACTCAGAAAAACAAAGTCAGTCACCAAAATAGCTCAGTGGAGCCCGGTGGAGCCGGTCTCTCAGTGGAGCCCAGGGGAGCCGGTCTCTCAGTGGAGCCCGGTGGAGCTGGTCTCTCAGTGGAGCCCAGTGGAGCCCCCAAACTAAAGTGAGGGCAACATGAAGGTTACACAGATCAAGGAGAAGCTTCTAAAACATTAAATTTTCTCAAGTGCAAATCAAAGTCCAATAGTTCGTTTCTCTACTTGGTCAAAGAGAAGTGAAAAACATCTGATTTTGGTTGAAATGGGAATAAATGAAAAAAAAAAAATCCCTGGAAAAAATTGTTCAAGCAGCCACATGGAACTCTGTGGTCTCTCTTCTCCCCTCTGTGGTTAACTTGCCACCCCAAAATGCAGAAAAGGAGTGGCTGTCACCAGAAATGCAGAAGAAGATCTATCCAGTGTGGCCACATTGGAAAGAAGAACAAATAAAGAGGTCTGGTGACCCCTCCCCCTCCTCAAAGTCCGTCTTTGGACTCTTGATATGCGTTGTTGTTATAAATGAATATGTTGCCACGATTCACCATACTACACACTTCAGATATAAACAAGTTATTGTATACAAAGCAAAGTAACAAAGACAGCCGTAAGGAAACAGTATCTGCTACACACAGGAGGGCAGCTGCACATAAGAACTCACGGTGGTTATGACAGCACACAAGCCCAAGCCAGATCAACCTCCAGTACGGAGATGACGTGGGGGTGGGAGGGTTGGACTTGAAATCTCACCTCTAGCCAAGTAACTCTTGGCAACTGAGAGCTTCTAGGAGAAGGAGAACCGGTTTTTTCTTTCTTTTTTTTTCTAAGAGTGTAGGCCTGGCAGGCCAACCACAGTCCAGTGAATACCACATATCCAAGAACAGCTGGGAAGCACTACTTGGCCTTAATAGGTTCCCCCAAAAAGGGGTGGGGGAAGTGGATCTGAGAAGTGCTAGAAGAGCAAGGACTCTCTAAGCATGATCAAAACATGTTGTATGAATCTTTCAAAGATCTAATACAAAAAGGGTATTTTAAAAAATCAAAGTTAAGGGACCAGAGAGATGGTTCAGCGGAGAAGAGCACTGACTGCTTTTCCAGAGGACCCAGGTTCAATTCCCAGCATCTGAATGGTAGCTCACCACTGTCTGTCAGTCCCAGGAGATCCTGTGCCTTCTTCTGGCCTCCATGGGCACCAGGCACAAACATAGTGCACATACATACATGCAGGCAAAATACCCATACACATAAAAATAAATCTTCTTTAAATTAAAAGAAAGAAAAAAAACCAACACTTGCAGAAGTCTAAGACAGCAAAAATGTAATTGTCAAAATAACTGAGAAAAGAGTTTGTACTAATATAATAACTAATAATACATTGTAATTTAGTTTTTGATGTTTGGGGTATGTCTGCATGTGTGTGTGTGTGTGTGTGTGTGTGTGTGTACAATTGGAAGCTTGAGACTGAAATCAGGAATGTTAATCGATCGCTCTCTATCTTACTCATTGGGATAGGGCCTTTAAGTTGAATGCAAAGCTTACTAATATGGCTGGTTTAGGTAGCCACCTGGCTGTGGGGATCTGTCTCCACCTTCCCAGTGATGGAGTTACAGACAGGGTTACTGAACTGCTGTCTTCAGGGTTGCATGGCTAGTGCTGTACATCCAGTAAACTATCTCTGCAGCACCTCCAGATGCTAGTTTTAAAAGTCAGTAACTGGACATATAACTTCTCAAAGTACTCACCAGTGGCTTCTGAACACGGCCATCTGCATTCACATTTACTTTCCTCAGCTGACAACTTTTAGTGATTCTTGAAGTGATGTGTGCTGTAGTGTTAATTCTTTTGACTCTTCATTTTCCAAAATGTCTTTATTTTACTGTTACTCTTGAGTGAATACTCTACCAATACTATTAATTGTGATATTTGCTAGGATATCAAAGAGTCTAAAGCAAGCAACACATTAAAATAAAACTGCTCGAGGACGAGGAAAAGCAGAATGAGTCACTGATAGGTGTGCTGGTTTGAATGAGAACGCCACCCCTCCCCCCATGAGCTCATGTATCTGCATCCTTAGTCCAGTTGATGTACTATCTGGAAAGGATTAGGAGGTGTGGTCTTATTGGAGGAGGGGGTCTGTCACTGGTGGTAGGCTTAGAGGCTTTAAAATCCCACACCAGGAGCACCACCTGCTTCTCTCCTCCACCCCCTAACCCCCTTCTCTGCCTGCAAATCAGGATGTAAGGCCTCAGCTGCTGTTCCAGTGCCATGCCTGTATGTTCCCTGCTTTCACTATGAGCAAACCCCCTAGAACTGTCACATACCTTCACTTGTAAGAGTTGCCTCGGTCATGGTGTCTCTTCATTGCAAACAGTAGGACAGAAGTTGACACCAAAGAGTGCCTTTTCGCTGTGACGGGCCTGAGCCTGCTGCTGTTTGGAGGGATATGGAAGACATTGGGACTTTAGAAGCAAGGCCTCCTGGGCCATACTAGTAGGAGCAACTAAAACACCAACGGCTCAGGCTCTAAGACCAAGAATCGACAAATGGGACCTCATAAAACTGCAAAGCTTCTGTAAGGCAAAGGACACTGTGGTTAGGACAAAACGGCAACCAACAGATTGGGGAAGGATCTTTACCAATCCTACAACAGATAGAGGCCTTATATCCAAAATATATAAAGAACTCAAGAAGTTAGACTCCAGAGAGCCAAATAACCCTATTAAAAATGGGGTACAGCGCTAAACAAAACATTCTCAGCTGAGGAATATGGCTGAATGGTCAAAAAGCACCTAAAGAACTGTTCAACATCCTTAGTCATCAAGGAAATGCAAATCAAAACAACCCTGGGACCTCACACCAGTCAGAATGCCTAAGAACAAAAAACTCAGGTGATAGCAGATGCTGGCGAGGATGTGGAGAAAGAGGAACACTCCTCCATTGTTGGTGGGATTGCAGACTGGTACAACCATTCTGGAAATCAGTCTGGAGGTTCCTCAGAAAATTGGACATTCCACTACCTGAGGACCCAGCTATACCTCTCTTGGGCATGTACCCAAAAGATGCTCCAACATACAACAAAGACACATGCTCCACTATGTTCATAGCAGTCTTATTTATAATAGCCAGAAGCTGGAAAGAACCCAGATGCCCTTCAACAGAGGAATGGATACAGAAAATGTGGTACATCTACACAATGGAATATTACTCAGCTATCAAAAAGAACGACTTTATGAAATTCGTAGGCAAATGGTTGGAACTAGAAAATATCATCCTGAGTGAGGTTACTCAGTCACAGGAAAACACACTTGGTATGAACTCATTGATAAGTGGATATTAGGTTTTTGGGTAATTAGCTCAAATTACTCAAGATGCAATCCACAGACTACAGGAAGCTCAAGAAGAAGGATGACCAAAATGCGGTTGCTCCCACTCCTTCTTAAAAGAGGAAAAAAATATTCATGGGGGTGGGATATGGAAGCAAAGTTTAGAGCAGTGACTCAAGGAATGGCCATTCAAGCCTGCCCCACATGTGGCCCATATATATACAGCCACCAAAACTAGATAAGATTGATGAAGCTAAAAAAAATGCATGCTGAAAGAGGCTGAGAGACACATCCAGAGCATGTCCAATACGGAGGTCAATCTAGCAGCAAACCATCAAACTGAGAACAGGACCCCCTTGGGGGGAACTAGAGGAAGTATTGAAAGAGGTGAAGGAGCTTGCAACCCCATAAGAACAACGATAATGCCAACCAACCAGAGCTTCCAGGGACTAAACCACTACTGAAAGACTATACATGGACTGACACAGGGCTCCAATTATATATGTAGCAGAGAATAGCCTTGTTGGGGCACCAGTGGAAGAGGAAGCCCTTGGTCCTGCCAAGGTTGGACCCCCCAGTGCAGGGGAATGTGGTGGGCAGGCAATAAGTGGGATGTACAGGGAGAATACTTGCATGGGGGAGGGGGAAGGGATGGAATGGGGCTTATGGACAGGAAACTGGGAAGGGGAATAACGTTTGAAATGTAAGTAAAGAAATATATCTAATAAAAATTTTTTAAAAAAGAAAATAGTGCTGAGGAATATATGGACTACGGCAGCCCATCTCAAGAGGTTTCAGAGGGGAATCATATTGGAAAGTTTGAAATTTTGGTCAAGAATGTGGCTATTTTTGTCCTTGTCCAGAAAGTTGGCTGATGGCTACATTAAAGACTTTTGGACTACTAATGGCACTAATGGCACATCAGAGGAGATTTCAATAGTTGGAGTCAATATTGACTGTGTTGTTATTAGAGATCACTCTTATCTAAGGCTACCATGAAAAGGAGCAAGCTGGGCAAAAAGAAATACAAAATGTACAGTTTGAGGGGAAAAAAAATCACACCAGGAAATGTAGTGTTGGCATCAAGTCAGGTGCTCCAGGAGACAAAATGTTTTAAGACAAGCCAGATTCAAAAGAGTGGTAGCCACAAAGCGATACACCACCCAGCTAAGCCTGCAACTGTGAAAAGAGTAAGAGTGAGGGATTTCCTTGGCCTAGAAACCATCAGCAAGTCAAAGCTTATGCAAATGTAAATCCCGGGGCTGGGTGAGGTGTCTCAGCTTTCAGTCCCAGCAAAAGGAAAAAATTGGCAGCCTCAGCCAGTGCTTCTGGTTAAAAGTCAAAGATACAGGAACAGGGTTTGCTGTGAAGAGACACCATGACAACTCTTATAAAGGACAACATTTAATTAGGTCTGGCTTATAGTTTCAGAGGTTCAGTCTGGTATCATCATGGCAGAAAGCACGGCAGCATCCAGGCGGACTTGTTGCTGGAAGAGCCAAGAGTTCCACATCTTGATCTAAAGGTAGTCAAGAAAAGACTCTCCAGCAGTCAACTAGGATCTCTCCCTCACTGGGTGGACCTTGAGCAAAAGACCTCAAAGCCCATCCCCACAGTGACGCACTTCCTCCAGCAAGGCCACACACCTATTCCAACAAGATCACACCTCCTCATAGTGCCACTTTCTGTGGGCCAAGCCAAAACCGTTCAAACCACCATAATCGTTAAGGAATTTTCTCCCACAGTCAAAGAAAGCCACTGAGGCCAGCAGTTTGACAGAACAGTCCTTGCATGGAGGCCTCAAAAGGAAAAGTATTGCATTGGAGACCCTAAAATGTTGCAGATGCCAGAGCCATGGGATACCTGCCAAGAGAGCTGCAGACTGCGTGTGAAACTAGCCCAAGAGAAAGAAGCGTGTTGCAGTCAACAAAGTTTAAAGTTGGAGATCTGAAAAGCACTTTGCTATCACATGTGGAGATGTAGAATTCAGAGTTTGCCCTGCTAGTTTGGATCTACTTTGACCCAGTATTTTCCCCCTCTGCTCCTGTTGCTCTCTTTGGGAATGGTAATATCTGTTCTGTGCCATTGTATGTTAGAAGTTATGTGAGATGCTTTTTTTTTTTTTTTTTAAATTTTACAGTGGATTAAATTTAAGAAAATGCCTAAGAGATTTTAAGTAGTCTTGAAACTAAAAGACTATGGGAACTTTTGAACCTTGGATTAAATATATTTTGCATTATGATGTGCCTACAAGCCTATGGGGAACCAGGGAGTGGAATGTGATCGTTTGAATGAGATTGGCCCCCATAGACTCATATGTCTGTGTGTGCTAAGTCCCTAGTTGATGAAGTGTTTGGAAAAGAGGAGGAGGTCTTATTGTTAGAGTTGATCACTGGGGTTAGGCTTTGTGGTTTCATAAAACCATGCCATCCCCAGCATCTCTGCCTGCCGCCTGTGAATAAAGCTATAACTTTCGTCCGTGAAAACTCTTGACTACTTTTATGTTTGCACTGTCTTCGCTGAATACTGGAGTCTTGGTCTATCTTTTCTTCTACCTCATTCACTCAAGAAGTATGGATGGCAAAAATGGCTTGGTGGTTAAAAGCACTTACTGCTCTTGCAGATGATTTGATTTTGATTCCCAGCACTGCCTCAGACAGCTCATACCTACCGGTAACTCCAACTCCATGGGATGTGACATCTCTGCCCTCCATGGGTATCTACACACACATGACACAGACACACACAAACACACAAGAAAGAGGGGTCAACAAACAACCACAAACTTGGTGCTATGCAGGATGTTTTCTATGTTACTTTAAACTGTAAGATATGTCATATGGAACTTTCCTAGGTAGCATAGTACTTATGTATCTTCTATCAAAATCTATAATTGCAGACCAGAATGAAAGCAGAGCTAAGAAGTCCACGCATTCCACAGACCACTCAGCAGATTCTAGTAAAAATGGGTAATTTATGTTTTGTTTTTTTTTTATTAACTTGAGTATTTCTTACTTACATTTCGAGTGTTATTCCCTTTCCCGGTTTCCAGGCAAACATCCCCCTAATCCCTCCCCCTCCCCTTCTTTATGGGTGTTCCCCTCCCCACCCTCCCCCCATTGCCACCCTCCCCCCAAAAATCTAGTTCACTGGGGGTTCAGTCTTAGCAGGACCCAGGGCTTCCCTTTCCACTGGTGCTCTTACTAGGGTATTCATTGCTACCTATGAGGTCAGAGTCCAGGGTCAGTCCATGTATAGTCTTTGGGTAGTGGCTTAGTCCCTGGAAGCTCTGGTTGCTTGGCATTGTTATACATATGGGGTCTCGAGCTCCTTCAAGCTCTTCCAGTCCTTTCTCTGATTCCTTCAACCGGGGTCCCGTTCTCAGTTCAGTGGTTTGCTGCTGGCATTCACCTCTGTATTTGCTGTATTCTGGCTGTGTCTCTCAGGAGCGATCTACATCCGGCTCCTGTCGGCCTGCACTTCTTTGCTTCATCCACCTTGTCTAATTGGGTGGCTGTATATGTATGGGCCACATGTGGGGCAGGCTCTGAATGGGTGTTCCTTCTGTGTCTGTTTTAATCTTTGCCTCTCTCTTCCCTGCCAAGGGTATTCTTGTTCCCCTTTTAAAGAAGGAGTGAAGCATTCACATTTTGACCATCCGTCTTGAGTTTCATTTGTTCTAGGCATCTAGGGTAATTCAAGCATTTGGGCTAATAGCCACTTATCAATGAGTGCATACCATGTGTGTTTTTTCTGTGATTGGGTTACCTCACTCAGGATGATATTTTCCAGTTCAACCATTTGCCTCACATGCAAATTGTCGTTGTTTTGATAGCTGAGTAATATTCCATTGTGTAGATGTACCACATTTCTGTATCCATTCCTCTGTTGAAGTGCATCTGGCTATTATAAATAAGGCTGCTATGAACATAGTGGAGCACGTGTCTTTTTTATATGTTGGGGCATCTTTTGGGTATATGCCCAAGAGAGGTATAGCTGGATCCTCAGGCAGTCCAATTTTCTGAGGAACCTCCAGACTGATTTCCAGAATGGTTGTACCAGTCTGCAACCCCACCAACAATGGAGGAGTGTTCCTCTTTCTCCGCATCCTCGCCAGCGTTTGCTGTCACCTGAGTTTTTGATCTTAGCCATTCTTACTGGTGTGAGGTGAAATCTCAGGGTTGTTTTGATTTGCATTTTCCTTATGACTAAAGATGTTGAACATTTCTTTAGCTGTTTCTCAGCCATTCGGCATTCCTCAGCTGTGAATTCTTTGTTTAGCACTGAACCCCATTTTTTAATAGGGTTATTTGTCTCCCTGCGGTCTAACTTCTTGAGTTCTTTGTATATTTTGGATATAAGGCCTCTATCTGTTGTAGGATTGGTAAAGATCTTTTCCCAATCTGTTGGTTGCCGTTTTGTCTTAACCACAGTGTCCTTTGCCTTACAGAAGCTTTGCAGTTTTATGAGATCCCATTAGTCAATTCTTGATCCTAGAGCATAAGCCATTGGTGTATTGTTCAGGAAATTTTTTCCAGTGCCCATGTGTTCCAGATGGTTCCCTAGTTTTTCTTCTATTAGTTTGAGTGTATGTGGTTTGATGTGGAGGTCCTTTATCCACTTGGACTTAAGCTTTGTACAGGGTGATAAGCATGGACCGATCTGCATTCTTCTACATGTTGACCTCTAGTTGAACCAGCACCATTTGCTGAAAATGCTATCTTTTTTCCATTGGATGGTTTTGGCTCCTTTGTCAAAAATCAAGTGCCCATAGGTGTGGTCTTCAATTCTGTTCCATTGGTCTATCTGTCTGTCTCTGTACCAATACCATGCAGTTTTTAATCACTATTGCTCTGTAATACTGCTTGAGTTCAGGGATAGTGATACCCCCTGAAGTCCTTTTATTGTTGAGAATAGTTTTAGCTATCCTGGGTTTTTTGTTATTCCAGATGAATTTGCAAATTGTTCTGTCTAACTCTTTGAAGGATTGGATTGGTATTTTGATGGGGATTGCATTGAATCTGTAGATCGCTTTTGGTTAAATGGCCATTTTTACTATATTAATCCTGCCAATCCATGAGCATGGGAGATCTTTCCATCTTCTGAGGTCTTCTTCAATTTCTTTCTTCAGAGTCTTGAAGTTCTTATTGTACAAATCTTTTACTTGCTTGGTTAAAGTCACACCGAGGTACTTTATATTATTTGGGTCTATTATGAAGGGTGTCGTTTCCCTAACTTCTTTCTCTGCTTGTTTCTCTTTTGTGTAGAGGAAGGCTACTGATTTATTTGAGTTAATTTTATACCAGCCACTTTGCTGAAGTTGTTTATCAGCTTTAGTAGTTCTCTGGTGGAACTTTTGGGATCACTTAAATATACTATCATATCATCTGCAAATAGTGATATTTTGACTTCTTCTTTTTCGATCTGTATCCCTTGACCTCCTTTGTTGTCTGATTGCTCTGGCTAGAACTTCAAGAACTATATGGAATAAGTAGGGAGAGAGTGGGCAGCCTTGTCTAGTCCCTGATTTTAGTGGGATTGCTTCAAGTTTCTCTCCATTTAGTTTAATGTTAGCAACTGGTTTGCTGTATATGGCTTTTACTGTGTTTAGGTATGGGCCTTGAATTCCTATTCTTTCCAGGACTTTTATCATGAAGGGGTGTTGAATTTTGTCAAATGCTTTCTCAGCATCTAATGAAATGATCATGTGGTTTTGTTCTTTCAGTTTGTTTATATAATGGATCACGTTGATGGTTTTCCATATATTAAACGATCCCTGCATGCCTGGGATGAAGCCTACTTGATCATGGTGGATGATTGTTTTGATGTGCTCTTGGATTCGGTTTGCCAGAATTTTATTGAGTATTTTTTTTTGATATTCATAAGGGAAATTGGTCTGAAGTTCTCTTTCTTTGTTGGGTCTTTGTGGTTTAGGTATAAGAGTAATTGTGGCTTCATAGAAGGAATTCGTAGTGCTCCATCTGTTTCAATTTTGTGGAATAGTTTGGATAATATTGGTGCAGGTCTTCTAAAGGTCTGATAGAATTCTGCACTAAACCCATCTGGACCTGGGCTCTTTTTGGTTGGGAGACCTTTAATGACTTCTTCTATTTCCTTAGAGTTATGGGGTTGTTTAACTGGTTTATCTGTTCCTGATTTAACTTCGTACCTGGTATCTGTCTAGGAAATTGTCCATTTCCTGCAGATTTTCAAGTTTTGTTGAATATAGGCTTTATAGTAAGATCTGATGATTTTTTGAATTTCCTCTGAATCTGTAGTTATGTCTCCCTTTTCATTTCTAATTTTGTTAATTTGGACACACTCTCTGTGTCCTCTGGTTAGTCTGGCTAAGGGTTTATTTATCTTGTTGATTTTCTCAAAGAACCAACTTTTGGTTCTGTTGATTCTTTCTATGGTCCTTTTTGTTTCTATTTGGTTGATTTCAGCTCTGAGTTTGATTATTTCCTGCCTTCTACTCCTCCTGGGTGTATTTGCTTCTTTTTGTTCTAGAGCTTTTAGGTGTGTTGTCAAGCTGGTGACATATGCTCTTTCCTGTTTCTTTCTGCAGGCACTCAGCGCTATGAGTTTTCCTCTTAGCACAGCTTTCATTGTGTCCCATAAGTTTGGGTATGTTGTACCTTCATTTTCATTAAATTCTAAAAAGTCTTTAATTTCTTTCATTTCTTCCTTGACCAGGTTGTCATTGAGTAGAGCATTGTTCAATTTCCACGTATATGTGGGCGTTCTTCCCTCATTGTTATTGAAGACCAGCTTTAGGCCGTGGTGGTCTGATAGCACGCATGGGATTATTTCTATCTTTCTGTACCTGTTGAGACCCGTTTTTTGACCAATTATATGGTCAATTTTGGAGAAAGTACCATGAGGAGCTGAGAAGAAGATATGTCCTTTTGCTTTAGGATAGAATGTTCTATAAATATCTGTTAAGTCCATTTGGCTCATGACTTCTCTTAGTCTGTCTCGCCTCTGTTTAATTTCTGTTTCCATGATCTGTCCATTGATGAGAGTGGGGTGTTGAAATCTCCTACTATTATTGTGTGAGGTGTAATGTGTGTTTTGAGCTTTAGTAAGGTTTCTTTTACGTATGTAGGTGCCCTTGTATTTGGGGCATAGATATTTAGGATTAAGAGTTCATCTTGGTGGATTTTTCCTTTGATGAATATGAAGTGTCCTTCCTTATTTTTTTTTTGATGACTTTTAGTTGAAAATTGATTTTATTTGATATTAGAATGGCTACTCCAGCTTGTTTCTTCCAACCATTTGCTTGGAAAGTTGTTTTACAGCCTTTCACTCTGAGGTAGTGTCTGTCATTGTCTCTGAGGTGTGTTTCCTGTAGGCAGCAGAATGCAGGGTCCTCGTTGCGTATCCAGTTTGTTAATCTATGTCTTTTTATTGGGGAGTTGAGGCCATTGATGTTGAGAGATGTTAAGGAATAGTGATTATTGCTTCCTGTTATATTCATATTTGGATATGAGGTTATGTTTGTGTGCTTTTCTTCTCTTTGTTTTGTTGCCAAGATTTATTAGTTTCTTGCTTCTTCTAGGGTATAGCTTGCCTCCTTATGTTGGGCTTTACCATTTATTATCCTTTGTAGTGCTGGATTTGTAGAAAGATATTGTGTAAATTTGGTTTTGTCATGGAATATCTTGGTTTCTCCATCTATGTTAATTGAGAGTTTTGCAGGATACAGTAGCCTGGGCTGGCATTTGTGTTCTCTTAGGGTCTGTATGACATCTGTCCAGGATCTTCTGGCTTTCATAGTTTCTGGCTTAAAAGTCTGGTGTGATTCTGATAGGTCTGCCTTTTATATGTTATTCTTGACCTTTTTCCCTTACTGCTTTTAATATTCTTTCTTTATTTTGTGCGTTTGGTGTTTTGACTATTATCTGTGGGAGGAGTTTCTTTTTCTGGTCCAATCTATTTGGAGTTCTGTAGGCTTCTTGTATGCTTATGGGTATCTCTTTCTTTAGGTTAGGGAAGTTTTCTTCTATGATTTTGTTGAAGATATTTACTGGTCCTTTGAGCTGGGAGTCTTCACTCTCTTCTATACCTATTATCCTTAGGTTTGATCTTCTCATTGAGTCCTGGATTTCCTGTATGTTTTGGACCAGTAGCTTTTTCTGCTTTACATTATCTTTGACAGTTGAGTCGATGATTTCTATGGAATCTTCTGCTCCTGCGATTCTCTCTTCTATCTCTTGTATTCTGTTGGTGATGCTTGTATCCACGGCTCCTTGTCTCTTCTTTTGGTTTTCTATATCCAGGGTTGTTTCCATGTGTTCTTTCTTGATTGCTTCTATTTCCATTTTTAATTCCTTCAACTGTTTGATTGTGTTTTCCTGGAATTCTTTCAGGATTTTTGTGACTCCTCTCTAAGGGCTTCTACTTGTTTATTTATGTTTTCCTGGAATTCTTTTAGGGATTTTTGCGATTCCTCTCTGTAGGCTTCTACTTGTTCTCTAAGGGAGTTCTTCATGTCTTTCTTGAAGTCCTCCAGCATCATGATCAGATATGATTTTGAAACTAGATCTTGCTTTTCTGGTGTGTTTGGATATTCCGTATTTGCTTTGGTGGGAGAATTGGGCTCTGATGATGCCATGTAGTCTTGGTTTCTGTTGCTTGGGTTCCTGCGCTTGCCTCTCGCCATCAGATTATCTCTAGTGTTACTTTGTTCTGCTATTTCTGACAGTGGCTAGACTGTCCTATAAGCCTGTGTTTCAGGAGTGCTGTAGACCTGTTTTCCTGTTTTCTTTTAGCCAGTTATGGGGATAGAGTGTTCTGCTTTCGGGCGTGTAGTTTTTCCTATCTACAGGTCTTCAGCTGTTCCTGTGGGCCTGTGTCTTGAGTTCACCAGGCAGGTCGCTTGCAGCAGAAAAGTTGGTCTTACCTGTGGTCCCAAGGCTCAAGTTTGCTCATGGGGTGTTGCTTATGAGCTCTCCGTGGCCGCAGCAACCAGGAAGATCTGTGCCGCCCTTTCCTGGGAGCTTCCGTGCACCAGGGTTCCAGATGGCGTTTGGTGTTTTCCTCTGGAATCAGTAATGTGTGCAGAGTGCAGTCTCTTCTGGTTTCCCAGGCGTGTCTGCCTCTCTGAAGGTTTAGCTCTCCCTCCCACAGGATTTGGGTGCAGAGAACTGTTTATCTGGTTGGTCCCTTCATGTTCCGGCGGTGTCTCAGATGCAGCGGACCTGCTGCTCCTGGACCCTCCTCTACGGGAACCCAGAGGCCGTATACAGTTTCCTCTTGGGCCAGGGATGTGGGCAGGGGTGGGCAGTGTTGGTGGTCTCTTCCGCTCTGCAGTCTCAGGAGTGCCCACCTGACCAGTCGGTGAGGGCTCTCTCCCATGGGGTTTGGGAGCAGAGAGCTGCTGCGGGCAGGGATCCGCCGGTTTGGGACTCCCGCTAAATCGTAATTTATGTTTAAAATGTTAATACTCTATACTGCTCGATGACAACTCTGGTAGAACAGGTTCTGACTCATGTAATAGAGAATGATTAATTTTTTTCTGCTTATTACTAACATGTACTCTCATAATGTCATCAATGGAGGAGCCCCATACTGGTCAGCTAGTGGGCATTCCATCCTGCAGCAGAGGAAGATAGAGAGTGTAACTATGTTTTGTAGTAGGTACAAATTGAGTTATACTTCCAAAGGAAGGTGGAAAAGTCGTTTATTTTTCCTTAACATCTAGATCCTTCTCATCAGCATCTCTGCATAATGGAGCAAAAAGTTGGCAGTGGGATGTTTTGCAACTTTGGAGCAATGATGAATAAGTTCTTTAGGCTTAAGTCACCCTTTTGCTTCTTTCCAAGACAGTATCTGTGGAGTATGCATGAGTAAGGGCCTTGATGAACTTTGGGAAATAGAAATCAAGGTATTGGATAAGGATCAGAACCAGATCCCAGTGCCACTGTCAGGCCTGGTGATCACAGGGTTGCTCCTGACGTGCCCTGTGGCTCCTGATTGTCTGTGGCTGGAGAGCTTGTGGTCTATTCTCTATGAAGTAGTCAGGATCCACTCTCAGGACCCACTGAGAGGATGAGCTTTCTGAGGCTCTGTCATTTCCATCCTTAGCATCTGTGAGTGAGGCTATCTGTCTTAGCTTTGTCCAGTCTGTGCTACAGGTTACCTCAAAAACCTGCAAGGATAAGGCCACTTGCCACTGAAATTGATGGAGACCTGAAATGAAAAGTGTATTCTCTTTGTGCATGTGCACAATGTTTTGTCCTCTTTATTAAATTGTTATAAAGCTCCAGGAAAAGTTGTGTCCAACACCTCTCTCCCCATAGGCCTTTACTAAGCCTCTACATCATGCTCTGTACTCAAAATCGACAGGTACCCAGGTAACTGTCTGGTTTCCACCTCTGCTCCTGCTGCTTCTCCCACAAAGCAGGGAGGAAAGGATAGCCTTATCAGACTGATTGATACCTACTGAATGGATCAGTGGCAATGATGGCAGTAACTTCTAGAAAGAGACGTAGGGAGAGAACTGATTAGCTGAAACCACTTCCTAAACTATGTTACTTTTCAGGAGAAAACACCGTCCAGAGGTGAATAATTTGATTACAAAAGAAAGCGAATTAACCAGAAATGACCAAGCAAGAATGACTCATCCAGTCAAACAGAACATCTTGTTTCCCCTGGACTGTGAGGATCTACTGAAAGATCCAAAAATGAAGACAATTGACCTTGGTCCAACAGAGACAGTGCATACTTCTATGGTAAGATCTACTGCTACTTGAGGAAAATGAATATTACAAGCCCTGGCAAGGCTAAGAAGAGAACATGACTTGAATCTTTCTTGTTAGGAATCATCCAAACATAGTCCTTTCTGCTTTGATGATTCTGTACCCCTATAACAGGTCATAATTGGCAACTTCGAAGGTGGAGAGGAAGGACTCTTTATAAGACCTCTATAACTTCTGCAACCCTAAATAGACTAGTTTTCCCCCCACACCTTTTCATGGCCACTTCTTTTGACTCTTACAGGTCATGTAATTGGCCTAATTTCTGGAAGGCTGGCAAAGATAGTTTCTATCTCTACCTAACGACGCACAGACTTAAAGTAGTGGTTCTCAACCTGTGGGTCATGACCCCTTCCCCGAGAGATTGCATATCAGATATCCTGGATGTCAGATAGTTAATGTTCATAAAAGTGATGACGGGGTTGGGGATTTAGCTCAGTGGTAGAGCGCTTGCCTAGGAAGCACAAGGCCCTGGGTTCGGTCCCCAGCTCCGAAAAAAGAACCAAAAAAAAAAAAAATAAATAAATAAAGTGATGTCAGTGATGTCAGATAGTTACAGTTCATAAAAGTAACAAAGTGACAGTTATGAAGTAGTGACAAAATAACTTTATGGTTGGGGTTGTCACAAAATGAGGAACTGTATTAAAGGATTACAGCATTTTGAAGATTGAGAACCACTAACTTACAGGGTAGAAATTCTCTACAGTGTTGGATAAACCAAAACTAAGGTGAAGGCCATCATTGTGGCTAAGTTTGTAATATTTTTATCAACAAGGATTGTAGAACTGGTTCCTTGGTCATCTTTTGGGGAATCCTAGCCATTGGAATACTTTTCATGCTAAGAACACTTGTGTACCATTAGTCTAATTTCTGATTTCATCCTAGGAAAGACAACTCCTGGCTTGCTGTCCAGGGCTCATTTAGCCCTTGGTTTCTGTTCTGCTTCTGTCTTATTCTACCTAGAGACCTCCCAGGTGTCGCTAGCACAAGACACTGACTTGCTCCATGTCTAGAGGACCTCAGGCTGAAGGCTTCATTCAGATGAATAGATCTCTGTGCCCAAGGCAGAGCAAATGTCAGGGTTTAATGTGGAAGAGAAAATCTCTGCCTCAGCTGAGAGTTCTCCCTCTAGTCCATCTCCTAGTCCAGACACCCTATAATGGTACCTAACCAATACTTTGTGCCAGCACCCTCCCACTCCTCTGGCCTCTCTTTGACTTCTAGTCCTAAGTCTTCCTTATCTAAGGACTCAGCCCCTTTCCCCGAGGCCATGTAACAAACAGAATGTCCCATCCCAAGTATGGCTTCTGATGTGGTTTGAATGCCTCTGTTTCCCCAAATCCATAAGCTGGAGCTGGAGATTAAAAGCTAGTGTATTGGTCACATGAGAGACATTTATGAGGTGATTACGCCAACTCTCAGAAATGGGGTCAGTACAAAGGCCTCCAGGGAATTAACTAGTCTGTTTTTTAATTTATACCTTGTGCTGTACGAGAGACACCAAGACAGTGCCAACTATAAAGGACAGACCAGACACCAAGCTCTTTCCATTTTTGAGTTTAGACTTTCCAACTTTCAAAGCTGTAAGGAATAAATTGCTATTATTTATTTTTTAATGAAGCAACTATTGATTTAATATTTGCTAAGCAAATACTGGTAATATGTATATTTTACTAGTTTCCCTGGAATTAACTTTTTAACCTAGAAAAAGAATTAGAGATTGCGAAAATTAATTATGCAAGTGTGGGATGGTAATTTTAAAACTTATAGATTTTACTATTACTATAATAAAGCATGTTCTATTTTTATATCTGTCTATTAATTTGGCTATTTTATTCAAATATATATTAGATACCTTTACCAAGTATTATATCAAGTCCTAAGGTATAATTGCAAACATAATAATGGACATAATTCAAAATTTTTAAATTAGAATAGCTATATGTGATCACTGGGTTTATATTCATTAATGTCTCTTATGACCTTTGACTCAGCCCATTTTGGAGAGTTTGTTGTCAGAAGCTATCTAGGAAAGGCTAAAAACATACAAGTGATGTTTCTGGAGATGGTCCACCATTTCTCATGGCATGGATGAGCTCTGAGGCAAGGTCCCAAGAGACTTCATCCCAGGATTGCTTCCTGCTGCTGATATACATATTCTAATGATTTTTGGGCATTAGCCCACCCTATTGGGCAGATTTTCTGCAGATTAACATGAAGATATACTCTCATGTAGCAATGCTGTAGGATGATGTCATTATGCAGGTGAAGGCAGGTACAAGATAGAACAAGGCATTGTACGAGAAGGAAGGAGGGGTGGGAGAAAAGTTTTAGAGAGGAGGAGGAGACTAGAGGAGGAAGGAAAGCAGCCAAGAGAATGAGACGGATGTTAAGATTCCTCTCTGCACATTTACACGTTCTTATGAATGTTCTTAAGAGATGGATGTATACAGGGCTTTGTATGTCTAGGTGGGCAATTATATATTATCAATTGGATCAGAGGTTATTGTGTTGTGTGTTCTTTCATTGGTGATTTAATTGAATTGAAGAGAGTGGGTAGTGGCTGGAGACACTATGCTGCCACAGAATTTAGATGTGTATGTCTGGCATGGTGGCAAACTGCCTTGAGAACTAGACGGTTAGAGAGATTGTTGCCAGGCTCAGAGAGGAGCCATTGGCAGTGTGATATGGGATGGAGCAAAGCAGGTGAGACACTTTGCTGACTGACTGAAATGAAAATATCAGTCAGATGTCATGAGGCACTACAGTTCTGGCACTAGTGCGGGGTAAAAGAAAGCATTTTATTTTTAATTTTACAGCAACACAATGCTGTGTAGACAAGTTGATGCTTTCATAATTCCTAATAATAATTTTATAAAATTCCTAAAATTATACAAATAATTCCCAGCCATCTAATAGCTGCAAATAAGGCTCTGTCATGGCTAGTTGCACTAGGATAAGAACGCAGGCTTTGAACAAACTTAAGATCAGGGAAAACATTCCTTCTAGGTTAGCTGTGAGGCTGCTGTCTGGTTACTGAAAGTCATAAGCTGGGAATGGACATCTTTTGTAGGTGCAAGGACAGAAAATAAAATGTCAACTAGTTTATTTATACACAACTTCAAAACTAATGAAACACAAGGCATATGATTTGTCTCTTGACAAAACTGTGCTAACTTCTGATACACGAATTATTGCTTTAAACTTATAATGAACCTATGAAGCTAGTAACAGATATTGAATGTTTAGTCAGCAACTAGTCTTAATGGAAAGAATGTAAACATTCCTACAGTAACTCTTTGTCATTTTATGACATAAACTATTTTATTTTGTATTGAACTTACTATGAACTTTAGAAAACTATGTGAGCAATTATCCTGAGAGTGTATAAGAGCTAAAAACCAAAAATGAATGAGGGTGTGGCCTTTTTTCAGCTTCATCTAGTATGTATGTACCTCTGTATGAATGCCTTTCTTTCCTTCCTTCTTTCTCTTATTATTTTTTCTTTTTCTTTTCTCTCTGACTCAGGGAGAGTTAAGGAACTTCAAACCTCTCACCAGGCCAGTGAGAGGCTGAGTTAAAGAGAAAAAAGAACCAAAATAAAGTCTTTTATCTCCTGCTGCTGCCAGCAGGAGTTTATCACCAGAAACCAGCTAGCATTTAGCTACAGAATAGTTAAGAAGCTGGCTATTATAAGCACAAAATAGTAAGAGAGAGTTACAAGGCCAGAGATCATCAGTCTTTGAGCTTTGACCTTTGTCTGTGTCCTGCTTCAGAGCCTGGAGTACCTCCAAGTTTGGGGCTGGACTCCTGAAGTTTGTTCCTTTTCTTTCTAGAGCATGGCCTTCCAAGAAATGCCCATAGAGTGCTTCTTCTTACCCTCTCTTCTCCCCATTTGCAATGCAACAAACATTTAGATAATGTACTTCTGTATACCTCACATTATTTCAGAAAGGATTTAAGGAAGCCAAGCCTTCAAATTTGGTATCTAATAAAGCTATTGGCTATTGAGAAGGAAGTGTATTATAGAAAAGCACCTGTTTTCTTTAATGTATTTGAATGTTATTTTATTGTTATCACATACCTCTGTATAGTCACTTAAAATATTTTAAAGCTTTATTTTCATGTTTAAAGTATATATATATATATATATATATTAGATATAGTATAGTATAGATTTATAGATATATATATAGAGAGATATATAGTTTTGCCTCAATAGGTTTATGACTCAGTATTTTTTTAATCTACAGGAAGAAAACCACGCAAGTCCAATAATTTTCTATGACACTAAATATGTACAAATGCTGTTCCAGACAAAATGGTTTACCCCCTATGCTCTGAATTATACAAAAAAGAATACTGTTTTAGAAAAAAATTGTGAAATAGTCAAAACTTTATTTAATGATGAACCAAGTACTGTTTCTAAACCTGAAAGTACTAAGTCTGTAGTCCAGCAGAAACGGTTGCGAGTCCTCTCTGGTGAACTGGCCCAAAAGAGTATAAGCGAGAAACGAAAGAAGAAACATGACAGTCTGGTTTCAAAGAAAATATCTCCGAACCCTCTTTATAATTTATCCCAAACTTTTTCCAGCTTAAGCAAAAGATTTGTTGGTTACTTTGATAAAGATGTTATTCAAGAAAAGAGTGATAAGGCAGACAAATATGAACAGTTTTCCAAAACAAAACCACCACCCACACGCAAATTTACTACCTTACCTATCAAGTATGACTCCAAGCCTCTGAGAAATATACTTGAAATACGTAAACTAAACAACATAACTCCACTGGATAACCTTCTAGGCTGAATACATAAGTATTCATTTGTGCAGCAATTTTTAAAAACAAGAAGTACCAGGTTCCAAAATCATAGAAGAAATTATTATCTGATTACTAATGTTTTGATGGATGAAGTACTCAATCGGAAGTGGCCTGTTCAAGATCAACTAACAATGTTAGCTAGCTAACATGGGGATATAGTTAGGAAATTATGAGCAAGAGCAATTCATTCGCGATTTATCTTTTTGGTTGTGGAGCCTACCTTTTCCAGGATGAGCCATCTCTCTAGCCCATTTATGGCTCATCTCAATTATACTTATCAGAAATCCCTGTTGGCTAGAGCACATTCTTATTCAGTACCAACAATGGCATAGATTGATGAGAAAGTTGCTGCCAGAAGCCATAAAACATAAACAGCCTTGCCCTATAATTGACTATCAATATAGAATACCATGAATTTACTGAATGTGGAGTTAATGGTAGATTAGAATTTTAGATACTCATGAGAAAATAGTGTCACGTGACAAATGTAATGTGATTAAAAAGGCTTCATAAAACCTGCTACAGCTGTTTGGAACTTCATTATTGTGTTTTCTAAGCATTAGTTAGCTTTCTAAGTTGTGGAATAACTTAATGAGTAAGGTCTGTGAGATAACTGTCATAGGAAATCTTATCAAATGTTGAGAGTTCTCAGATACATTGTTTCAGGTTACTCTAATGTTCCACTGTTACTCCTCTACTCTTTCTTTGTTACTCAGTATAAAAAACTGAACTCTTCATGAACTCAGTAAATTATTCTCATATCCCACATATTTTTTCACTTAAAAATAGTCTTTGAAGGCTGGGCCTTCAACCTACAACATTTTTTCTCAAATGCACAAAATCCTAGTTCAATTCTCAGCATGGAGAAAAAAAAGGTAGTGTTAACTGGAATTTGAGGACAAGCAGGTTTGAGTAGAAGCATCTCATTAAAGGAAGTTGGAGGCTAGATGCTCGGCTGCAAACCAGCAGAGCAGGAACTGGGTCTCACCTTTGGTGATGCTACAGCAGCCAAGACATTGGAGTCCCTCACACTCCATGCCCCCAATCTTTTCTCAGTGTCTACATTATGCCCATTTTCTTTGCTTTAATACAGAATTAATTACAGAATATAAAACTGTTTTAATACAGTTTGCTATAATACAGATTATTCTCTCCCAACTCCGGTGCTGGGTCAGAAGAGAAACCACAGAATCATTAGAACAACAAGAAAATCAAGACATAGCCAACAGCCTTCGTAAGATGGCAATGGTGACAGGCGTCCCATACTCAGCATTAGAGTGAGAGAAAAGTGGCCTTTAGAGAAGATTCAGATGAACCTGTGAATGTACTTGTCTTGATTTACTGTATTCCCACTCAAGGTGAAGGCAGCAGGGGTTTATAACAAGATTATTTTTCAGATTAAAACAATGTCTAGTATTTTAGCATTGTAGCATTCAATAAAATTCTTTCTCTATCCTATTTCCCCTTAAGCTTGCTCATGATATAACTTAAAAAAAGTCTTTGGAAGTCATTCACTCAATTTTTTTTCCCAAGTTAAATGCTACACCTAACTACACTATTAACTACACTATTCAAGCTAAAGAACTGGATAGGGTGGGGATGGGGAGTGAGTAACTGGTTATTTTTGGTTCCTATGAGTGTGAGCTTTATCCTTTAGGAAGACACCAAAAGCTGGCTATGGATCTCAATCCTAGAGCTCTTGTCAGCATGAATGAGGCCTAAGTTTAATGTTGATACTTAAAAAAAAAATGAAGCTTAATGTAAGTTCAAAATCATATTAGTTTTCTGTTGCTGTGAGAAAATACCATGACCATCAGTGCTGTGATGAACACATGTCCAAAAGCAACTAAGGGAATCAAAGGGTTTCTTTCAGTTTACAGTTGTAATCCACCATGAAGGGAATTCATGGTAGGAACTCAAGACAGGAACCTAAGGCAGGAACCCAGAGACAGGAACTGAAGCAGAGACCATGGAGGAGCACTGCTTACTAGCTTTCTCAACGCTTGTTCAGCTTGCTTTCTTATGCCATCCAGGACCAGCTGCCTAGGGATGATATCATTCATCATGGGCTGGGCCTTTCCAATCAACCATTAATCAAGAAAATGCCTCACAGACTTGCCTATGGGCCAAGCTAAAGGAGGCATTTTCTCAATTGAAGTCCCTCTTGCCCAGTGCCCCTGGCTTGTGTATGGCTGACAAACCTATCTAACCAGGACAATGACAAGATCAACTTACAGAAAAGTTCATTTGGACTATGGCTCCAGAGGGACAAGAGTAGTTGAGGCAGCAAGCCATGGCAGCAAGTGGCAGGCTTAGAGACAGAGACGGGAAACGGAGAGCTCAGGTCTTGAGCCACTTGCAGCACTAAACAAGGAGAGCAAACTAGAAGCAGGCAAGGCTTTTACTCTCAAAGGCCACCTCCAGGGACATACTTCCTCCCACAAGAGCTACTGACTAGTGACCAAGTATTCAAGTACCCAAGACTAAAGGTAGTATTTCTCATTTAAACCACTACATACAGTGAGTAAGAGGCTAGTCCAGAACACACCAGAAGATCCTAATAGTTCCACCTCCAAAAGAAAAAGACACCGAACACAAAAATGACATTTTTGCATTTATGTTGAGATTCTCCTTTAATCCTAGCCCTTGGTAGGCTAAGGCAGGATGATCATAGGTTCAAGACCAGCCTGGGCTACAGAGTAATACAGAGTAAGATACTAGTTTAAAAACAAATTAAAAACCCAAACATACATTTGCTGGAGGACTCAGTTAAAGTAGCTTCCTAGCTTGGAGAGCTGGGAACTGAGGAGGCAGAACTTCAACTCTGTACTGTTCTCTGCTTCCAACTGAAACCTATCATCCTTTAAACCAACAGCTGCATGGAACGTCAAGCAACATGCTCAGAGTCATGCCTGGCTTTTATTCTCATTCTAAGAAATGAGCATGGCCCTCAAGGCCAGCCTGCATTAAATGGTATGGTAAGATAAGGTAGGGTATGTGCCTTAGTCAGGGTTCTCTAGAGTCACAGAACTTATGGGTAGTCTCTATATAGTAAGAGAACTGGTTGATGACTTACAGTCCGTAGTCCAACTCCCCAACAACGATCAGCAGCAGCTGTGAATGGAGGTCCAAGGATCTAGCAGTGGCTCCATCCCATGAGGCAGGCAGGCAGGCAAAAAGCAGAGACACTTCCTTCTTCCAATGTCCTTATCTAAGCCTCCAGCAGAAGGCGTGTCCCAGGATTAAAGGGATGTACCACCACTTGCTTTGTCCCAGATGACCTTGAAAATTCAGAGATCTCTTTGCCTTAAGCTCCTGGGATTCATAGCCACTTTGCCTCAAGATCTCCATACCAAGATCCAAGTCAGAAACTTGTATCTCCTAGCCTCAAGATCAGGATCAAAAGTGAGCCTTCCAATTCCAGATTATAGTTCATTCCAGATATAGTCAAGTTGACAACCAGGAATAGCCGGTATGGTATGGTATGGTATGGTATGGTATGGTATGGTATGGTATGGTACGATATGGTATGCATTGAATGGTAATGCTATGGCCCATAGTGGTGAACAGCTGGCTGCTGTGTTCTGTGAATCAATTCCATGGGAACGTGCATTCATTTCCATAGAAATAATCCTATTCTCATTGTACCCCAGGAGAACTGGAAGGGACCACTAAGCCTATACACAAATTTTTCTTTATCCTCATCAATGGTCTTGTTGGCTTATTTCTTTTATTTTAAATTTATTGTTACTGTTTTTGTATTGCACACACACACACACACACACACACACACACACCTATGTGGTGTGTACATCCTGAGGAGCATGTGTAGCGGTCAGAGGATGACTTGGAGATGTCAGTTATCTCTTTCCACTTTTACATGTGTTTGGGCGTTAGACTCAGGTAAGCAGGCTCATGTGACCAGTGCTTTTGCTTGTTCAACCATCTCACCTGTCCCTGCCTATTTCTTTTGATTAAACAAGAGACTGTTAGCTTCAGGCTTTCTACAAATGACAAGTTAGCTCGGTATATAAATAACCCACAGACTAACTGGGAAATATAATGTGGCCAAGTTTAGCAAGTCATAAGCATCCATTTTAAGCAACCATAAGTATACAACTCAGGGCAATAAACCCACATTAGACAATGGTCCCTAATACCATAGCCCCCAAAGTCAGGAGCTTAGCTGTAGCCAATCATGTGAGTCTTCTACTTTCGGCCTTCACTCTGTGGAAATCCAGTGTTCACAGTGCCCCGTAAAATTATCTGAGTACTTTCTGGTTTGGGTGCTGCCAAATCCATGAGTTACTGCATGATTAAAATAAAATGTCAAATTTAATTTGTCTCCACATTTTCTAGCATTTCCACAAAACTAGCTTTCAGTAGGCAAGACCTTCACCTTGTCCACCTACAGGTCTACGGTCACTGAGGACCACAAGGAGACCTAGGATTCCCTAAATCACCTAAGAAAATAACATCCCATCTTGACACCTCATGATCTTGGGTTAGTTATATAACCATGTAAGTAATACATTGATAATGTATGTTCTGAGTTTTCTGGATGCAAAATGTAGACAGTTGACCAACATAGCTTTAAAAAAAATGAAAAAGACACAGAGCTGAAGCCATCTCTTTAAAATGGAAGGGAATTTTCCTGACGACACTAATCTTTGGGGGTGGGGGACAGTGATAAGGACATCCCTAACTGGCCACATATTAGTTATTTTGGCACAGTTGTGGCAAACATATCTGAGCAAACAATTTGAATAGGGGAAGGTTTACCTCAGCTTGTGGAGAACTCTGCTCCGGGTCACTTGGCCCATGCTGTTGATTCACAGTAGCAGGAGAGTGCAGCAGGGGAACCCAAAGTAGGACCTTGGGATAAGATAAAGCACAAGGACCCACCCCTGTGACCTAGTTTCTCCAAGTAGGTTTCATCTCAAAAGGTTTCACAACCTCTGTTCCACCAAAGTGCCACCAGTTAGGGACCAAACATGAACCTGTTGGGGACATTTTACATTTAAACTGTAAAAGGCCATAAATACGACTGTGCAAAAAACATAATGAAAATTTCCCCATTTCTTATGTTCCTGTGGGGACACACTGTAGCATCTATGGTCTCTTGCCTGACACGGGCCTTTCTACACTGGAGAGTCTAAAAGCTTGGACATTGTAGCAATTACTTCTGTCCATCCTTCCTTCTGTCCTTCCTTCCTGCCTTCCTTCCTTCCTTCCTTCCTTCTTTCCTTCCTTCTTCCTTCCACCATTCCCTTCCTTCCTTCCTCTCTCCTTCCCTTTTTTCTTTCTTTCTTCCTTCCTCCCCCCTCTCTCTTTCTTTCTTCCATCCTTATGTCTTCTTTCTGTCTTTCTTCCTCCTTTCTCTTCCTTCCATTTTTACTTCCTTTACTCCTCCTTTCTGTCTCCTCAACTCCCATCATCATCTTTGGCCACAGTCTCATGTAGTTCAAGCCTGAACTTGCTGTGCAGCCGAGGATGACCTTGAACTCTTGGTCTTCTTGCCTCACCTGCTCAAGGGCTAGGATTACAGGCATGTACCACCATGCCTTGCTTTAGCCTACATTTCTTGATTGCATGAAACTAATCTCATAGAAAACTAAGGGCAGAATCAGTTTGTAGTGGCCCTGTAATCCCAGCACTTAGAGATGGAGGCAGAGGGGATAGGCTACTGAGGCAGCCTAGGCTATAAAACAAGTTCAAATCCAGCTTGGGATATATAAGACCCATCTCAAAAAGCAAACAAGCAAATTGAATCAAACAAATACAGAAATTTAGAAGACTATAAGCATTAGAAAGCAGATTTTTTCTTCTCTCTGTCTCAATTCAAAGGGTGCAGAAGTCCTTGGTGAACCTGTGCATTCTTTTGATTCAATTGTTCTGTACAATTGGTATGATTGTATAACATGTACAGCAAACATGGAAACAGAACAAACCCCATTTCCCTCCCAAACCTACCTATACCACGCTGCCCAAACAGCTCAGACTATTACAATTGTCACCAACCTACTTGCTTATCATATTCTCAAGCCTCCTCAAGCTCCATCTAGTGTTCCTGAGGAACAGAACCAGTAGAGTGTCCATAGTTATAAGAGAGTTTGTTAGTCAATTCATAAGATTAGAGGCTGAAGAGTCCCACAGTGACCACTCCTACCCTGGAGAGTTAGGGAAATTTGGACTTTTCATTCCAAGAAACTGGAAGCCAAAGGAAGACCAATGATGCAGTGCCAGCCAGAGGCTGAAGGCCCATTGGGACAATTCTGTGTTAAAAGGCTAAGGAGTCTGGCATGTGATGTCTACATATATCAGCAGCAATGGCAAAAAATACTCCTGTTCAAATAGGGTTCCAAATGTGTGCACAAAGGAACTTTCCTCTTCCACTTACTCACTCCAAGCTTCGACAAGTTTGGAGGGTGCTACCCGTGGTCAGGTTTGATGGTGCTACCCACATTCAGGCCGGTTTTCCCGCGTAGCCTCCTGATCCACATGCCTACCATCTTTGTCAACAACCTAACAGACACATGGGAAATAAGTTTCACCAACTTTTCAGTCATCACTACATCCAGACAACAACTAATCCAGTCACAAACTGCAACATGTAGCTTCCTATAATTTCTTCAAAGGTTTCTTGTCAATGGTTCTGATTCTACTACATGACATTTAAGATTTAAATGGTCATTCGGTTTCTAGCGGCTCTGGGTCTAAGTACCTAAGTCAATTGCCCTTTTGATAATGTCCTATGGCAGAACACCAATGTGCCTACAAGTGTTGAGTGTAAGTTGACTGTAAATCTGCAGGAAATGCTCATTGTTTGACATGGAAGCCCCATGAGAACAGCTGCAGGTCAATTTTTTTTTCCCACCTTTTGAGCCCCACTCCCATGGAACTCAGATCCCTTATTCCACACCGGTCTTACCCACTTCTGCATCTGCCCCAGCTCCTAAATACCTGAGCTGACTCTGGGTCCTCCTTGCTCCAGCATGGGTACTGGAAATTTAGCATGGGCATCTAGACATGAAGAATGCCTTTTTTGAGAATATCACATAGTTACATTTAAGATGACATTTCGCCATCTTTATTATAGTGCAAACAATAGATCTGGGAATATTTCTTCTGCTTGCATAGAGCTATAGGCCTAGATTTTTCAGAACCTACTTTAATAAGGGTTCTTTAATGCTTCAACTTCCCTTCTAGCCCACTACCCACCATAGGAGGGAAAAGAAAGGTTAATAGGAAAGGGGATTTGTGGACCTGTTTAGATATAGTTCTTTGGCCAAAAGCATAAGCCATGCTTTCGGCCTTGATTGTAACCAAAAGTCAACCCATCACAATTAAAAAAAAAAAATTATGGTCTTTTGTGGAATTTGAACTAAATCCATGAGACTTATTCAATATCTATAATTCTATGAATTTTTTTAAATTATGGGAAATCAATGGAAGATGTTTATATGAGTAATGTTTGCCCTTACTGTGTTATGAATTTTTTTTTGTAGTGTGTCTGGGCGCATGTGCAAGAAAGTAGGAAAAAATGTTTCTGAAACAAAACTACAAATATTTGTAATGAAAAGTAAACTTAAAGTTTGCTATAATTAGGGTTGGGGATTTAGCTCAGTGGTAAAGCACTTGCCTAGCAAGCGCAAGGCCCTGGGTTCGGTCCCCAGCTCCGAAAAAAAGAAAAAAAAAAAAGTTTGCTATAATTGTGGTATAGAAACAATGCAAATATTAAACAAAATATAAAAAAAAAAGAAATGATTCTTTGGGAAGATTCCAATATTCATTGTCAGCAGTCTAGTCCTCTAGCAAAACACCAACACAGAGCAGCAGTGGCAGTCCAGGCTACTCCGGCAATCACCACTCACGAATCAGCAATGGCAGTTCGATCCAGAAGAAACCATAAGGCTCTGCCCATCAGCCAAGTCTGCAGAAGCAGCAAGGAGCAATGGCAGTTCAGCCAAGTCTACAGAAGCAGAATATCACAAGCAGTTCTGTGGAGACTCACTCTCTGTGAAGTTATGATAAGCACAGATCAGCAATGTGACTTAAGACACACCAATACAAGAGCATCAGGGAAGACTAGTGAGGCAGTGCAATGCCAGAACTCCCCCCACTGTCTGTGGGATCATATTTATATTCTTTCTAAATATCATATGTCCTCTCACGTGTCCGCCCCAGCAAAACATCATTTGACATAAATGAGTTTTAAAGAAATTAAAAAATTTCTACTTCATAGAACCTCTTAACATGTGCAAGTTCAAGTCTCCACTCAGGCTTAATTTGTTCTTTTGCTTGGAGCCCATAGTCATGCAGGCACATTAATTTTTTTTAATTGTTATTTTATGTGCATGAGTGTTTTGCATGCATACATGTATGCATGTACATCACATACAGAGATGGCAAGAGAGCATTGGATCATCTAGAACTAGAGTTAGGGATAGTTGTTGGCCACCATAGGGCTGCTGTGAACTGGGTCCTCTGAAAGAGTAACAGTGCCCTTCAACACTGAACCATCTCGCCAGACCAAGCAGGCACATTTTTAAGGAGCAGCTTTGTTGATTTTGATGTATCATCCAAGCACTCTGTCTTAACACAGGAATTCTTTCCAGTTAGCATCAACAACCTCTCTTCACTGCAAATATGGTAACAAAGCAAGTGCTTGTCATCCGACTTTCTCCTTTTTTCTTACCTCTGTCACTCCTACATAAATGTGTTCACACACACTCGGGGACAGTATAGCTTTTTGTGGAACTATGCAGCTTCTGTATGTAGAAACAATGGTCAATCTGGCCTTTTCACGGAGTGGACAACTGCACAGCATGATTCATCCAGAAGAGACATGAACACATCTGGAATAGTGCAGCCACTGTGCTGGAAGCAGTCCATCTCACTTCCAGCCTTGCTTGTGTATCAGCTAGACACTTGACAGGAAATGGAACATACAGTCAAAGTGTCATTTGCAGCTACTGTACAGAGAAACTACATGGGATACTATGACTTAGAGCTAGCAGCCAGCCCACTGCAACAGACATACAGGGCTGGAAAATGGGGGGATGTGAAAACAAACACAGATGAGCTTGTAGTGCTAGCCCACGGAAACACATGCTGGAGGAAACTAGGCTAGCAAGTACCCGAGTCTCACTTTCCTCTTGCCAATTTGATCCTATAGTGTTCTCTTCTTGGCTAATGCCAACTAACTATAAAACGTCAAGGTTTGAGGCAATGAGGGGGCTGCATTTCTGGTGTCACACCTCTGCACATGCACTTTAAAGAGGGAGTTGTGTCTGAGCACCTTGTGGGATCCACCCTGAGAGAGGGAACCCCAAGAGAGGGAGAGAAAACAAAAGAGAGACAGAAAATACTCCTTTTCAAAATATTTCCTTTCATTTGTGTATGCATAAAGGCCACATGTGAATGAGTGTTTGCTCACAAAGGCCAAGAAGGCATCAGGTCTCTGTGGAGCTGGACTTTCATGTAGTTGTGGACTGACAGATGTGGGTGCTGGGAGCTGGACTTGGGTCTTCAGCAAGCACAAGAAGTGTCCTAAGGCTCTGGGCTATGTCTCCAGGAAAGGGGTTGGAGAGAGGGGGAACAAGAGAGGGAGAGAAGGGAGGAAAACAGAGATCTTGAATTTGTTTTGTGTGTGTCTGGGTTAATCCCAATTCTGTGTTAAGAGAGCTCATTTGTGTGACACAAGTGTATTAAGCTCCCAGGGCACAGAACAGGCTGCTGGGTAAAGTCTAGGATGGATAAGATGGGCTGCATAAACTTGGGAAGTTCTTCATTATCACACAGTAAAAAGATCTGTCTTCCACTAATCCCTCTGTTCCTCTGCAGTTGCTCCAAAAGCAAAACTTGATCAAATCAGGGTCCTTCTAAGTATGATGTTCAATGTGTTAAAACAAACAAAACGACAACTAAACCCCCACGATTCTCAACAGAAGCAGGTAGATGGTCTTCAGACCTTCACTCTTCTTCCTTAACCTCAAGTCTAATCCCCAGTCTCATCCCTGGCCCTGTAGCAGAACACCTGCTGCAGAATCCTCACTCTCTCAGGTGCATCTCCAGTCAAACGGATCAGCGAAGAAGTGAGACCCACAAGCATTGCACAGCTAGGTATACCAGCAAGCCAAGCTCTGTCTCCGTCATCCCATGGAATCCTATTCATACCCTCCAAACATCATGTGGCCTCCACGTGCCTTGCCTCAGCACTTGCATCCAATCAGCCCAAGTCTGAGCAAGCAGCAACAAACTGCAGGGCACCACCAGAAGATTTTTGTTGCATTTCTCTTTATGGCATTCTGACAAATGCAATTCAACTATTCAGTGTAAGGTGGACCAATACATACATGTATTAACAAAGACGCCTTCATTATGTGTCCTTTCATCTGCTTGCTTTAGCAGAACATCCTCTCTTCTGCGTCTGCTTCAGCTAAACGTTCCTTCATGAGTCTGTCTTAGCCTTTCACACCTGTGTCTACTTTAACAAATCCTTCCTTCATGTGTTTGCCCCAGTAAAACACCGTCCAACTGACTTTCCAAAGACCCTTTAAGTTTCCACTTCAACCAAGGGGGTGGGGGATGGGAGGGAGGAGGAGAAAGAAGATGGAGAGAGCAGGAGGTCTCCATTAGATCATAAAATAGATCATAAGGACATGGCTGAAGACTTGTGTCCTAAGGAACCCAGGTGAGACTCAAATGCCACGTAACTTGATGGCAGCCTACAGAATGGGAAAGAATTTTTTAAACCAGGTACACACCTGATAAAGGACTAATATTGAAAATATATAAAAAACTAAAAAAAAAAAAACCCAAACAAACAAAAAAACCCCAAAACCCAACAACAATAACAACAACAACAACAAAACAAACAAAAACCCCAAACGGGACTTTAAGAAAACAAATAACCAAGTCAAAAGTTCCTTAGTCATTAGGGAAATGCAAATCAAAACTACTTTGAGATTTCATTTTACACCTGCCTGAACTGTCAAGATCAATAAGACAAATGACAGCTTGTGCTGGTGAGGATATGGAGTAAGAGGAACACCAGCCATTGCTGGAGGAGTGCAAACTTGTACAGTCACTGTGGAAATCAGTATGGAAGTTCCTCAGGAAGACGGAAATTGATCTACCTCAAGATGTGGCTGTACCACTGTTTAGCACATACACAAAGTCCTCATCCACCAACAGAAACATCTTTACTGCTGCTCTATTTATAGTAGCCAAAACGTGGAAATAACCTAAATGTCTGTCGATGAATGAATGAAAAAAATGTAGTTCATTTACACAATTCGATATTACTCAGACACTAAAAAAAAAATGAAGTCATGAAATTTACAGGTAAATGAATGGAACTAGAAAAAAAATTTTCCTGGGCAAAGTAACCCAGACCCAGAAAGACGGTATTTGTTTCTATGTGGATGTTAGATGTTGAGTCAGATAACCAAGTTACAATCTCTGTGATCATATCTGTGATAACCACAGAGGTTAGGTATAGAGTAAGGGACTGGAGGCAAGGGATGGAGCTCCCTAAGAAGCAGAAATAGAATAGTTACTGATGGGTGGAGGCACAGAGCTACAAGGAGAGGATCAAATGGGGAAGGAAGGGGAGTTGAAGGAGGGGATATGGAGACGGACATCGAAAAACTAAGGGCTGTTTGAGGAAGTATATGGAAACCTAATACATTAGAAGCTTCCAAAGTCTGTCTGTCTGTCTTTGTCTCTGTCTCTGTCTCTGTCTCTGTCTCTGTCTCTCTCTCTCTCTCTCTCTCTCACACACACACACACACACACACACACACACACACACACACACAGGTATGGAATCCAGATGAAATAGTCAAATAATGGAAATAATGGCAGAGACTGAACCCCAACTGGTATATCTCGTGTCTTTTTTTCTAATTTGCTTTACATCCAATATTACAGCCCTCCCCTCCTCTCCTCCACCTACTGCCTGCTTCCCTTCTTCTCAGAGAAGGGGAACCCCCTTGGGTACCACTCTAGTCCCAGCAGGACTAGGCACATCTTCCACTGAGGCCCAACCAGGCAGTCCAGGTAGGAGAAGGGCATCCAATGGCAGGGAACAGAGACCGAGACGGCCCCTACTCTATGTTAGGAGTCCCACATGAAGATCAAGCTGTGAATTTGCTACAATGTGTAGAGGTACCCTCCCTGGTTGGTGGCCCAGTCTCTGTGAGACTCTGTGGGACCAGGTTAGTTGACTCTGTAAGTAAACAGAATTCTCAACAGAGGAATCTTGAATGGCCAAGAAGCACTTAAAGAAGTGTATCTTTCATGCCTAAATGAAGTTTCCAGTATCAGGAATGGGTTACATCTGATCGAGTCCTTGGCCAAAAAGGGCCCATGGGAAAGCCCAAAATATCCAGGCTAATGGGTTATTGGGTGTTCTGCACAAACTTCGAGTAAAGCCATATTGCTGAAGACAGCACCTACACAACTCATTGAGCATGGATAGTCAGTCTATCTAGAGCCTTCGACCCTACTGACTGTACTGGAAGGTTGTCTGCTGGCTACGAAGGAGAAGAGTAACCCAGCCAGTAACCCTTTGACATACAATGGTCCTGCCTCCAAGATAAGCTTGTAGGGGAGTAGCCAACCAATATCTGATTTGACTTAAGGCCATTCCATGGGAAGGAAACCCACACCCAGTGCTGCTTGGGTGGCCAAGAACCTGAGACTAGCAGCCTAGGGACCTAGGAGCAAACCAAATACTATGTCCTGCTAAAGGGATGCAGTAACAAAAGGACTCCCTAGGACATTCTGCTGTACTCCTAGATCAATGCCTTGCTCATCCGTTGTCAGTGACGCTTCCTCTTGCAGTAGATGGGAACAAATATAGAGACCCACAGTGAGAAAATAAGGAGTTAGCGAGAGGCCTTGGAGTACTCAGACCTAAATGGGATGACTCCTTCAACTCTATCTCCTCGGGGTAATGCTGGACTTTCTTGGACTGCCAGTTCCTGAAGACACAGAGACTTATTATTCACAGAAGCTCAGGTGATATAGCCGAGCAGACTCTCAGCTCACAGAAACCAACCTGGCTATCCCTGGCTTATGTCCTGCCAGGTGACCCTTGCCTCTCATTTACTCAGCACGGCACTTGTTTCTTCTAACCCCTTGTCCTGCTGGTGAATCTTTCCACCTTCCAGAGCCCTCTCTCAGCTCAGAAGTTTTGCCTTCCCACTCCTGCCTAGGTATAGGCTGTCAGCTCTTTATCGAAGCTAATCAGAGAATTCCTTAGGTATGTGAGGAAAGACAGAGACACACCTTCATACAGTGCACCCTCCCCCAGCAGCAGGGCTCAGGGAATTCTGCAGGAGAGGAAGCCGAAAGAGTATAAGAGCCAGAAAGGACGGAGAACCG
Organism: Rattus rattus; assembly: GCF_011064425.1. NCBI lineage: Eukaryota > Metazoa > Chordata > Mammalia > Rodentia > Muridae > Rattus > Rattus rattus. Next base: position 51,352,982 of record NC_046154.1, read on the forward strand.
ACGGAGCCCTCTAGGAAAGGTTATGGCAAGCAAGTGAGTTTCCTGGAGATGGCCCACTGCTATGATGGGTGCACTCTGGAGGAGCACTGCTCTAGGGACTTCATCCCAGGATTGCTCCTCGTTGCTGTTATTATTATTTTATTATTATTATTCCATAGCCTAAATGGTTCTTGGGCATCAGCCAACCTTATTGAGCAAACTTCCTGCAGATCAACATTAAGATGAACTCTCATGGATTAAGGCTGTTTAGATGAACTAATTACTTTCTAGCATTTCTGATTTGATTCAAATAAGTTTAAGAAGAAAGTTTAAGGAGATGGTTTTAGTTGTTTTGCCAGGAAGATGTAATAAAGTTAGAGTCAAGAATAGAATGTGCCCCCTCTTCATAGGATAGATAAGGTTCCATAGTGAATCCAATGAGCATTCACAAATTACACTAAGAAGAGACTGGGGCAAATCTGTTATCAAGAAAAAAACATTCATCCTAGGTCAGGTCCAAGGGTGAGGCCACAGATGTGCACTATGGGAAAGCAAGGCATGTGAAACTGTTGCTTTGAGCTTATAATGAGCTTATAGAATAAAACACTGCTTTGAACTTACAACCAACATCCTTCTGTAATGCCCTTTTTGTGTAACAATTCACCTATGAGTTAATTTTATATAGAACTTTTTGTGTAAGAAAGAATAAGAGACTGAGAAGAGGAATAAAGTGTGGTTTTAGGGGGCTCAGCCCTATCCACCAAAAATATATGTCTGTCTGTCTATATGTATGCACATACATATGTCTGTAGGTATGTATATGTGTATGTGTGTAAGTATGCATGAACGTGGAATTGATGAGACAGGTGGTCAGGCCAGACAGGCCGTCCGTCCCGTGTGTGTGTGTGTGTGTGTGTGTGTGTGTGTGTGTGTGTGTGTGTGTGTGTGTGTGTGTGTGTGTGTGTGTGAGAGAGAGAGAGAGAGAGAGAGAGAGAGAGAGAGAGAGAGAGTTTGACTCTCTCTTCCTTTCTTCCTTTTCTTTTGTCTCTGGCTCAGGAAGTTAACCAGCTTTGAGCCTCTCACCTGGCCACCAGGGGCCCTTGAGCCAGAGAGGAAAGAGCTCAGATAACTAAATCTCTTAATCCCCAGCTGCTGTAGGCAGGAGTTAACTGCCAGAAGCCAAGTGGCCTTGGGCTACGGAATAGCACAGTTAAAGACAGAAGGTAAAGCCAGAAGCTGCCAAAGGTAAAGCAGTATCAGCCAGCTCTCTGCCAACTCCATGAACCCGGTGTTGGGATAAGCCCTCTCCCTCTCCCACCCCCACAGAGAACACTAAGGAAACATAGTCTTCTAAATCTCAGGGAGACTAAGCCAGCATGACAAGCCCACCAGGGTCTGCCTTAGAGGGCGTCTAAGAGCTGGAAGAAGTGGATACACACACTCATCCCTAACCCATCAGCTATTTCCAATTGATAACCATTTACAAATGAAAAATTAAGTTTTCTCCAATGGAGTCACACTAAGGAAACAAACCACTCTTAAGGGTAGGCTACGTGCCCAGCAGTAGATGTAAATAGAAAAAGAAAAAGAAAAAAAAAAAAAACTGAATCAGGGCTTCAAAAATACTTATTATTACCTTATAGGTTCTTTGTGTATATATTATGGCTTCTGGTTTTGGGTTTTAATGAGGTTCCTTTGTGAGTGAGTGTGTCTTTGCATTTGTTTCTTGTTCTTTTTCTTTTTGTTTAGTTTTGTTTTATCTTATGTTTTTAAACCAAGATTTACTTATTTTATATGAGTACACTGTAGCTGTCTTCAGACACACTGGAAGAGGGCATCCGATCTCATTACAGATGTTTGTGAGCCACCATGTGGTTGTTGGGATTTGAACTCAGGACCTCTGGAAGAGCAGTCAGTGCTCCTAACCGCTGAGCCATCTCTTCAGCCTTATTTTTATCTTATTATTCTTATTCTTTAGATGCCATTTCGCTTTCTAAGGAGACAGAAAGGGTGTGGATTGGGATGGGAGGTGCTGTGGGGAGGAACTGGGAGGAGCAGGGGAAGGGAAAACCACAATCAGAATCTATTGCATAAAAAAAGTCTATTTTCAAGAAAAGAAACAACAAAATGATTCTGATATATGACAAAACTTCAGTTTTACTTAACCCACCATTGAATAAACAAAGAGTAAGGTGCTGGAATTCATATGAAGGAAAATATGAAGACTCACTTATACTATATAGATATTTAGAAGAACGTTAAACTGAATATGCTAATAAGGGTAAAGCTGGAGAACACTGTGTAAGGCCAAAAGGGAAGGCTTGGAAGTTGTGTTTTCTACATAGGACAACCAGTGTCTCCATGATTGAATTTCATTCTTACTAACACTGGCTTTCTACAAGCTAAACTCTTCTAAATACCCCAAGGTGCACATCCCTGCTGGCTTAGTGTGTCAAGTCTTCATTTGATAAATCAGTTTACTTCACAGAAAGGACATGCGGTAATCACCCCTCTTGTTTCTAAGCCTTGGGAACGTCTTGTTTTGCTTTGTTCTGTTTTTAACAGCTTGCTTCTGCCTGGAGGCCTTTCAGATATTTAAAGACCAGAGACAGCTCATTTTTCTCTTGGAGTTAGGTGCCCAGATTGGATGCAGGTGTGGTAGGAACAGAAGGGTATTTTATTTCAGTAACAAAGGGGAGAATTAAACTTGGGTATCCTTAAAGCCTGGGGGACAATATTTACTGTAAATCCTATTTACTGCCTATGTTACTCTGAAGAAAACCTTTATTTTGGATTTTCTCTGCTCAGAAAAGAAGGTAAGGCTATATACATACACAGCTATAGCAATGAGCAAAAATAAAAACGGGGGAGGGGGGCTCTCAGACAAGCATCGTGCAAGGGCAAGCTCTGACGATGCACTGTGCTAGCATTAGAGACGAGTTCATTTGGTCCAAATACTACACTTTTACATGAACAGTACGTCTAGAATCAGAATGCAAATAGAGAGATTTCAGACAGGAGCTCTATGTGTTTCCTGGCTACTCTAAAGCCTGCTCTGCTTTATTACCAGCACTGTGTAGCATAGGAGCTCAAGATATGTGCTGGACAGACCTGGGCCAAGCATCTACAAGTCACATCAGGTTAGGGAAACTGTCAGGGTCTTACTGACAGTCCCTTCCAGCCTATGCTTTCCTGGAGCTGTGTTGTTTACCATGTCTATTTCCTGGAGCTGCTAGCGGGAGATCAGAGTGTGAATTTCAGTAGCATTCCCAGGTCCCCCAGCAGGAATCACTCAGCTCACTCCTTCCAGCCCCCACTGGACAAGTGTAAAGCATGGCAAAGAAGTGACACACTATTCCCGTGCTCTTTGGCGCTCTGAATTTCAAACACAACGTTCAGATAGCAAACCTCTATGAAGTGTGTTTCCTGACTAAGGTAGGCTGTTTCAGCGGGTCACCAATGTAGGCTCACAGCAAAACAAGAAACTGGTAAGCAGAACTGAGCATGGACAGAGGCCTACAAAGGGACTGGAAAGGAGGCTCAGGCTTAGGAGCCTTGCTGCTCTTTCAGAAGGCCTGAGTTTGATTTCCAGAGCCCACATGGTGGCTTGCAACCATTTGTACCAGTTCCAGGAAATCCAGTGCCCTTCTTTGGACTCCCAAGGGCCAGGCATACACACGGTACACAGACATACATGCAGTCAATCACACACACACAAAGATTTTTTTTTTTTTTTTTTACAAAAAGAGGCCTGGGGTTGGGGATTTAGCTCAGTGGTAGAGCGCTTGCTCAGCAAGCTGAAAGCCCTGGGTTTGGTCCCCAACTCAAAAAAAAAAAAAAAAACAACACAAAAAAAAAAAAAAAACAAACAAAAAAAAACAAAAAAAAAAAAACAAAAGAGGCCTGAAGATGGGAAGAGCCAAGGAAGAAGAGTAAGGAAAACAAATGAGTTACACTTTTAAAATATGGACTCTGTTTCCTTTGATGGAAAAACAGTATGACTGACAGCAATGTTTTCGTTTTGAAAATGTGATTTAACTACAGAGACCCTGGGCTGGGGGAGAGCCCATCTGTGAAGAACACTTGTTGCTTTTGCAGAGGACTGGACTCTGGTTTCCAGGACTCACATGAGGAGGCTCAAACTACTGAACTTCAGCTCTGTGGGTGACCCCATTCAAATTGCCCACATACACAAGCACTCATGAATAACAATAAATCTTAAATAACAATAACTACAGAGATCTTCCTGGTAGTGATTCTACCCAGAAAGGTGTAAAATTTAGCAACCCACAAATTGAACTTTCAAAATAGAGCAGATTTGTATCTCAGTGAACGTCTTCAATGTAGCCTTTACAATCCTGTAACTTCTTCCCAAATTTCATCATTGAGATTATTGTATCAAACGATGTACAAATTTCCCATACATAGTTCTGTAATTAATGTTATGAAGGTCAAGAAATAGGTCCGAGTACTTAAAATACTGAAAATTACCCTAATTCTAATTACACTCGCTTTAGGAGAGACAGCACACATGAGTATGCCCACACTGTACCTCTGTAGGTACCAAGTGAGACTCTGACTCACTGGACTCTGTGACCTTTTTTTTAACATTAGACCCATTGTAGTCCAGTCATTATCAGGAGTGAGAGAACCTACGTTAGACCTTGGTCTGTGATGGGCCTTATGAAATATGTTAATTTTTGTAAATATGATTAGGCAGAGAAAAGGTTTCCTAGCTCCATAATTTTACAATTATTTCCATTTGGGGGCAAACCTGATTGAATCAGGAAGTTGGCCTTTAGCACGGAGCTCATGCTGGGGACAACAGCCTTCAGTCAGCACTTGCTCAGCTTTGTCATTCTGTCTTCTGTTGTCACTGGACTGTGGTTTTCACCTCCCAAGACCAGTGATCAAGGCGCCATCTTAGAATCCAAGAGCTTAGCCCTTAACAGATACACCCCGTGTAGCAATGTTTTTTGATATTGCACTTCTTATTCTCCAAAACCGTCCACAATGTTTGTCTTCTACAAATGGCCCAGTCACGGGCAATATGTTATGGTAGCATAGACAGAGTAAGACATTCTCTAAAAGCAGTGTGTATGGGATGGCTAGGGCACAGAGAGAGAGAGGGAGAGAGAGAGGGAGGAGAGAGGGGAGAGGGGAGGAGAAGGGGAGGGGGGAGGGGAGAGGGAGAGGGAGAGGGGAGAGGGGTGTCATTTTTTGTAAGGCATGATGAAGGGGACCTTTGGAGACAGGCTAACCAGAAAACAGGCAACATTTTGCCCAATATAGACAGAAAAGTATATACTTCAAGAGACAAGGGAGGGGCATTAGAAAGTGGAAGTGAAGAAAGAGAGCCTTGAACCTTGTTGTTGATTTAGCTACAACCCAGGAAAGGGGAGAGGCGGGGCATCTGGAGGTGCGGAGAGAAGAGGTTGCCAACAGTTAAGAATACCATGCTGGCTGCCAGACATTCCAGTTCTGATACGGTGTGAATGCACCTTGAACACATTACGTAACTGGCATAAGCCGGTCACGAATGGGTGACTGCTCAATTATGTGATACGTAGAACAGTCAAGTTCACAGAGATTGAGAGCAGAACGCAGGTTACTACTTGGTTTTGAAAGGAGAGTAGAGAATAGGAAATGATTGCTTAGTTCCCAGAAGAGTGTCCATCTGACATGGTTCTGGGGGAAGGTGCCTGACAGTAGTTGCACATCCAAGGATTAAAACAATAAAGTATTATTTTTACCACAGTTTAAAAAGTAATAATAAAAAAGAAACTTAAGAAGATGGTAAATTAGGGGAAATAATTCAAAACTTTCTTTCGAAAAGTAGGAATGTAACGTCCGTGCTTAGACGGGTATTCTTTGCTTGTGAGACAGCACTGTGTGAAGAAAACAGAACTGGTTTTACACAACAGAGGTGGTGAGATGAAGGTGCAGAGACCATCGAGTCCGCCTAAGAGCACAGGGAATCTTTTGGAGTCCTAGAACTGGAACAAATCATCTAGGCTCCGAACACCTTGAACTTTTTACTAGTCCATGGTTTATTGCAACGCTTCACTTTCCACCCACCCACTCTTGCCTTTTCGGGGATGTATCAGCTAAAACAAACAGGCAAATAACAACAAAAAGAATTTCAGAGGTCTGCCGAATGAAATCTTTGTTTACTGTTGAATCACATTTGATAGTTGGTGTGAATTTTGACCCCCCTTGCAAGGGAGGTCAAAAAGAGCATTCAGAATAACTGAGGATGCAACAGGGCATCAATTCTCTTGCCAGCCACACGTTAGAGAGTAGGGAGGGACCGCTAGGCCTGCAGCAGGGCTCCTGCATAACCCCCATGCTCCCCGCAGGGGGACCCAGGGCGCATTCGTGCGCAGGCGCTACACTGTGCGTGCCAGGCCGGTTCAGTGGTCCCCCGGCTACTCCCGAAGCCCATGCCGGGTCCCCAACTCCTCTCCAGTCCCAGTCCCGCCGAACCAGCCCTGGCTCTCGCTGACCCCGCGAGGAACTATGCGAGGGCAAAGTCCCCGAGGGTGTGAACCCCAGTGTCCCAACCCCTGGGCGGGGACGGGCGGCGGCAGTGCGGGGAGCTGTGGCCAGCACAACCCGCGAAGCCCTGCCGCAAGCCGCCGGGTCCCTTCCGAGCCTCCGCCGCCACGCTAGGCCCGCACCGCGGAGCCCCGGCGCTCAGGGCCCGCATCCCGCACCGCCAGGCTCACTCCCGGGGCCCGGGCACCGCCACGCCCGCGTCCCGCATCGCCAGGCCCGCGCTTCTCCGCGCCCCGCACTGCCAGGCCCGCGTTCCACCGCGCTCCGCACCGCCAGGCCCAGACCCCGGGCTCCCCGCTAGCTCGCAGGCCCGCGCCGCAGCCACCGCCGCCGCCGCCGCCATGGCGGAAGTCCACAGACGTCAGCATGCTCCGGTTAAAGGAGAAGCCCCCGCGAAATCCTCCACACACAGAGATGAGGAGGAGCTGGGGATGGCGCCGGCCGAAACGCTAACGGTGTTCCTGAAGCTACTGGCTGCCGGTTTCTACGGCGTGAGCTCCTTTCTCATCGTGGTGGTCAACAAGAGCGTGCTCACCAACTACAGGTGGTCCGGCTGGCGGGTGACTGCTGAGACGCGGCGGGCGGGGACCGGGGTTCGAGCCCACCAGGGGATGCCTTCGGCCACGCTCTCCGCCGCGCCGGCTAGGACTGGGGGTCAGGGGGGACACAACGAGGCGGGTGCCCAGGGACTAGTAACCCGGCGGCTGACAGCCCCGGGACCGGTGCAACCGCACGCCCACGCGCCGTCGCCGCTGTCACTGGGACTCCGGGGCAGAAGTTTGTATGTGTTTGTGTGTGTGTCCCCAAGATTCATTTAAAAGATTTAAAACCGTGGACGAGATCACCGCGGCTTAACTTTCTGGAAAAAATCCGTTGCAGGAAGCGGAGGGGGATTGTAAAACCAGAACAAGACCAGACAAGTGGTTGCCCTAGGCTACAGAAATCTGTTTTTTTTTTTTTTTTTAATTTTTTAAAAAAATTTTTTAATTGGAGGGGTAGATATTGGTATGGATTGAATCAGAATGCATTTTAAGGCTGACAGTGTGGAAGTTGTATTCACTGTGCTCTGAAGACTTTCTGGCCGTTTTTAACCCCCTTTCTTTACCCCTTTTTGTAGATTTCCATCCTCGCTATGTGTTGGACTTGGCCAGGTTAGTTGGAATCTTGGGTATCCCGTGGTCTGTGTTGTCAGAAGTTCTGTGTGTGTCTTTCTATGCAGAACAGTGCATCAGTGTGTGTTTTCTGTTTGCAGATGGTGGCCACGGTAGCGGTTCTCTGGGTGGGAAAGGCACTCAGAGTAGTCAAGTTTCCTGACTTTGACAGAAATGTACCTCGAAAGGTAAAAGTGAGAAAGAAGGGACACTTTATTTTATAAAAAGGAGTCATTCTGTGGCTTAAGGGTGGGGAAAAAAATCAGCGTCTTGAATATTTAAAAATGAAGTCTAGCTCCAACCCTAGTCTATAAGTATCTATAGCAGAGCTAGAGAACACAGGCCACAGGTCTTGAAAGTGAGGATAGAAAAATCCTTCTGTTTTGATTAAGGAGTTTCTGGGAACAGATCTATCCACTTTAGCCATGACCTTCTGGTTTCATTATTCCCTTTTTATTTTTTTGGAGGTGTGTGTGGGGGTGATGGGGTGTTTTCATATTCTTCTCTATGCTTTTGTGAAACTCCACGTGAAGCAGGAATGCTTTCTCTTGTTCTGTGGACATCAGAGTCTCAGACTTAGATAGTACCATATTTCCAGGCAAGTGATGTTTCAGCCTCACATGGTTGATCATGTTCATATTTCTGTCTCCTTTCTTCCTGCCGCCCCCTCTTCTTCCAAGGATAGTTGATGTTGTTTGGGTGTTTCATGGGGGTCAGTACTGTTTATGGGAACTACTCTTATGTTTCAAGTGGAAAGAATTTGACTGTATAAACAGGGCTGTTGCTGTTTGGAAGGACTTTGCTGTCAATGTCTTTATTATTGAGATCGTTACCCTTTTCGCTTTTCCAGACGTTTCCACTACCTCTGCTCTATTTCGGGAACCAAATCACGGGACTGTTCAGCACAAAGAAACTGAAGTATGGATAACTATTTTCCTAACGGGGTTAAAATAATGTAGCTTTAGAGTAAAGTACAAATGACCGTCGTGTTAATGCATTGCTATGGAGTATGGCAGGGGTGTATGGGGGAGGGGGTGTGAGGGGTGAAGGACACGAAAACACCAGGAAGTTTCTGCTGTCAAATAATGAAGACTGAACCCAAAGTTTTGGTTACAAGCTGACTATTTGAAGTTAAGGAATGAATTTTGTTTCCTGTCTTACTTCATGTTAGAAGCGATCAAATATTATCAGTGGTGCAGTAGATTTTCATTAGTTTTGCAGACCCGCCATGGAGAAAGATTTTTTTTCCTGCCTCAGATAGGATCTTACTTTGCAGTCATGGATGACCTGGACACACCATGCAACCCAGACTGGCCTTGAATCTGTGGCACTCACTCCACTTGCCTGTGTCTCCAGAATGCTGCCCTTGTGTCTGGTTTGGGATTTTACTTCTATAATATAATTCATAAACACTATATATTTTAAGTGTACTCCAAACAGCGAATCAGATAGTGGACATAAGAATTTCCTCAGGTTCCCTTTGGACATGGAAAGGTTAAAGTCAGATGGAATCTTGACATGAACGTGACTACTTCATCGACTGGAAGGCCATTCACTTTAGAAAGAAGCAGTAGCTCTACTCTGGCAATACCACACATCCTCTCATCTCCTGGTTCTTGGCTTCTGGCTTTGTGCTAGTGTATGTGTGGTAAATCACAGGGGAAAATGGCTGACATGTTATACAATTGTAAATGACGAGGAGGGGCTGAAGAGGCGTCTGAAGAGCACTGGCTGCCCTTCCAGAGGACCCAGGTTCAGTTCCCACATTCAAACCAGGCAGATCACTGGAAACCCAACACTCTCTTCTGGCCCCTTCGGACACCTTCGCTGGCGTGCACATACCCACACAGATGTATGTAAAATTAGAAATAAAATCTTAAAAACAGAACCAGAGTGGAGATGTATGAGGACCACAGGCAAAGAAATTTTTGTTTCTCCTTTTTACATTTTTTTTTTAACCAAGAACACCGATAGAATGATCAGAATATCTGCAGGGGTGGGGGGAATTCCTAGGAAGTCAGATTCATCATAGGGAGGGACTCCTTTTCCATCTCATTGTGTACTAGGAAGGAAATGCAGGCCTACTGCAGAGTGCTGCTTATACAACATTCACTTTAAAAAATCCATTGTCATCCATGTTTGTATTCGCACTCTGTCTTTGATTGCCAGACAAGTTGAAAGCGTTCTAGAGCGAAGTATATTCAGAAATTCTTAAATTATAAGAGGCTGGATGTTTGATTAGTGCAAGCAGACTGCTCTAAGATTTAGAGGAACATCCGTAAAACTGTTTCATGGATAGGATTTCCATTGACATTTTCTTAATGGTGTAGAGGTTAAGAAGGAAAGTCAGTTCAGTGAAGAGGAAAGAAGCCTTCCATATTAGAGAATCATGTGGCTGTGGTCGTGGTATTTGCATAATTATCAGAGTGAAACTCAAAAGCGTATGCTATTAGTCTGTGATAATAGACGCATGGTTTTACCATTTTGTAGTTAATGTTTTAAAGGCTTTTAAATAAAAAAAAAAAAAAACTTTCCCCAGGGTAATAAGGTTAATCAGTACGGAACTTGCACGCAGTCAGAAAGAGATGAGCGTCTTTGGAAACTACCAGTCCACAGAATCCTGATTTGTAGTTGCACATTTTCAAGCTTCAGTTTGCCTCCTTGTTTCTCTTTTGCAGCCTGCCCATGTTTACAGTTCTGAGAAGGTTCTCCATTCTGTTTACAATGTTTGCTGAAGGCGCTCTACTTAAGTGAGTTCTACTTGTAATGTACGGCCCCTGTTTGTTAGATCGATAGCATTAGTTATGTGCATGTGTTTATGTGGGTGGGCGTATGCCCCATGTATGGTTGTCTGAGGCCAGAAGAAGGTGCTGAATTTCCCATAGCTGAAGTTTTCTAGGCAGTGGTGAGAAGCGTCAGATGGGTGCTAGGAATCTCACTCATGAGCCATTTCTCTAGCCCCATGAATTTATTCTTTATATATTTTTAAACACCTTGAAAAGATATCCAGCATATATGAGATATTAAATTATCTGCCTTGCTTGTACTTTAAGTTTTGGAAAGCGTAAATAGGCTGATTGCCTTGCTGACAGAATAATGTAAAGAAGGTTACAGACCGTAGTTGGAAATTTGCTGAACATGGGATGTGCTATCTAGAGCTATTGCTGTTATTGGGCAGAGCCAGCTCAGAATCCTAGGTGCAAGTTTTAAATAGTGTTTGTGTCTTGGCTGGTTTTACTGCAAATATGTGGGACGTTTTTATACTTAACACTGACATAGAAATTCCAACTCAGTGACAAAAAACAAATGGTAAGAATAAGAGAGAAATGGATATAGTTCATTCTATAACAAAAGGAGTTTTTACTTCATCTTTTAAATATCTAGCTCCTTGGAAATATTTGAAATGTGATTGTATTTATCTTTTTAAAAGAAAGCATTTCTCATTTTTTGTCACTGATGTAAAATGAATCTCCATGGATAAAGTCACATGTATGTATGTTTACAATTGTTCTGCAGGAAGACTTTCTCTTGGGGTATTAAGATGACTGTATTCGCCATGATCATTGGGGCCTTCATAGCCGCCAGGTAAGACGTGGGCAGTTAGAGCTTGTGTTTTAATAATCAATAGTTATTAATAATATGTCTGGAGCATCTTTGAAAACTACTCAAAAGACTTCAAGCATTAAATCTTTTAGGCTGTATTAGATCAAAGCTAGTGAAATGTAGATTAGGGGATTCCTAAAATCAATGTGTAAAATTGAGGATCTGATATTGTCTTCTGATTGCCGACCACATACCAGATGCCTCACAGTATATTCAGCGTTGACACATTTATGTATTCTTTTCAGTTCCGAGAGATATAATTTTTTTGTTTTATAATCAAAGAACTTCAATCTTCTATAACTCTTAAGGGTTCCAACTAGTAAGCAGCAAGGCTAGAAGTTGAGTCTGTCTGAAACCAGGTCTGTCATTTTATAACATCTGAATTCCTTCACTTTGTATGTCACTGTTACAGACAGTGACACCTACCCTTTCGTGAGATGAGAGAGAACAATGAATCTTTCTCCTTTATGGAAAAAGGAGGAGAAGCATCGCTCCATTTGACCTTTCTTAGGGCACATCACAAACGTCATGACATGGTTACTCTATTAGATTGTTGAAGCTTTTCCCATTTGGAGGAAGACACAAAGCCATGATACACTTTTAAGATTACCCCAATACGAATTACCCCAATTTGATTACTGAATATTGTATACATTTGTAGACAGGAAGAAGGAAAGGCAGACAGGCATGGGGAAAATATATACCTAAAGGATGAAAGTTGAAGGTATGTCTAGAAGTCTTCTAGACATGGCACCCAGATTGGGTGTGCAGATACATTTACTAATGCTACACACTTATTTTCCTTTGGAAGTCCACTGTACTTCTTTGGCTCATAATATAGTTTTCGTCATCTGCCTGTGGTATGAGTGTACGTAATGAGGGTATAGAACTCAAACTCTATTTTACATTAAATCTCCAAGTGAAATTCCATTCTCTTTTTAAAAACATTTTTATTCTATTTAGTTATTTTGTGTGTGTGCATGTGTACCACAACACATGTGTACGGAGATCAGAGGACAACTAGTGGTAGTCTGTTCTCTTTCCCTGTGTGGGTCCTGGGAACAGGAAGATCATCAGGCTTAGTGGCGAGTGCCTGTATAGGATGGGCCATCTTGTTGACACTGAAATTTCATTCTTAGGAAAAAAAAGACGGCAACAACATTGGTTCCTGGAAGTCAGCTGCGTAGCTGACTGCCTTTCCCTCCAGGTTGCCCCGTTCCTTTGAGAAGAATTCAGTATTAGCCACCTACCTTTCTTCTTAGAGGTGACATACTAAACCCAGTGTATTTTACAGTAGTTCCTCCATGCCAGTGAGAACAAAAATTGTACTATATCAGGGCCTCCCGCGTCTGCCTTTGGCTGAAGTTGCAGTGGCCTAAAGGGCTTCCTTTACTACTCCATCCGTGAATATGTAGTGTCTTTCCAGGGCCAGAGAGAGCGAGGGTGTGAGAGTACAGTGCAGGCCTGCTCTGTCAGATTTTCATTTGGGTTCTAGTTACTGAGTTCTTGTGATAATCAGGCTGGTAAGCTGTAGGGACCTTGTTGTTTTGATCTCGCTAGTTACGCCTCGTCACCCCATTGAGCAGCCATTCAGCCACTTCTTAGTATTTGCCTATGCACCCTTGTGGCTTGATATCAGAACTGTCACCGTGCTTCGGAAATCCCACCAAGTGACAAGTTACTCCAGTATTTTATGTGAATCTTTGAAAACAATGACTTGTTCACAGCTCCGTCTTTGGCCTCCTTATGTCGGAGACCAACGCCTTCTGCTATGATAGTGGCAAATTTGGTTGCTTATTATTTGACTTTGACTTTAAAGCAATATACAATAAACCGAAACAATAATTATATTGTGTGTGTGAGGTTGGTTTGAAGTAGGGTCTCAGCTATGTAGCCCAGGTTGTCCTGGAGCTCTGTCTGTAGCCCCCATTGTCCTTAGCCCGCTATCCTTCTGCCTTAGATGTTGCCATGATGTCTGGCTGCATGATTGACTCTTTGTGGTGACACATACAAGCATGGATGTTTCTCATAAGGTTGACAAATGTGGCCAGGTCTTAGGAAATGCTGCTAGCTGCTAAAATGCATGCTAGATGAGACCTAGATGAGAACATGTTCTTGCAAGTACTTTGGCCTGTGTTTGAAATTAACTGCATATTTTTAAGGTGATCTTAAAGTGTTGCTTATGTTCGGCAGCTCTGACTTGGCCTTTGATCTGGAAGGATATGTTTTTATTTTGATCAATGATGTCCTGACAGCAGCAAATGGTGCATATGTGAAACAGAAGTTAGATTCGAAAGTAAGTAGCACTCTACAGCTTTGTCATTGGATGCTCTCGGATGGTGGGGAAATGTGGAATAAAGAAACATACTTAGGGGAGTTGAAAGAACATAGGAGCTCTCTGAAGGTGGTCTGTATATGTGTTCATACTAATACAATACATTTATGATTGCAAGGCACTGTGGCTAACGCCTGGAGTCTCGGCACTCAGGTAATTGAGGCAGGAGGATATCACCATGTTCAAAACCTGCCCAGGCTGCATAATGAGGCCAGCCTGGGCTATAGAGTAAAATACTATCTCAGACAAACAAACAAACAAAGAAACAAGAAAACAAAACAAGGTTGTAATGCTGGCTTTTCTAGAAGGAAGTGTGTGAATGTTGACTTAGAATGAGGTAGAAGAAGAAAGAAATATTCACAGAGAAAAAGGTCTTCACGATTACGGTTATATTCTAGAAGACTTGGGGAGGGGCCTGGGATGAGAAGAAAGTACAGGGAAATGTGGGCCGTTGGCAAGTGAGTGCTGGCCAAGTCTGTGGAACAAAGATGACTGTGAGTGCTAGGGCGTGCTGGGCCTGCCCTCAGAGAGCACGGCATTCCTGGGCCCAGACTGCCTTCCATTGGCAGTGTGTACACAAGTGCTTTCCACAATGCTCTTTGCTTGCTCACCGTCTACTGTACACATAGACACACTCAGTTGTGACTTGCATCAGTCCAGACCCTTGGAAACCAGGCGTTTGAGACCTGCGTTGTTGGCTGCATTGACGGTTAAGTTACCGAAAGAAAACAGCTCTCTGGATTTCTGCTTTCTTTGTCATAGAGCTCTTAGTGAAGGAGTTGTCCTTGATTTCCTAATGGGCCTTGTGAGGACTCACATTGATATTCATCTCAGATGTCACCATCGTTTGTCCTGAGCAGCTGATACGTGTTTATCTCGTAACTGAATCTTGTGACCAACATGTGTTCCTGCTCATTTTTAGCTTAGTAAGATGGCCTCACCCATTCGGTTCCTTGTCTGCTCTATTTTGTGTAGAGTATTCCTGAAATTACTTCAGGTATATTTTGGAGCTCAGATGACAGGTAAAAACAAATACTCTGTTCCAGAGTGGTGGCCATCCTTGTGGATTCGGCTGGTTGCTGTTTTGAGGTAGTTTCCTGTTGGCCAGGATTTCACCTCTCCCCCAGAAAAGAAGACGGCAGGCTGTGTGGCTGTGTGGCTGTGTGGCGGGTTTCCTTATTCTTAGCGGGTTTTTGTCTTTTTGTTTTTCCTCCATTAAAGACACTACAAATATGTAGCTAACACTTTCTTTAAAGTGCCCGCTAGACTCCTCCACTTTCCCACTTGGTGTCTACGTGATAATATCATTTTAACTGAAGTTACTAGAAACAATTTCTTATGCTTTCCAAAATAGGAAAGATAGCAGTTTGGCTTTACACTGATGTTACCTTCGGCTCATTTGCTGTTTCACAGAGTGGATACCAAGGCCTGCTCCATACTGAACCAGCAGCCTCAGGGTCTCTGGAGCTCGACTACCCAACAGAGGCTTCTGTGATGCTGGGCATTGTTTCCGCTCTCATTACAGACATGGCTGCTGGGAACGGGAAAAGTGATTGCTATATCTCAGAACTACATTAGTGGTTCTGTGTAATTATAATTGATTCAGCTAGGTTAATGACTACTGTTTTGGACATCATTGTTTAGAATATATCCCAAAACCTACAAGAAAATAAAGGTTTCTAGTATTTTAGTCTTTGAAGAGAGCTCTTCAGTTCCACACTTGGAAATGGCTTATGGCTTACTTGTATTAAAATTCTAAGCTTATTCATGGGTTTGGGGTACAGATAAGTTTTTCTTTTGAGATAGGTTTTAAAATTAATTAATTTTGAGATATGCTCTCACTGTGCAGCCCTGGATGCTCTGGAACTTACTATATAGAGCAATCTAAACTTGAACTCATGAGTGCTGGAATTAAAGGCATGTGCTATGGTGCCCAATGGAGCTTAGTCGATGTAGTGCATGCCTAACATGCATGAAACCCGAGGTTCAGTCCCTAGTACCACATGAGCCAGATGGGTCCTAGAACTCTAGATTTGTAGGCAAAGGGGTCAGAAATTCAGCTTCATCTTTAGCTATATAGCGAGTTTGAAACCAGCCTGAGATATATGAGAGTTTGTGTAAATAAATAAATAAATGATTAAAGATAAATAAGTGAACAAATGAATGGGTGAATAAGTGAATCTGCATGCAGTAGCAGCACTGTAATCAATCCAGCATTCAGAGGCTGAGCCGAGATGATTGTGAGTTCAAGCTCAGCCTGTGCTGTATAGTGAGATCTGCCATTAGAACAGCTTGCAGCATCATAAAAGAGAATGACATTGAAAGTCATTAGAATGGGGAGAGTGAGACCAAGAGTGTGGACATTTGTGGCTTTGTCACTTGTCAGTTACATGGATGGTGTCTGTATCTGTGTGTCCTGCGTCCCTCTGCTCCAGCCCAGTTTTCGTTCTGAGTCCTGGACACCTGCTGTCAAGAGTCATGTAGTCTCACTGTTGGTCTTTTCCTGGTACTGCACAAAGAGGCACGCTTTCCCATTGGTACTTACAGTTATAGCTTACCTTTTATTTGGTTTAACCTAGGGCCAGTATGGCCACACTGAGATGGTTTGAGGAAATCAGAGCTGTAACTTCAAGGCTGCTTCTAATCATGAGCCGGTCAGCTTGCGCCCTGTGACATAAAGACCTGGGGCAGCATTTCAGACTCAACTGCATTTATTTGAATTAACGCTTTTAACTTTAAAAGTCACCAACATTATCTGCACATGTAATTGGAATAGTACTCTCTTTATGTTTAAATATACCTATCTTCTAGAACCAACTGAAATACTTAATTGTTTACTACCTAGGAGCTGGGAAAATATGGTCTGCTCTATTACAATGCACTGTTCATGATTCTGCCCACCCTGGCCATTGCGTATTTCACAGGAGATGCACAAAAGGTAGGTCTTGGTAATTACGGGTTATTTACTTACTGTTTATGATCAAAAGATAGACTTTTGGGTTGTTAGAAAGAAGCATGCTTATTAAGTGACCACAAACTAAGAATTTACTTTTCGATCTTTAGCCTGCTGATGTCATGCTAGCTTGCCTTCTTGGCATAGCATTTTAAAATGGCTCAGAATAGCTCTCTGTGTCAGTACAGAGAAAGAATTGTTTACACTTAAAATATTGTTGATTGATTCTTTTGTATGTGTATAATGTGTTTTGACAATATTCACCTTCTGTAATCCCTCTTTCACTCCTGTCTAACCACTTCTTTCAACAAAATCCCGTTACTTTCATGTCTTTCTGTCTGTGTTTGTCTGTCTCTCTGTCTGTGTCTGTGTCTCTGTGCCTCTGTCTGTCTGTCTGCCTGCCTGTCTCTCTCTCTCTGTGTCTGTGTCTGTCTCTGTCTCTCTCTCTCTGTGTCTGTGTCTGTATGTCTGCGTGTCTGTGTGTCTGTGTCTCTGTGCCTCTGTCTGTCTGTCTGTCTGCCTGTCTCTCTCTGTGTGTCTGTGTGTCTGTGTGTCTGTGTCTGTGTCTGTTCATGTTCCGTTAGGTGTACTTGCAGGAGTATGGGATATGGGTTATTTAATGGGCCATGGGTTATCACCCTATACTACATTTCTAACGGAAATGGCTTCCTTCCTGTAATGTTAGCTGCTTGTAGTTGTAGGGAGAGGCCGGACTCCTTTCTCATCCATGATGGAATGTTGAAGGGTCTGATTTTGTACATGTTTGTGTAGGTAACCCTGCCTGATGTGTATTCATTATCACATGGCTTCCCAGTATTCCTCCTTACCCTTTGGTGCTTAGATTTTATCCACCCCTCTTCCATGATATTCCCCAAGGCTCGGAAGGAAGAATTTTTACGTTTTTATTAATCTGTAAAGTGGGAATGGAAGCAAGCTATCCCTGAAAAATAGAAGATTCTGAAGTAGTAAAACTCTTGAGACTTCAGAGTTCTGTTTCTTTGACAGCTCCATCCTTGCTTAAATCCCACCTTAGGAGGCACTTAGGACCAGATGAGTAGCAACTTATAATAGTTAACCAGCTTTATGCAAAAAATTAACTAAACAAATACAGAGCAGAATAGCAAAATTAGTCCAGAGAATTTTTCTGAAGAGTAAGCCCACAGTTTTAGAAAAACTGGTACAATTTTATTTTACAAACTTAATGGAAATGCAAAATCTTGCCAATGACATGTCCCAAGATTCTGCTGCGTGAACCCAGGCTTCAGAGTAAGTATGTTGATTATGCTTTCTTAGGGCAGCAGACCATGAATCAATGGGAGCTTGAACAGAAGGTTTTGAAATTAGACTACTGATAAATTCTTGAAGCTGAGACAGAGTTTGGCAACTTATGAAGCTTTTTGTTTTGCTCTATTTTTCAAAACCATTCTTCAAAGAGCTATTTCAGATCATTCTGAATATGAATAGAGGTTCTAAGGAACTGTAGCTTGGCTACCAGCAAGCCTAAACACGGCCCCAAAGTAGAAGTTGCTATTGCTTTGACTAATGGTATTAAGTGATTGTTCTCTGATTTTAAAGAAAGTGTGATGGGAAACTAACATTTCTTGAATCCTTACTATGTACTAGTCACTTACACGAAATATAATACAGCATTCTTAAAAGCTGTAGGAAGCTTGAACTATCACTATTTTGTCAATGCGGAAGGAGATTCAGAGACAGTTAAAAGCTTGCCTAAGGTCACACTGTTGGGAGATAAGACTCCTTCCGAAAGCCATGGTCTGTAGTGGTCTGCTTCCTACTAGCAGACTGGCTGAAGCAGCCTTCACTCTTGAGAGTTAACAACGTTGTGAAAGAAGAAAACCTGCCCCTCAGGACAGAACAGATGGTTCCAAGTCTCAAGGCCGATATGTACTTGAGACCGCTGTAGGAGTTAACATGCCTATGCACTCTAGGACTTAGCAGCGATGGAGTGTCCATCAGGTGTTGACTAGTATCTTGTAGCTACTTGGAACTATTAGCCCAAGGAGGTGTGTCTTCACTCCAAACGATGACAGTTTGTATAGACCTTATAGCAGAAATTGTACATATTTCAACGTTCAGTAGTAGTTTAATCCTAATACACAGAAGTCAGAGTCAGGCAAATCTCTGAGTTCAAGGCCAGCCTGGTCTATAGGGCCAGTTCCGGGACAGCCAGGGCTAAACAGAGAAACCCTGACTCAAAGAAAGAATGAGAGAAAGAGGGGGGAGGAAAGAAACAGAGAAAGAGAGAGAGAAAGAGAGAGAGAAAGAGAGAGAGAAAGAGAGAAGAAAAGAGGGGTGGGAGGAGAAGGGACAGGAGGGAGGGAAGGAGAGGGAAAAAGACCCAAACACATAGGAGTTCAGTAGTGTACATGTGATTTGAATGTTCCAATATGGCTAAGCCTGCATGGCATGAAAAGTTCCTTTATCATCTAAAATGGGATTAGATCTGCCTTCTTCTTACTCCTCTGTCTTCTGTACTTCTGGAGAGTTCATTTGTGTTCTTTTATTGTTTTACTTTTTTAATGACACTGTTGGATATGGGTCAAGAACATATATTCTAGGACACCGATTTTGACTATTTTTAAATTGGGATAATGCAGTTGAGTATGGAAGCTGAGCTCACCGTTTTGTAGTCTCACCCCTCCTGTGTTCTGCATTGACGTGTTTGTTCAGTTTTACTATTAGTTGCAGCTCTTATGAAACATTTATTAGTACAAATGGACACTGGCCACGTTGTTTCCTGTAACGCTCGGCTTCCCAGCTAGTCTTGCTCTAGTCACTGTCACATAGTTAAGTGTTATGTGTCTCACTGTGTTGGGCTCAGGCAACAAGACAAAAGAGGGAGAACTCCATGCCATTCTCCCTGTTGAAGAGCATGGAGTCTTTTGTGTGAGCACATCCACTGATGTGAGAACTACACACTGGTGTAGGTTCTCAGGGAGAAGAGCCTGGGGCATCTCGGGATGGAAGTAGGTCGGTTCTATCTTTTTGTTAAGATAGAATTTGGGGTTAAGGATAGATTGTCCCATCCATGTATATTTAGCTATCAATGAACTGAAAACATAGATCATGCAAGCAATGGTGTGTGGTATGAATTAAATTGAAGTTTAGTGTATGATCCTAACTTTATATTCTTAAATCTTGAATCTTGTATTTATAAGACAAGTCACCATTGCATTTTATTTCTGAGTATCTTCCCCGTATTAAAATGGTTCTGTGTTAACTTCTCTTTAAAATGTATAAGGAATATAGCTTAACATTTGCCACACAGGGAAGGTGTCTGGTGTGAATCTAGGTAGTGTAGGCTCTAGCATCAAAATGCTTGCCTGTCAGAAAATCTCGCTTGTGTTCAGATTAGGAGGACTTAGTGTGAGCTGCACAGCAGGGTTTACTACTTAGGTAAAGCTAGTTCTTAGCCTACTTCCGTCAACGGCCACCACCCCTCCTCGTCTTAGATAGGTAGGCATGATGGCCTAGAACTTAGAGCAGTTGTCTTGCCTCTACCTCCCAAGTGCCGGGATTGTGGGTGTGTAAAACCACATCTGTCTGGTTCTTGGCTTTCTTATCCACCAAATGCAACAAGAAATGCTTATCTGTTTGGAGGCTTGTGTTAGCACAGTGATTGGTGATGGAGCCAAGCTGACCTAAGGTATCCTTAGGACCCATAGTATACTACAACACATTTATTGACACATTATCAATCACATTTGTCACAAGCCTTGTTAAAATGGGTCCACCATAAAGTCTGGGGTTTGTGGCAGATTTTAGGTGTCTAGTAAATTGGGCTTATTGTCAGTTTGTGTCTTTTATGGGCGTGCTTTTTATATATGTTTGTGAACAAATCTGTATATGTATGCCCACTTTCTATAGGATAGACAATTTGTGTGTGAGGTACTTTAGGTCTGTTTGTAAGTAAACTGTTTGAACCTTGTGTGTGGAAGCCATACTTTACTTGTAGGATATGGTGCCTTGTAGCTTACAAGATGCTTCAGCATAAATAATTTTCCTTGATCCTTGATACATACCCCGAGGAGGATAGGTACCCTTCTTTTTAGAACTTAGGGGGAGTCTCAAGGTTGCATGGTGGTGGTACTTAGAATGGGACCTTTCTGATGCCTGCAGAGCCCTGGCTTGTATGCCTGCCTGCATGTGTCTCCCATGGCTGTCTACTGCACCTGTGGTAAGATCTGCTTCGTGTGGGATCTCCACACAGCGCCTTCTTGCGGGACGGTGTCAGACGCATCAGTGTTGGTGAGCGAGTGAGCGGGAGCAGAGTGAACATTGCGTCTTGGTTCTTATTGGTTCACAGCCAGCACACTTTCATCAAGTGTTTCCGTGCTGGGTGCTTCTCTTAAGCTCATTCCAGTAGGTGAGACAGACTGTACATGAACCTATAGTCAGACCTGTGAAGAGAGATCGATCAAAGAGGAAATGACGAGAAATATGGCTGGGGAAAGTGACTTTATAAGGCTCATCTGAGCAGACTCTGAAGTGAATGCACTGAGAAACAATGTGTGTCTCTGGAGAGTAACCTGGGCAGAAGCAAAAGCAGGTTCTGAGCTTTGAGGAGAAAGTGCTTAGCACTGTCTAAATTAGTAAAAACCAGGATATGGAAGAGGGAGCCTTAGTAAGGTGGGGGAGGAGCCTGAAGGTGTGTTCTAGGTAGAACTTACCATGAGCTCAGCATGGCTGCAGGAGCAGATCCATGGTTAGAACATGGGCAGCTGAGAAGTCAGAGACCCAGGGAAGCTTTGCTTTCCATGGACAAGGAAGTTAGGAGCAAAGAGGATCCAGTCTTTGTAAGACCAGAGCTCTCATTCTCCCTGCTGTCCTGCTTCCTGCTCCCGTCTGAGTTAGGTTGAGGTGTAGACACAGGCCTCTGGAGTTTCCTCTGCTGGTAGGACGGAGCCATAAAGAATTTGACATAAATGGTGCCCCGAGAGAAATGTGAGACTGGTAGCCTCTGGTCCCGTTGCCGATCGTTGCCTGACTTTGGGTTGTCCCCTCCTTGCTCTCTCTCTGCTTTGACACATGTAAAATGAGTCAGGTGTGTAAAATGTTGACTAGGAACGCTGGAGCAAAGGCAAGCTGGTTGGGCACTAGGCTCTGTTCTAACTCCCGGTGTGAGCCCAGTGTCTGATAGTCAGGGCTGACCAACTGCTCGCAGCACTGGACCCCAGCGCCACGTAGTGCAGGGATGCTCACATTTTCTTTGGCTATTTAAATAAAGAAACTATGGAAAAATAGACATCAATAAAGTATCTAAAACGTTTTTATGCATGTCCATGGGAGCAGGGTAAGTATATTTTTTTTTCCTGCTATGGAACCATGCAAAAGTACTTAAAAACTGTATAAATTGAACAGTAAGAAAAAAGTAAAATGTTCTGTGCTGGATTCTAAATTTAAAAATAGCTGGGGAAGGTGGGATAAACCAAATTATTATTATTTAAAGTTAACAATTTTTGACCCAGAATGAAAGTGAAGCAAAATTCGATCAAGCAGGGACTCACTAATAAGAAATCTAGCAAGAGGGCTCTGAAAGGTCAGTTCCCCAGAGGGGCGGGAGAGGACACAGCGGGTGATGCTGTGTGTATAGACTTTAAGTAAGAATTAGAGGCTCAGACACCCCAAAGTTCTGTATAAATTACAACACAGACTCCAACTGAAAACTGGTCCCAGGGAGTGCATAGTATAAGTGCTGGCCAGAGCAGTCTGAGAAACCAGACTCGTTTTTGTGGTTCTGTCTCTCCTTTTTTCCCTTCCTCTCTCCTCCTTTCTTATTTGCAGAATCTTATGATTACAAGGGAGGTGAGGACCAATATACTTTAGCACTAAGTGTTATTAAAAACTGTAGCTAGCTCTCACCTGAGGAGCAGAGTAGAGGCGGCCCTGCTGTTGTGGGTGTGGTGAGCTGGCACCACCCCTCCATGGCTGCAGCGCTTGGGAAAGCTGGGCATCATGGGAGAGCTGGCCATGGTGGCTTCTGCTCGGGAGAGCAGGCAGGCTGACCGACTCAGCTACCATCCAGGCACAGATCCAGGGCTTTGACCTGGCCCACCCCAACATCCACCCATCTGTGAACTGCGGAGCTTGTGAAGAGGCTGGTCCTGCAGATCCAAAGCTGCAGGGTCTCCGTGACACAGGGCAATAGCAGGAGATCTGAGAGGAGTCCTGTAATGATCCAGTATTGACGATGCAGCAGAAGCCTGAGGCCTCGAACCAGACCAGTGACTCATTGCAATAAGCATTTGCAAGTAAAGCTGTTTGGGCAAAAGTGTATATATGTCACACCGTGACATACCATTACACACCATGACACATCACAGCTTCCCATGGCAAGATGTTTTCTTTTTAATTTTTTTGTTTTCTTTTGGGAGGGATGCTGGGAGGGTGGAAATGGAGGGAGGAAGATGAGTGGGCTTGGAGTGCATGATGTGAAACTCAGAAGGAATCAATACAAAGTTCAGACCTAGCTGGGCTTGGTTTGCATCTGTAATCTCAGAACTTGTGAGGCTGAGGCAAGAGGATGGGCCTGACGTTGAGGACAGCCTGGATAGCAGTGCGAGACCATCTCAAAACCAAGCAACCAATCGACCAACAAGAACCCACCAGGCCCCCCGTTGTGGAAGCAGGAAGACAAGGAATTCAAGGTCGTCCTCGGCTACGTTTGAATTTGAGACTAAGCTGTATTATGTGGTGCCCTGTCTCAAAACACCAAAAGCTTGTGCAGTGTACAGAAATTGTCTTCCTGTTAATAAGAAGAAAAAATCTTAATAGCATAGGTAAAAACAGAACGGGCAGCATTAACTCGTGGCTTTCCAAAATGTCGGGTTAGATGTGTTCATGCTCTGAGCCGCTGCCTCCAAAAGGGAGTGAGTGCTGGCACAGAGCGAGCCCTGAGGGAGGCGAGGCTGCCCCAGCCTCCTGGCTGCACTGCTGGGAGTTCTCTGGTGCCTGGGCAAGGACAGCCCCCTGCTGTGGACCTCACTAGGCCATTACCATAGTGAGTGGCCTGGCTCAGTTCAGGGAAACGTTGCTGTCCAGGTCTAAGTAATTACTAAGCATTACTTTCACGACTAAGGATTGAAACCCTTTAGGCTCCTCACTTAGTCTGTTAAGACTTACTGATTTTTTATTTTTTATTTTTCAGGATCAGATCCTGTAGTATTTCCTCCATATACACAGAGACACATCTCTTATTTTTAGGCTTCGTTGTTCTCCTTGTAAAAACAAGTGTGTTGGATCAGGAATTCTTCACCTACACACGGATGGGTCTTTCTCAGTTTACATATTCTTTGAGGCTGTTCCTTTTAAAAATAGGAGCAGTGACTCAGTAGGTAAGGTGGGGTGTGATTTGTTACCACACGCAGGGTTAGAGCCCTGAGGGGAGAGAGGAAGTAGTGAAACTAAGGTAGGAGCAGGGTGCAGAGGGAGAGAGGGACCGATGGTTAGAGTATGGTGTGCAGCCATACTTCCTTTGGCCTGACTTTCCCCAGGCAGGGAGAGAACTGTGGGGATCATTTGTACTGCTGCTATCCTCCTGTCTTGGCAAGTTGGCAGTTTGTCTCTGGGTAAGGACTCAAGCTTTTTTCTCAGTACTTTTCGAAGAGGCATGATATCATTCTTGCTCTTCTTCCTTAAATATATAGTGTGTACTTATATATTTTACTTATTCCATGACAGTTGCAAAATGTATACAATACACGTTGATCACTTCTATCCCCTACTCCTCCTCACTCCCTATGAACACTCCCTAACATGCTCTCTTCCCACAACCATGTCCTCTCCTTCCTCTCTCTCTCTCTCTGTCTCTTTCCGTGTGTGTGTGTGTGTGTGTGTGTGTGTGTGTGTGTGTGTGTATAAGGGTATGTGAGTGTGTGTGTGTGTGTATAAGGGTGTGTGTGAGTGTATGTGTGTGTATGTGTGAGTGTGTGTAAGAGTGTGTGTGTGTGTGAGTATATGTGTGTGTGAGTGTGTGTGTGTATGTATAAGTGTGTGTATATGTGTGAGTGTGTGTATGTGTGTGTGTGTGTGTGTGTGTGTGTGATGTGTGTGTGTGTGTGTGTGAGTGTGTGTGTGTGAGTGAATGTATGTGTGTATGTGTGCATGTGTATGTGTGAGTGTATGTATGTGTGTGAGTGTGTGTGTATAAGGATATGTGTGTGAGCATATGTGTGTGAGAGTGTGAGTGTGTGTGTGTGTGTGTGTGTGTGTGTGTGTGTGTGTGTGTCTCAGTTAGTGTTCCTGCCGGAACAGTGGCTGTTCTTGCTGGCTTGACATCGTGCAGGGATCATGTTGCAGAGGGCTCACAAGTGCCACTTTCATAGATGCCCCCTTTCTGCCAGTTTAAATAACCCAAGTAACAAAAGAACAAGGTTTATTTTTTCAAATATTTTTATTTAACCAACAAATTATTCAAAAATCAAAACAAAAATTTCTCATCCAAACCAAGTGTGCCTGATTCCCAGAAGTAGTTAGTTTGTCCGCACTTTGCCTTCCAGTGTATGATATTCCTGGTCTTGGAAGTCTGAAAGGCCTGTGGTCTTGCACTGGGCCAGCAGCACCTGTAGGACTGGAAACGTCCTTCAAAACAGAAGGAAGCATCTTGTGTAATCTGTAATACCAGCTGTCACTGAGCAGACTGAGGACTGCAGGCCTGTGTGGGGCACCGCTCCCAGTCAGTTCTGTACCACATGGCATGACCGGGCAGGCCACCCTCTTCATAATGCTCTTTACCAGTTTTCTCAAGACATAGAAGCTTTGTTTTGTTTAAAATACTTTTTTTTCCTGACTGATGAAATTCATAGTCACTGTGCCATCTGTATACAGTTTTTATGAAGAATAAAAATTTACATACAAACTGACCACTGAGAGTTCACAGTGGAGGAGCCTAAGAGAGCAACATCTCTCTCTGTACATTCCAGACATATTTAAGGTGCTGTTTATTCTCTTTGTTGGTCCTCACAAAAGGCAGCTGGAATGGGATTTTCCCACTTCTGTAAGACAGAAGTCAAATAACATTTCCAAGATGGTGGCAAAGAGGACCTTGAACCCATGGTCTCATGTTGCTAGGCAAGTGGTCTGCCATTGAGGTACACTCCAGCCTGAACTACTTTTGACTTGTTATCTAGTAAGAGTTTCTAAATAGAGGCATAAAGGGGAAAATAAGGCTATGTTGTTTCCCCAAAAGTGTATGTTAGTACAGTGGGAGGAGACGAGTGATCTGAGAAATTTCACCCTTCAGGACCTCAATTTAAGTAAAGACTAAACAAAAAGGAAAAGAAAAAAGAATTTCAGAATGAGGATGGAGCAAAGTTAGTGTTTGTTCCGTTATTGTCTGGAGAATATCTATTATAGTAGGCTTTCAGTTGTAAATGGTCAATTTATAAAATATAGCAAGCAAAAGTCAGTAGTGAGTAGCAGGTAGAAGAGACAGCACAAGGCAAAACGCTGAACCAGATGCCCTCAGTGCCCAGCAGAAGCCACTGGAGTAGCCCGATTGAGACGCAAACCAGGGACACGGAAACTGAGGGTTTACACGAATGCAGCAGAAATGGACTGGAGAGCGGAGTCAGCTCCCTGGATTTCCTGACCGAGATTCTCTCCAGGGAAGTGTTACTGTCTAGGGATCTTGATCAGGTCGATTTTCTCTGCCACTTAAGAATTAGAAGGCAGAAGAAACTCAAGTGCAGCAAGTACGAGAAATCTCATACGCAGCAGGCAGATTAGTTGGTGATGAAAGGCTTCTTTGGGGGTGAGGAAACACACAGCGAGGCACACAGAGGAAAACTCTCTACAAAGCAGAGGGAGGACTGGAGATCCAGTCTTTCTCGAGACTCCAGTTTTTACAGATCTTTGAGGGGTTTTCTTTCCCTAAATTTCTCTAAATGAGAATTGGTCAATTTGAACAAAGACAGGGTGGCTGATAGGCCCACAACTTTGGAGGAAACATGGCCCTTCCCAGACTTGAACAGTTGAGCAGTCCATCACCGAAGGGCCCAACTGGCAGGAGAAAAAGCCAGGTGGGCCTTTGTTTGATGATCTTTGTGGGAAATGGTTCACCTTCTAGCTGTTTGCAAGGACACAGAGTCTTTACTCTTGGGCTGCTTCCTTGTTCTTTCCTCTCCCAGGTACAGAGCTGGGGCCAGCCTGGCTCTGTACAAAAGGCCCTGGAGGACTCTTGAAGTAAACATTCTCAAGTCTGGAATAGGAGAGGCTCCTTAGCTTCCAAAGTCTGCTTTAATAAGCTTACACACAGCACATGACAATTTAGCAGTCTAATGTACATTATAGTTAGTGTGTTTATAAAGAGAACCCAGAGAAAGAGAGATAACCGTGTGTTAACAGTATATATTTGGGAGTTCTTGAAGTTACATTTCTCAGGTTTGAAGATTGTTGGTGCAAAAGCAAGCTCTTACCTTTCAGTGAATGAAAGGTAATTTATTCTAGAGCCAAACTTTAGTGACCAGGGCCCAGGAACACAGTTTATGCTGCCCCAAATATAATATACCAGTGTGGAAGTGACGTCAGTAAGTTTTATGGTTTTAAGGAAAAAAGGAAGTCATAAACCAAGGCAAGTTTAAATGGATCATGGTGGGCACTTCAGGGAGGTGTTTCAGGAAGATGGGGGAGGCTCACAGTTTCTCATGATACTTTAGCCTTTGTGTTGGTAGAAGCTGGTAGTCTGCTACATTAGTAGATTCCAAAGTGTTGTTATTTGGTAGTCATATGATGTTAGTTCCTACACAGAGCTGGACTAATAATGGCTAATCCTGGTTTAAAGCTAGCCTGAGAGAAGTTTGGACCTGCAACGTTCCAGCCATTCCACTAGTCAGAAGTTCTAGTCAGTAGCTCAGTCTTCATAGACAGCTTTCTTCTAGGAAGTCTCGACAAGATTAAGCAGTGCCTACAAATTCATTTTTTAAAATGAAGTAAAAAATTAGAGAGTGATGGCACATGCCCTTAATCCCAGCACTTGGAAAACAGAGAGAGACAGATCTCTGTGAGTTCTAGATCAGCCTAGCCTACATAGAGTTGTAACTAGACAGGGATATATAGTAAGACTCAGTCAAAAAAGTAAAAAATATGTGAGCTGTCTTACTTCTCTTGGATTCTCTTTTATAAACAAAAGTATGAAGTGGTATGGAGGGACCTTGTTCAGGTTTACTTGAAGGAGGAGAGCTAATATGGGCACATCCAAAGATTACATGCATTCTGACTGAAAGCAAGCACAGTCCATTTGTTCTTTTCAAAACCTGTGTTTGACATAAGAGGATTTTAGCAACTGAGCATCTGTGTTGAAAACTTTGACACTTTGTGCAGCAGCAAATACAGAGCAGACCTTAAGGGCTTCTTTCCCTTTCCAGTGTCTCAGTTTCCCTGGTTTCCTTTCTTGCTCGGCATAGATGGGATGACTCGACTATAGGGCAGGACACACACCTATGAGCATGGTAATTGTGTGCTTCTGAGTTTAGTGCATAGTTGAGACACTTAGTAAGGAGTAGCTTTTATTGCCCTCCCTCCCTCCCTCCCTCCCTCCCTCCTCTCTAATGCCCTCTTGTGGCAGAGTGAGCAGATCCTTGTGTGTTGTAGGGACAGCTTGAGTCATATTCTTTCTACAGCTGTTTTCAAGTGGCTGCTTCTTGCCATAGTTACAGCCGAAGATCTATTCCTGTGCTAAAGCCAGAATACAGCAGGTTGACTAACTTTCTTCAGGGGCAAGCCAAATACTTATGGAAAGGAGCAGGGATCCCAGGAGAATTCTTTGTTGCCTTTGACTATTCATTACTAGAATAAAAACTAGTGTTCTATATAAAGAGAGCCTTAAGGCTTGGAGTTTGCAAACTCAGACCTATCTATATTAGTTCAGTGACCTGCTATTAGTTGAGTGTTGTCTTGTAGGGATAAGGAGAGCTTTACTCCCTCTCACATGAGTGTTCTGACAGTCAAATAGCATGATGTGGGCAGAAGCCCCCTGTAAATAGCAGGCAGTACTTTGACTGTTTTAGTTTACTTTCACCAGTGGCAAACATGAATAAACTCCTTAGCACAGTGCCCCAAGATGTCAGAGCTGCACACCCACGTGTAGAGCCGAGAGAAAGAGCTCGGGGTGTAATGCTGATGACTTTCCCCTTATGTGGTCATGTGCTCATGTGTAGGACCTATTATTAATAAGGGTATTTACTGAGAATGCATCTAAAACCCCGTAGAAACCAGTCATTGGAAGACAAGATTTTGGAGGGACTAGAGAGATGGCTTAGTGGGTAAAGGTACTTGCCACCAAGACCAATGACCTGAGTTTGAAGTAGAAGTAGGACCCAACTTTTCAAACTTTTCTTCTGACCCCAACACATAGCACATGCATTCTCTTCCCCAGAGAAGTAAGTAGGATTTGTGGAAGGACTGGGGAGATGGCTCAGTGTGTAAGAGCCTGATTTTGGGTCCCCAGCATCCACGTACAAGACAAATAACAACAGCAACAGGCAGGGCTGTGTATACTAAAGCAGCTGAGGGGGAGAGGCAAATGGACCTCACTGGCTAGGCAGCCTGGCTCAAAATGGAGCTTCCTGGGTTCTGTGAGAGACCCTGTTTCAAAGCAGAAGATGGAGGGTGAGAATATGGCCTCTCAGGTCTTGCTCTGGCCTCTGCATGGCTGCATGTGCAGATGCAGGCGTGTGCAGCACGACACACGGGTATGTACATGTCTCACACACAGAGCAAAGTATTGGTGCAGATGTTTCATAAAAGAAATACTAATATAAATAAGCATGTTAGAAATACTTGTCAGACCCTTCATAATAGATCCAAATAATATAAAGTACCTCGGGGTGACTTTAACCAAGCAAGGGAAAGATCTGTACAATAAGAACTTCAAGACTCTGAAGAAAGAAATTGAAGAAGATCTCAGAAGATGGAAAGATCTCCCATGCTCATGGATTGGCAGGATTAATATAGTAAAAATGGCCATTCTACCAAAAGCGATCTACAGATTCAATGCAATCCCCATCAAAATACCAATCCAATTCTTCAAAGTGTTAGACAGAACAATTTGCAAATTCATCTGGAATAACAAAAAACCCAGGATAGCTAAAACTATCCTCAACAATAAAAGGACTTCAGGGGGAATCACTATCCCAGATCTCAAGCAGTATTACAGAGCAATAGTGATAAAAACTGCATGGTATTGGTACAGAGACAGACAGATAGACCAATGGAACCGAATTGAAGACCCAGAAATGAACCCACACACCTATGGGCACTTGATTTTTGACAAAGGAGCCAAAACCATCCAATGGAAAAAGATAGCATTTTCAGCAAATGGTGCTGGTTCAACTGGAGGTCAACATGTAGAAGAATGCAGATCGATCCATGCTTATCACCCTGTACAAAGCTTAAGTCCAAGTGGATCAAGGACCTCCACATCAAACCAGATACACTCAAACTAATAGAAGAAAAAACTAGGGAAGCATTTGGAACACATGGGCACTGGAAAAAATTTCCTGAACAACACACCCATGGCTTATGCTCTAAGATCAAGAATCGACAAATGGGATCTCATAAAACTGCAAAGCTTCTGTAAGGCAAAGGACACAGTGGTTAGGACAAAACGGCAACCAACAGATTGGGAAAAGATCTTTACCAATCCTACAACAGATAGAGGGCTTATATCGAAAATATACAAAGAACTGAAGAAGTTAGACAGCAGGGAGGCAAATAACCCTATTAAAAAATGGGGTTCAGAGCTAAACAGAGAATTCACAGCTGAGGAATGCCGAATGGCTGAGAAACACCTAAAGAAATGTTCAACATCGTTAGTCATAAGGGAAATGCAAATCAAAACAACCCTGAGATTTCACCTCACACCAGTGAGAATGGCTAAGATCAAAAACTCAGGTGACAGCAAATGCTGGCGAGGATGTGGAGAAAGGGGAACACTCCTCCATTGTTGGTGGGATTGCAGACTGGTACAACCATTCTGGAAATCAGTCTGGAGGTTCCTCAGAAAATTGGACATTGAACTGCCTGAGGATCCAGCTATACCTCTCCTGGGCATATACCCAAAAGATGCCCCAACATATAAAAAAGACACGTGCTCCACTATGTTCATCGCAGCCTTATTTATAATAGCCAGAAGCTGGAAAGAACCCAGATGCCCTTCAACAGAGGAATGGATACAGAAAATGTGGTACATCTACACAATGGAATATTACTCAGCTATCAAAAACAATGACTTTGTGAAATTCGTAGGCAAATGGTTGGAACTGGAAACTATCATCCTGAGTGAGCTAACCCAATCACAGAAAGACATACATGGTATGTACTCATTGATAAGTGGCTATTAGCCCAAATGCTTGAATTACCCTAGATGCCTAGAACAAATGAAACTCAAGACGGATGATCAAAATGTGAATGCAGATCGCTCCTGAGAGACACAGCCAGAATACAGCAAATACAGAGGCGTATGCCAGCAGGAAACCACTGAACTGAGAACAGGACCCCTGTTGAAGGAATCAGAGAAAGAACTGGAAGAGCTTGAAGGAACTCGAGACCCCATATGTACAGCAATGCCAACCAACCAGAGCTTCCAGGACTAAGCCACTATCCAAAGACTATACATGGACTGACCCTGGACTCTGACCTCGTGAGGTTGCAAATGAATATCCTAGTAAGAGCACCAGTGGAAGGGGAAGCCCTGGGTCCTGCTAAGACTGAACCCCTAGTGAACTAGACTGTTGGGGAGAGGGCAGCAATGGGGGGGGTTGGGAGGAACACCCATAAGGAAGGGGAGGGGGAGGGGGATGTTTGCCCGGAAACCGGGAAAGGGAATAACACTCGAAATGTATATAAGAAATACTCAAGTTAATAAAAAAAAAAAGAAAAAAAAAAAGAAATACTTGTCAGTCAGTAGAGAAATACAAATTAGGATTACAAGAGACCACTTACTGATTGGTGGATTGGCCCAAAACAGTTGTAAGTGTGTCAGAATGCAGAGCAGTGAGAATCCCAAACAGTGCTAGTGAGGACACAAAATAGTGCAGCACTGTGGGAAACAATCTGGCAGTTTCTTATAAAGTCAAGATGAACTCACCAAAAGAAACCATCAGTCTGGTCCAGGTTTTATGTAAGGTCAGTGAGAATGTGGCCACTGCAGCTGTATGTTAGAGAACAAATTATGTGGGAAGAGTGCAAGTGCAAGTCCCTTGAGAGTGAGTCAGCAAACTACATTATATTCTCAGGGCGGAATGCTGTCATAAGTGACAGTATGGATGAGTCCATGACAAGGTCTGCAGCACCTGGATTAATCAGGGTTATGCCAGCACAAGGAGAAAAGAGTTTGTGCTATACAGTTGTTCTACCCAAAGTTGTTAGACAGCAAAGCTGTGCTAGTGGCACTGAACCCCAGTAGGGGGTGTTGGGTTGGACTGGAGTTATGGATGCTTGTGAGCCACCTTGTGGGTGCTGGGAATCAGACTCAGCATGAGATTCTTAGGGAAATTTCAATTTCTTTGGGGCCCATTGTTTCAGTAGTCTAATAGTCACTAATAGTCACTATTAGACTACAATAGATTGAGAGACAGTGTGCCTTTAGAAGATCTTCATTCCTGCCAGGCCTATTATGCTAGCAGAAGACGTGAGAGGTGTCCAGGGCTAGGAATACGGTCCCCTATTTGATTGCGATGAGCAGGGGGTGCTTGGGTTGGGTATAGAGTCGGCCTATCTTGTAATAGTGATTATGAACTTTTCATGTCTTGATTACTGTTGTTATTACATCGTATTGATGGTTTTTCTTTTTATATGATAGACTTCGAAAAGAAAGAGCCATGAACAAGCTGGGTAATTGCTGTGTGAGGGATGAGGTTACATCAATGGTGGGTCTTTCCTGTTGCAGCTCACAGTCTGTAGCTGTGGTGCAGGAAAGCAGTGGGAGCTGAGAGCCATGGGGCCATTGAGGACCACTGCAGTGCTCGCTGAGCGGCAGCCTCAGGAAGGAGCCTTTAACCTGACGGGTGCGCAGGGCCATGGTGGACAGGAAAGGCTGCCAGAGATGAAACTTCTTCATCTTGGGTTTCGTGAGCAGGAAAAGCCTGGTATTGTGGCAGCCACAAACCGGGCTTTGGTTGGATACAGGGAAAGCTGGAGCTGGACAGGTTGGCACGGAGATAAAAGCTGAAATGTTTCTCACATTTACTTAACCCTCCTCTAATGGAAAATGACGCTGCACTCTTTTTGGAGTTCTTAAAATTTGGCTCAAAACAACCAGCAAAAACAACAGAGTGAGAGCTTCCAAGGAGGAGAGCATTCATTGACGAGTTTTCTTCAGATTGGCTTTTGCTGCACATGCAACTTAGGGCTGTACTTGAGCTTCCGTGCGTTACAGTGCGGTCAGCAAAGCCTTTGATCGACAGCTACTTGCAAAAATGGCACACCTAGGCAGGTGTGACTTGTATCTTTAAGAAAAGATCATTTTCTTTAATAGCAAGATGGGGAAGTTTATATTCCTGTACATTTCAAGTACACATATCTGCTAGTCTATTTTAGAATATACTATTTAATTCATTCTTGGAGAGTTTCGTATATACATAGGATTTATTTTGATTATATTTACCCCACTCTTCCCACCCACTCCTAATTTCTTTTTTTTTTTTTTACAAATTTATTTAGCTTTATTTGTATATGTGTGTGTGTGTGTGTGTGTGTGTGTGTGTGTGTGTGTGTGTGTGTGTGCTCGCGCACAAGCGCTACGTGTGGGGGTGCTCATAGTGTCTGGAAGAGTGTCAGATTCACTGAAGGCAGTCCTCCAGGGAATCAAACTCAGGTCTTCTAGAAGCCCACCAACTGTTCTTTATCATTAGAACACATCTCTAGTCCCCTCCCCTACCAAGCTCGTGTTCCCTGTCCTTTTTAGAAAGAACCGAGCAGTTCAGTTTATCTTGCCCATGTACTCATGGGTTTGGGACCATCCATCAGTGGCCACACCCTTAAAGAAGACGGGCTCTCCATCCCCCAGCATTTGGAACGCTTGAGAATCACTCTCAGTCCTTGGATGCTGTAGCAGGGAGGTGACAACTGAACAGAAGGACTTCAGTTAATGACTGACAGCTGTTTGGAGGGCCTGCTCTGAAACCCAGTGCTTTCTTATCTATTGCAGGCAATGGAGTTTGAGGGCTGGGCCGACGCCCTGTTCCTGCTGCAGTTCACCCTCTCCTGTGTGATGGGGTAAGTAAGCCTTAATACATTCTTAGCAGATCATTTCTTAGAGAAGTAGGTTTCAGAAATTTGTTCTAGAGTCTTCTCCCTTGTTTCTGGGTGTCTTGTTCAGTTTCCAGAGTGTGTCACCTTCTAGATTCTGGTGGCTTCATAGCCCCTGGGAATATGCTACTGAAGTCATGCATGGATGGATAGAGACATGAATGGATATTTATCCACCATCCTGCTGTGTGATAGCAGCCACAGTATTTCTATTTATATAATTTCATTCTTCAACACTGACCTCTGACTACGTCATTGACCCTCACATTCAAGAAAGCAGGCTTGGAGCTTAATTGTCTAAGTTTGTTTTGTTAGTGGCTGGCGGTGGTGGCATCTCAGTTTGGGGCTGCTTGGCTTCTGTGTAGAAGGGCAGAGGGTGTCTGTAGTTCCCAGCTGTGTTTTCTTTAGCTGGTCAGTTTAGTTGCAGCTCATCCCCGGACATGCATGCAGCGAAACAGCTTCAAAAGCCTCTGTGACCTGGGCATTAGAAATGTTGTCAGGTAGCTGTTGGGCAGACCTGCCATCCCCTCTTAAATTCTCATTTTGTTTTCTCCCACTATTGAGAAGCTCTCTTGCTATCATCCTGGTCATGGGTCACCTTATCCCTATGGCAAGTACCCAGATGACAGGGGCCTGTGAGCCCTGAACATTCTGTCTGGCTTGCACAAGTAGCAGGAAGGACGTTCTTTAAAGAGCCGTCATCATTGTGAATGAGCTGTTCATGGTTTTGGTAGCAGGAAAAACCTCAGTAAGAAAATAGATGTGTGTTTCTCTTGAGTGCCATTTCAAAAGTTTGAAGCTGTTGACAGGCATGAAAAGCTCTCAGTTGCTCAGAGCCTGCATGGCCTCCACTGGTTATTTCTCTTAGTGAGGGACTGTGGGACAGTAAAGCTGTAGCCTGTAACAGACCGTTTCCTTCTCTGTCCTAGGTTCATCTTGATGTATGCTACAGTACTCTGTACTCAGTATAACTCTGCTCTGACCACAACAATAGTCGGCTGCATTAAGGTGAGAGGAAAGAGCAGTAGTTTCTTTTTGGAATCTGCTTTATGTACAAGTCGTTCCTCTAATTAAAACTGTAAACATGCTTGCTGCCCAGTCTGGTGACATGAGTTCTCTAGAACTCACATGTTAGAAGGTGAGAACTGACTCTTAACAATCTGTCCTCCGACCTCATTTACATACTGTGGGACAAGTGCCCCCCAAAATAAATAAGTACAAACTGTTAAGAAAAAAAAATTAATTAAAATTTGTCTGTGGAGACAGATGGTGGCCCAGCAGGTAAAGAGCACTTGCTGTGTGACCTGATGGCCTGAGCTTGAGTCTTAGAATTCATGTAAAGTGGGCAGAGCGAGCTGATCCATACAGTGCCCCTCACTGTCATATGCACAGCAATCTTAATAAAGTAATAATGTTTCAAAAAGAGTCTGTCAGTAGCCTAAGTCTTAGCCTTATTCCTACTTGCTGGCTTAGTAGCTTGACATGTAGTGGTAATTTCTAAATCAGTTTGTAAGAATTTAGCAAGGGCATAGTCTCTACTTGAAGGTGACTTAGTTCTGGGGAATGTGGGAAAAGTTAGACACATCAGTTACTGTAGAGGAAGAAAGGGGAAAAGACTGTTTTCATGACAGATTGATAGACACATCTCTTCAGTCCCCCGTGAGAGCTGTTGTGCTCTAAGCGCTAACTTTCTGTGGGAGGTGAACTTGCCAGAAGCTGATCAAGGTGGGTTTCTTCTGTCTGAGTTGCCCTCACATGCCTGTGCATTTCTCACATCTGAGGCTCCTAAAGTTGTGCCTGACATTCCCAGGGATGTCTTTCCTCCTGTCCATTTTATTTAAGAGAGGATCATTTGCCTTCAGGCAGAAAAACCCAGGTAACTTGGTATTGCTAAAGCTAATCAGAACCCAGGACCTCTTTGTCAGACTTAATGGTTCTAGCTTTTCATTTTTAAGAATGCCCAGATGGTCAGATTCCGCGGCAAGTGGCAAAGTGGGCCTGCCTTCTGAGAGAGACCAAGCCGAGACAGGCAGGCCTAGGACCGTTTTGGAAGAGCAGAGCAGTTGCCACTCTGATGCCCTTGTCAAAGTGAGGAAGGAGAAGGGAATGGAGAGGGAAGGCTGGAGCTATCTTTAGATTTTTCTCCACACCCCAGTGGAGTAAGACTCATCGAACTTTGGAGAAACTGCACTGGGCTAACACTCCTGACAATCTGTAGCTCCTCATCATGAAGTCTGAGTTTGACTCCAAATGTAACAAATCAGTTGCATGAAATCTCTCAGAAAGCTTGTATAGAGGCAGTCTCTATTCAAGGGGGTGGAGCTGCCAACCCTAAATTACTCTCGGTTGTGTTCTGCTTTGTAAATGCATACTTCCAGAGCAGAATGGATGATAGCAAGAACACAATGGGTCAAGAATTGGTACCATGTCTTCAGCCCAGGAGGAGGTGGGCAGGAAAAGTCCACAATTAATTGAAACTGCCTGGTCTATTTGCTTAGATTTTTGGAACACTCTGCCATGGTCAACAGAGGGTACCCATGCCACCATGATCACATGGCTGTCCATGCCCCATCATGGTCAGCACAGGGTACCCATGCCACCATGATCATGTGGCTGTCTGTGCTTCCCTTGCTGCCTACCTCCTGTTGGTTTCATTTTAAATTCTAGGGAGGAGTAAATGATTGGTTAGTTCACTGTTGTTTTTGCTCCTGTCTGTTGTGTCGTTTTACAAGTAAAAGATGGGAGTTTTCCTAAGCCATGGCTGCCCAGTTTCGTGAGCCACAGTGGAGCTTCTGAAATAGTGTTGATCACAGCTTTCAGAGATCAGCCATAGTTTTCTTAAGCTGCCTTAAGCTTCCATGTAAGGATCTCAGCCTCGCAAAACCTTAGATTGGATTCCATGTTTCCCTCAGTATAATAGGAAAGTTGCTTAGAATAGCCAGTTACTAATAGAAATTCTTAACCCTGCCCTGGATACACCAAGTCACATCCTGAATAGCAAAGCCTGGACTCTTAGCTACATAGATTGGGAGTTACAGTCTTAGCTCTGAGTTAATGTGATGCTCTTTGGTACTTTCCAGTAATTTCTGTGTGGAAGGTCCTTATCAGTTACAAGGAGAGGTTTCTTTGATGAGGGATGAGAGCCACATTGATCTGTGAGTGTAAGGCTAAGTGTTTAGAGTGCAATTAGTAAGTAGGCTGGCCTGGTAAATGGAGGTAGTAGGAGCTCCTCTAAGATCCATGACTTCACAAGGCCTGGGTAGTTGGCTAGGTTTCCAGTACCAGGCATGATTATTAAGTGGGCTGTAATCCAATTAGATAGCTGCTGGTTACTACCACGATTTGAGTGTCACCATTGCAGCCTCTGAATTCTTGCCCTGCTGGTCACTGTAGCCCACATGGGTGGGATTATCGTTTGCTTCCCTCTTTTGGAAGCTTGCATAGCACCTTCTGGTACTGTGAAAGCTACTTGTCAGTGGTAAGACTTTCAAGTTGGATTTAGCTCAGGTCCTCCTAGTCCTATATACAAAGTGCATGGTGTCATCATCATTAGGGACTACCTAGTAGAAGTTAACTTGTAAAATTCTATGTGTCTGTGTGTGTCTGTGTTTCTGTGTGCACAAACACACATGTGTGCCTGTGTGTGTATGCCTGACCCTATTCTTGTGTTTTTTAAAGCTATCGAGGAAGAGTCCTCAAAACATTGTATGTTGGTCAACTCTCCATCTTCCTTTCTCATGGTTTTTTGAGGGGAGTTGTTCAAGGCAGAGTTTCTCTGTGTAGCCCTGTATATCCTGAAACTCATTTTATAGAACAGGCTGACTTCAAACTCACAAGGTGCGAGCCACCCACCTCTGCCTCCTGGATGCTGGAATTAAAGGTTACCACTGTTACCTAGTCTTCCTTTTCACTTTTAAAAAGAAAACGCTTTTTTTGTACCCTTTTCTCACAAGTCAGCAGTTATCCCAGTGGGAGAAAAAGAAATCACGTTGGCCACACTAGGAGGCAGAACAAGGTGATCATACGTAGTATTCTTCACGTAGATGAGATGTTTGTCCTTTAGAGAAACAGATGGGGAAGCTCATGTTAGAGATCCTGCATTCCTGCTCTCCCTCCTGCTACACTCACATGATAGACCTTCGCCGGTACTGTATGCTTATTTATGTTGTACTTGAATCGCAAGTGTTCTTACACGTACATTTCAAAAGCTCAGAGTTATATAACTATATCACCATTTCCTTTTTAGAATATATTAATAACGTATATTTCTTTTTAGAATATATTAATAATGTATATTTCTTTTTAGAATATATTAATAACGTATATTTCTTTTTAGAATATATTAATAACGTATATCGGAATGGTCTTTGGTGGAGATTATATTTTCACGTGGACAAATTTTATTGGCCTAAATATCAGGTAAGTGAAAATATCGTATTAAATATAACTTTACTGACAAGTGGGGTTTAGATATGTGTCACAGCATAGGATTAGGCTAGTCATTTGATTGTCAATCTGTTGACTTATAAAATACATTTATGGAGTGCCTATAATTCAGTGAATATATTTTAGTGTTTCTTGCTAATGTTTTATAAGAAACAGAAGGCAGGGCTGGGGATTTAGCTCAGCGGTAGAGCGCTTACCTAGGAAGCGCAAGGCCCTGGGTTCGGTCCCCAGCTCCGAAAAAAGAACAAAAAAAAAAAAAAAAAAAAAAAAAAAAAAAGAAGGCAATGGTTCCATATTCAATGCATTCCATTTGGGGTTGTGCTCCTTCTCCCCTGTGCCCGAGAACACTTTTCGGCTTATTAAACTTGATGACAGGTAATGCTCTCAAGAAATTCAGTTCTGTTGCAGTTGTTAGTATCTGACTGTAGCTATGTCACTGCCTTTTAAAAAATAGTAATTTTGTGTGGCTGGGAGATGACTCAGCAGTTAAGAGCACTGGCTGCTCTTCCATAGGACCCAGGTTCAATTTCCAGCAACCACGTGGGAGCTCACACCATCTGTAACTCCACTTCTAGGGGGATCTGATGTCCTCATCTGGACTCCACAGATACCAGACACAACATTCATACACATAAAATAATAAACAGTGTTGGAAAATAATTGTCATTTAACAATTTCTAATAAGTATATAATCTATGCTGACTTCTCTGACTTTACTCCCTGCCTTATTAATCCCATTGCTATCAATTACTCTCCCCCTACTGCCATTTTCCCATTCCAGATCATGACTTCAGTTTTTGTTTAGTGACTTTAATTTACTCAGTGCTATCTCTGTGACCATTGGATTAGAACTATCCATAGTGGAACCCTAGATAGCCCAGTATAGTGGAACCCTGAATAGCTCAGTGTAGTGGAACTCTGGATAACCCAATGTAGTGGGACCCCAGATAGTCTAGTATAGGGGAACCGTGGATAGCCCACTAGAGTGGAACCCTGGATAGCCCAGTACAGTGGAATCCTGAATAACCTCCTCTCCTGGTGGGTTAGGCACACAAGTGAGTGCGATGGCTCCCCCTCCCCAGATCTATCAGTAGCAGATAGTGTGGGGCCCTCGGAGCTCCACCCATCCCTGACTCTTGACCGGCCCATTCTTGTCTAGACCCAGTGCAGGCATGCATAGCTGACTGTGAGTTCATGAATGCTATGTCTTGTCCAGGAGCAATGCCATTTTACAACCTTTTACCTCCGGGCCCTTTCATTTTTTTATTTGTTTTCCTTCAGTTTCCCCAAGCCTTAGAGGGGATAAGAGACATATCTCCTTTAGACCCTGGCACTCATCAGTCAGCTACTGTCCTCATGGTTTACAGACATGAGTCTCTGCATCTTCACTGTTGCTCTGGACAGAGAGGCCTCCCTGATTAATGTTTACCTAGAAACCTGCAGAAGGCAGGTTGATGCCATGTTCATTTGTTAAGCAGCAGTACTGTGCACCCCCGCCCCTGTGATCTTGTTTGCTATATATTTTTGGCAAGGTTTATAATATCCACACGAATTTCCTCCTGTGGAGTGGGTCTCAAATCAACCAGGGAGGGCAGTTAATTACTCCTATTATGACAGTAATGCGACTGTTATGCAAGTAGGCACACCTCTTGGCAGGTTGTTCTGATAGACTTAAGATTTACAGCTTGGTAAGAACCCTGATGCCTATTGCCCCCAGTAGCTTATTTTAGTATTTGTAGGACTGTGGATGCTGACCAGCAAAGAGGACTCTCCCTGCTCAGTTCCTGCTGGACTTGTCTGTGTCTTGCATTCAGGTGGTCTGGTGTCTTCAGCAGTAGACTTGTTAGTGCTGGTAGGCAACTAAGAGGGATGGCAAGGGCTGGTATGGTTTTGGGGTCTCTGTGTCCAGCTGTTTCTAAGGAAGTATCATCCCATATCTGACACTAGGGTTTTTGTTTAATAACTCCTGGCTTCTGCAAGCAGCTTTTCAAGTCATGCAGAAAAATCTCCCATGAAATGCTCTCTCTCTTAATAAGTACATTTTAAAATTTGGCTACAGGATAGTAAGTTTCCATATAGCTTTTCATACACCATTCACTGTTTAACCCTCTTCCCCACCCTCCCTGTTTAAGCATCTCTGTACTCAGCACCCCACTTTGTGCTTTCTTGTTACCTGTTTTCTCCCAATGCACTTAAGGCCTTTCCCTCCCAATGGCTTTTTCTGTGGGTACTCCAAGTGGAACACTCAGAATTAGAGATTAGAATCCACACGTGAGGAAGTGTGTGCTTGGTTTTCTATGCCTGGTTGCATCACTTAATATATTTTTCCAGTTTCACCCATGTAACTGCATAGTTCATAACTTTGTTCTTTACAGCTGAGTGTGGTTCCTTGTATATACATATCTCACGTCCATTACTCATCAGCTGATAGACACGCTGATTCCAGGTCCAAGCCATTGTGACTAGAGTGGCAATTCACTTGGATGAGACATGTCTCCGCAGTACCAAGTGGAGCCCTGTGTGTGTGCCCAGGCTCAGCCAAGTCATAGGGGATCTAGCCGTGCACACTGATTTCCACAGTGGCTGCATCAGCCTGCTCCCCACCAACAGCGCTGCCTTTCTTTCAGCTTAGTTTGCCACCATCAGTGAAGGGTTGATTGACATTGCATGAAACACTTCTTTTAGTTCTAGGCATTGAATCTTGTGGTTTTAACTATTACTTACGTGCCTACAAGTTTATTTTGAGGTCAGACCTCTGTCCTGATGTTAGCCTTGTCTCTTTAGTAGCCTACTTGCCACTGCTAGCTGACTTAATTTCCTCCCCGTCAGCTCTGCTCACAATCCTGGGCCATCTTGATTGCTGGAAATTCTTCCCTTCAGGGGAAAACCCAGTCTCCAGTGTGCATGAATTTGTATTTGTGTGTATGTGCCTGTGTCTGTATGCATGTCATCCTGGTGACTGAGGAGACCCAAAGAGTCAGTTCTCTCCCTTTCCTTGGGTTTGGTGCTAGCCCTTGGACTGGCTGGAACATCTAATCAGCCTATTTTCCTTTTAATTAGCA
The DNA here is from genome assembly GCF_011064425.1 of Rattus rattus. Classification (NCBI taxonomy): domain Eukaryota; kingdom Metazoa; phylum Chordata; class Mammalia; order Rodentia; family Muridae; genus Rattus; species Rattus rattus. The sequence goes on from NC_046154.1 coordinate 51,394,337, forward strand.
GCCAGTGATGTAACTTTCTTAACCTTTCACTTCAAGTATAAAAACATGACAGTACTTATTCGCTTTATGAATAAATACAGAGGTTAATAATAGTGGATTAATAACCCTGCATGGGCTTTCCCCTAATGTTTATTGGCCATCTACTTGGGGTGGAGATGGCAGGAGGACTTGGTGGAGGATGTGTTGTCCTAGTCACTGTTCATTTGCTGTGGGGAGACACCACGTAATTGTGGGCTGGTTTACATTTCACAGGTTTAACTCATTAATCATCATGGCAGGGCAATGGGCTGCATGCAGTCAGGTGTGGGGCTGGAGAAGTAGTGTAGAGCTTTACATTCTGATCCACAGGCAGAGAGAGACACAGACAGGCAGGCAGGCGGGCAGGCAGGCAGGCAGACAGGTAGACAGGTAGATAGGTCCTGTCATGGGCTTTTGAAACTCAAAGTCCACAGCATACCTCCTCCAACAAGGACACACCTACTCTAACGAGAGCACACTTACTTTTTTAAAACATTTTTTTCTTGGATACTTTATGTATTTACATCTCAAATGTTATCCCCCTTTCCCCTCTCCCATCCCCCCTCTCTCCTCTCCCTGCTTCTACGAGGATGCTCCCACTCCCACACACACTCCAACCTCAACGTCCTGGCACTCCCCTACATTGGGAAAACCAGCCTTCACAGGACTAAGGGAGTTTTCCTCCTACTAATGCCCGATAAGGCCATTATCTACATATGTGGCTAGAGCCATGGGTCCTTCCATGTGTACTCTTTGGTAGTTTAGTCCCTGGGAGCTCTGGTGTGGTCTGGTTGGTTGATATTGTTGTTCTTTCTATAGAGTTGCAAACCCCTTCAACTCCTTCAGTCTTTTCTCTAACTTCTCCTTTGGGGTCCCTTTGTTCAGTCCAATGGTTAGCTGCAAGCATCCTCATCTGTATCAGCAGAGCTCTGGCAGAGCCTCTCAAGAGACATCCATATCTGACTCCTGTCAGCAAGCACTTCTTGGCATCAGCAATAGTGACTGGGTTTGGATGGATCCCTAGGTGGGACAGTCTCTGGATGACCTTTTCTTCAGTCCCTGCTCCACAATATGTCCCTGTATTTCCTCCCCTGAGTATTTTGTTCTGCCTTCTAAGAAGGACTGAAGCATCAACATTTTGGTCTTCCTTCTTCTTGAGCTTTATATGATCTGTGAAATTTTTCTTAGGTATTCCAAGCTTTAGGACTAATATCAACTTATCAGCGAGTGCATGCCATGTAGTGTTTTGTTTGTTTGTTTGTTTTTGTGATTGAGTTACCTCACTCAGGATGATACTTTCTAGTTCCATCCATTTGCCTATTGTCATTGTTTTTGATAGCTGAGTAGTACTCCACTGTATATATGTACCACATTTTCTGTATCCATTCCTCTGTTGAAGGACATCTGGGTTCTTTCCAGCTTCTGGCTATTATAAATAAGGCTGCTATGAACATAGTGGAGCATATGTCCTTGTTATATGTTGGGGCATCTTTTGGCTGTATGCCCAGGAGTGGTATAGCTGGGTCCTCAGGTAGTACTATGTCCAATTTTCTGAAGAACCGCCAGACTCATTTTCAGAGTGGTTGTACCAGTCTGCAATCCCACCAACAATGGAGGAGTGTTCCTCTTTCTCTACATCCTCACCATCATCTGCTGTCACCTGAGTTTTTGATCTTAGCCATTCTGACTGGTATGAGGTTAGTTAGCTCAGGGTTGTTTTGATTTGCATTTCCTTGATGAGTAAGGATGTTGAACATTTCTTTAGGTGCTTCTCATCCATTCGGTATTCCTCAGTTGAGAATTCTTTGTTTAGTTCTGTACCCCATTTTTAATAGGATTACTTGATTCTCTGGTGTCTGATTTCTTGAGTTCTTTGTATGTATTAGATATTAGCCCTCTGTCAGATGTAAGATTGGTAAAGATCTTTTCCCAATCTGTTGGTTGCCGTTTTGTCCTAATGACAGTGTTCTTTCTTTGCCTTACGGAAGCTTTGTAATTTTCTGAGGTTCCATTTGTCGATTCTTGATCTTAGAGCATAAGCCATTAGTATTCTGTTCAGGAAAATTTCCCCTGTGCCCATGTGCTTGAGGTTCTTCCCCACTTTTTCTTCTATTAGTCTAAGTGTATCTGGTTTTATGTGGAGGTCTTTGATCCACTTGGACTTGAGCTTTGTATCTGGAGATAAGAATGGATCAATTTGAATTTTTCTACATGCTGACCTCCAGTTGAACCAGCACCATTTGTAGAAAATGCTGTCTTTTTCCCACCGGATAGTTTTAGCTCCTTTGTCAAAGATCAAGTGACCATAGGTGTGTGGGTTCATTTCTGGGTCTTCAGTTCTATTCCATTGATCTACTTGCCTGTCTCTGTACCAATACCATGTAGTTTTTAATCACAATTGAGAGCACACTTCCTAATCCTTTCCAACTAGGTTCCAGCTAGGAACCAAGCATTGAAAGATATGAACTTGCTGGGAGCCATTTCCTCAAACTGAAACAGTGAGGTACCTGGAGATGCCTTTTGAAGGGGTATGGAATGGTGTGCTCTACTTGGATGAGAGTGGGTGCTGGCTTTTGTTTGTCTTTGAGTTAGTTGCTGTTGCTTCTGAGTTCCCATTTTCTTAGTCACCTAAGATGAAATTAACTTACTGTTGAGTTAGAATGACAGAACCCAGTAGGATTCAAATCCAGGCATTCCAACTCCTCTTCAAATGTTAGTATCATTGCATCATTTGACAAGGAAGGTGTATTGTTTAATTTTTCCCTTTTTCTTTAAAAATGAAATTGTCTTTGTTATTTCTAGGTCTGCTTTATGGTTGCTGTTCTCTTTGACTAGTCAACATGCAAAGATGAAGTTGTCATTATTAATTTTTTAATGCAAAAGCTAAGTTACACGGACTATTTAATCGATTTTGCTTGTTGGAAATGATTTCAGTTAGTTCTTAAGAGACTGCACTTTAAAGGAAACCACCAGCTGAACTATATTCCTGAAGAATTTATGATTAAGCCTTGACAAACCTGGCTCCCCTATACTCTGCCTCCATTCTTCGTTGTATTGAGAAAAGCCTAGCTGGGCTGTGCTGGCACAGGCTTTAATCCCAGCACTGGAGGCAGAGGTCGGTGGGTCTCCGTGACGTTGAGGGTAGTGTGGTTTACAGAGAGAGTTCCAGGACAGCCAGGGATACACAGAGACCCTGTCTTGAAAAACCAAAAACCAAAAAGAAAAAGGGGAGGAGGAGGAGTAGGAGGACGAGAAGGGGGAGAGGAGAGGAGGGGGGAGGGGAGAAGGGGGGGGAGAGGGAAGGAAGAGGAAGAGGAGGAGGGGGACTTGAGAACCAGCCATGATGGTCACATGTGTAATCTCAGCAGTTGAGGGGATGGAGGCAGGAGGAACCACACAGTTGCTGGCAGCCTTGACCCCATGAGCCCCCATCTCAGATACAAACCGGAAAGAGAAGCGGAGAGTCCCTCCATGGCCTGGCGTGCTGAGGAGCTCCTCAGGTGCCTCTCAGCCTACAGCACTCTGTGGTTTAAGAGGACTTCATGCTTTCATTAGAGCACAATTAAGGGCCTGTCTGCACTTCCTGTAAGTGCCTTTACCTGGAATCCAGTTCCTCAGTGGTCAGCAAAGGGTCCCCTCTCCCAGAGAGTAGCAGCATGGAGGGCGGGGAATGAGCAGTGAAGAGAGCTTGCTCCTGTGCGTCAAAGTCTGGGCTCTGGCCATGGCCCAGGCCTGAGGAATAATGATGCCATAGTCTCATGGCCACCCAGGACAGAGTTAACATGTGGTTAAATAATTAAATGCAGTAATCAACTCTTTCCAGTGTATAGTGCTGTGAGTTTTGACAAGTGTGTTTAATCTCTGTTACCCTTTTGTATGTGGCTGCTTCTGATTCCCTCAGGTTCTGACAGAGGGCGTCTGGTCACAGGCCGCCAGAATGTCAGATGAGTAGTGTGCATTGTCTCTCTCTGAGTCTGGCTCTTGCACATGCTTTCCAGCAGTTTTGGCTGTGGTGGTGCTTCACGCACTTCTGTTGCTAAGCACGCCTTTGGGTGGATATGGTACACCGCTCACCATTTGAAAGCAGGTGGGCCATCTCCAATTTAAAGTTATTAAGCTGGTGTGTGTTATCTGCCGTAAACAGTGCTGGAGTGGACACCTAACCCAGGAGGCCCTGGAGTGGGAGTGGGAGATGGAGAAGGGTGAAGCCCTGGAATGGTGGTGGGATGGTAACGGGGAGAAGAAATTGCATTCTGTTTTATTTTTCCTTCCAAAATGTTGGGACTGCTTTGCTGCCAGCAGTGTGGAGTTCTGGTGCTGTGTCCTGGCCTTAGGAGCTGCCTGTCTTGCTTAGATTTGAGGCCCTCTCCAGCTGTCGTGCAGACTGACTGCGACCTTGTTTTTCCCAGGTTTAATGATAGGAGCATCGTTGCAGTACTCACAGGCCATCAGCATACTTGTTTTGTTTAGCGTTGTGTTTTTTTTTTTTTTTTTTGGCTTTGTGTTTAGAGACAGGATTTCTCTGTGTACCCCACTATGTAGACCAGGCTGGCCTCGAACTCACAAAGATCCACCTGTGTCTACCTCCTGAGGGCTAGGATTAAAGGCATGCACCACCACCACCCAGCTGCATATGTTCTTTAGTGAAATTGCAATATTTGTCCATTTGAAAAGCTTGATCATTTCTTTTCATGCTTTTAGAGTTCTGAGAACACAGCATATTCAAACATGTGGCTTTTCTTTTTATTAAGTGTATGTTTTACTGATCCAAGTCCTGAAAGGTTTTTCTCTTGTGTTACAGATGGTTTTGTTTCAGGTTTCATAATTGTTCACAAAGCTTGTTTTGAATTAATTTAAGGTACTGGATCCACAGGGCTGGATCCCAGAGTCTAAGTTACATGTTCCATAGATGAGTGAAAGTGAAGCCACGTGTGTTATCACTTAGATCACCAGCTTTTGAGGGCAGAAAACCACTTATCTTAATTACGTCAATATACCTTGTTTCTAGCCCATAAGAGGCATTCAACCATAGTGATAACAGCAAAACCCTGCCAATATTTTCATGCTTGACTGTGCAGCTGTGAAAGGAAGGCTCTCGCCTTTGTAATGGCCCCTACAAATAGCACATTTCACAGAGAAGCTAAGGAACCTGCCCCTAGTTGTTTAGCTTCTAAGCCTGGTTTGCAATTCATCCTCCATATCCATGTTCTTAACCGCAGAACTGTTTACTTAGCGATAGTCAGCAGAGGAATATATTGACTATTTCCCTCACTTTTCATAATGTGTTATGTAAGCCTGAAACCTTTTTTTGTGGGCGGGGTGCTAATGAAAGTCTTTCAGACTGGACTACAGACTGTGGGATGGGATGGGATCCGATTATAGAATTGCTTCCTGGGACATTGTTCTAGTGACCTTTGCCTAGCACCAGAATCCTTCATTCTCTCATTTGGATCTTTGCTTCTTTTTCTAAGACAGTGAATGAAGTTTTGGTGCCAGGCTGTATTTCCTAAGTAACTGCCTTGTCATCGATTCTTCTGGTCTAGTCCTCTGAAGTGAGAGTCCGAGCTTTCCTTTATTGGTGGTTCTCATCTGGAGTAAGAGAAGCGCATGCTTACATTCCTCAGTGGCCGCTGAAGTCACACCTCCAGGCTCTTCATGGTTCTAGGATGGGTTCTCGTCAGCGTGGCTTGTCTTTTGGAATAAGTTGCAGGAGGGCAGCCAGCTTTTGGTAATGTCCCAGTGGGAAGAGCAAGAGCTGAGCTGAAACATAGCGTGATCCTATGTTCTGTTGTTGCTGCTGCTACCAGCAGCTGCCTCCTGTCCCCTCTGGTGACCTTAGCTTCTCCTCGTCTTGAAGTGTGGGGTTCACTTTGAGTTGGCAGCCTGCTCGCTTCCCTCTGTGGTTTGAGTCAGCCTAGAATGTCCCATGACTGAGGCCAATTTGTTGGAAACTTGGAAATTTGAAAGAATTTCCCATAGGTTTGCAAAACTCATAAACTGTGCTCTGCTAGCTCTAGTGGGAGTGTGCCCATATTTAAATTTTCGTGAGGAGGGAGAAAAGGAAAAAAGGGTACAGCTGTGAGACAGAAAAAGATGGAGATGCTTTCTTCCTAAGCCCAGAGATACTAAGCACATGACAGAGGTGAACGTGCTTTCTCGATGCCTTAGAAGCCGCTGCAGAGACAGTAGCCCTGAGCGGTGGGAGGGGATGCCTACAGGAATTCAGGCTCGCCTCCTGTTTTCCTTAACTCTTCTGTTCAAAGCCCGTAGACGCACATGGAGCCTCACCGGAATTCTGATGCGGGAGCGGTATTTGTCTGGCACGTTAGCCAACAAAGCTAGTGATAGTCTTGTCAAGGATGTGGGTGCCACAAACATCTCAACAGGGGCTGGGAATCTTTTAGGGTTTTTTTCCCCCTTCTAAATTTATTCCTGGGCAGTCTCCCAAAACTCCTAGGCAGATGGAATGGTTCATACCCTAGCCAGACTTCGGTGACTAATACACTTCTATTTTTGAAGTGCGTGCAAAGACCAACACTTATTTTAGTATAGGTAGGACACAGACAGATACCTGGGAAGGCAGCAGCTCGCTCTGTGCATTCTGGGCTTCTTGCTCGTCTCTGTCTTTGTACTTTCAGCTCCCTTGGGAGGTTAGGTAGAATCAGCAGTTGAGTTCTTTGGCCTCTTACACTAAAGCATGAGCTTGCTTGGACAAGAGAAGAATTTCCTCTTCAGAAAGATTGATTTACTTATAAACAAAAACCATGTGCTCAAAGGCTGTCTGCGGCTGCTGCATAGAGCTTCTGTAGGGAACCTGAACACTTGTCTGTGTGGAGTTTTCCAGATGCTTCCTCTGCTGGCTGGAGAGAAAGAGTAATGGAGAAAACAAGGGAGGAAAAATATGGCTAGGAAGGGTTGAGGGTCACATATCATGTTCAGACTGGGAACTGAGGGAGTGAGCCGCAGTTTCAGAAAGAAGAGCAAGAAAAAGACTGGCCTTGATGTGCAAGTGAGTCTGGAATGTCCAGAGCCAGTAGGCCTCCATGGCAGGGGCAAGCAGTGAAAGGACCTACCATTTGGTTAGTTAGAGGAGTAGATTAGGCAGGACTTTCTGGTCATTACAGAATTGTTTGAGAAGAGGGAAGGATGTTGGTGGAGTCCGAGTGCAGTGGCGTGTGACTTAGTTTTAACAGGATCTGTCTGGGCACTGTGTTGAGACCAGCCTGAAGGCAGGGAGGAAATGTGGAGTGCTTGTGTCACTCACTGGTGGGCATTCATGCTGAGATTGTTCTGTAGTTCAGGGTGGCACGGAGCAATGATCAGACATCTTTAGACCTGGTGACGAGCTTGCAGGGCTGTCAAGAGGCTGTTGTTATAAAGTAGCTATGCAGACTCTGGCCAGCAATTCAGGTGCTGTTCCTGGGAATGAAGCCTGCCAGGATTTGTCTGGGAAGGAAAGTGTCACAGAAGAAAGGGTATCTGCCAGGCCTTAGCACTTGACTTTTACTCCTCCTACTGGTTGGTTTCCTAACCCATTGAAATGGCTCATTACTCTATTGTATAGCTTCAGTTTGTATTTCCTGTGTGGTTCTAGGAAACCGATTCTGTTGCATGATTCTATAGCCTACCCCCCGAGTCCACTCCTAGCATGCTGCCAGTCTAGAAGGCATGGGCTATGTAATCACAAGTGTATGGTCCAGATGCTGTAGTTTCATCAGATCTCCATCTCTTCAGAGGCGGCAGGAGTGGGTGGTACAGTCTCAGGGTAGACTACACTAATCTAACTACACCCATTTGTCTGTGAGGAAGTGTGGCGGCGGCGGCTGCTGCTGCTGCTGCTGCTGCTGCTGCTGCTGCTGCTGCTGCTGCTGCTGCTCCTCCTCCTCCTCCTCCTCCTGCTCCTCCTCCTCCTCCTCTTCCCCTTCCTCCTCTTGTTCCTCCTGCTTCTGCTTTTTCCTTCCTGTTCCTTCTACATACTCATCTCTATCCTCATCCCTCAACTGTGTCTACCACAGTAGGTCTCTAAATTAGTAATACTTGGGTCTTTAAGATTTATATGGAAAAATAATCAAGTTTTTTAAAGGACTTATGTAATGGTTGCTTCTCATTCTTAATATGTATATCATGTTATTGCTGGATATTTAGTTCTTCTTGGGTGACTCATGAATTGTCATGTTGGTAACTACAGTATTTGGTGATAGCTATGATCAGGTCAGGGTCGAAGAACTGAAGGCTCTTTTGGACAGGTGCAACAATTTTCCTTTCTCCTTTGCTGTGGACTGAATGCTATGTTCCTCCAACATTCATGTTCTAGTTATGATTCCCAAGGTCAAGGTTTTAGGAAGAAAGCTTTGATGGGCATAGAGTCTGCAGATAAAGCTCTCTTGAGACCCATGTCCCTAGCAAAGAGGGGCCCTTGCTGCCTCCTTCTTCAAAGGACCAGTGAGAAGGCTCCTGTCACATACATACTCCACCTTTGCTCCAGAACTAGGGGAAGTAGATCATTGTTCTTCATATGCTATCTGTTTTATAGTGTCAGGTGGGCTAACGGCCTGTGACTATCATGCTATTGCTACCACATGCTGGTGCTTCATGAGGAAAGAGGAACAGAAGAATTGTCTCCTCTACCAGATAAGCCCACTGTGTTACAGTGTGCTTGTTCTCTCTCTCTCTCTCTCTCTCTCTCTCTCTCTCTCTCTCTCTCTCTCTCCCCCTTATCTCCCTCTCCCTGCCTCTCTCTCCCTCCTTCCTTCTTTTCTCCCCTTCCCTTCCTCCCCCTCTGTGTATATTAATAGACTTTATTTTTTAAAGAATTTTTTATTTTATGTATGTGAGTACACTGTCACTGTCTTCAGACACACCAGAAGACGGCATCAGATCCCATTTCAGATGGTTGTGAGCCACCATGTGGTTGCTGTGAGTTGAACTCAGCACCTTTGGAAGAGTGGAACCACTGAGCCATCTCTCCAGCCCCCATAGACTTTATTTTTATTTTTACTTTTTTTGCAATGGGATCAAACACAAAGCCTTGCTTTTGCAAATGCTGTGCCAGTGAGCTACAAACCCATCCTGTGTTTATATTCTCAGTGCATATAATCTCGTTTAATCTTCAGACAGGCCTAGCTGAGACATTGTGCTGCTTGTGCCCGACCACGCTGACATCAGCCCTCGGCTCAGAGCTGCGCTCTAGCAGCAGCATCCAGGAAAGACTTCGGTTGGCTGGCATCCAAGCCTGCCACTGCAGCTTAAGGGCTCCGTTGCTTGGCATGCCATTCTGTTCATGGGGTGCTGGGCGCAGCTGTGTCTTAGCTTATGCTATGACCCCCAGAATCATGTGTGCCACATCAGCATCTATTTCAGCCCTTGTCCCAAATCCCTCAGGGCTTTTTGCACCATTTGGGGAAAAGCTGATATTGCTAAGGAACCACCTATCCCCACCTTTCTAGTCTTAAAGGGGCAGTGCATGTTTTTTATTTGGGAATCTGAATTTTGTCTTAAAGGAGTTTTGCCTCACATTGGGAAAGTGTTATGCCAATCCTGGGTTTCTACCCACCCACCTTTGAGCATTCAGTTCCTGGACAGAAGACACATATGACCTTTATATTTATTATTAGCCTTTATTAGACTGATGGTGGGCAGTTATCTATTCTCTTTGCTATTCAAATCTATGTCCACTTGATAATCCCAAGTTATTACTATGTTGTATCTGGGCTGCTCTCACCCCCAATTGGCCTGCTCTAATGGCCATGCTTTCCATGGCGTCTTTTTCCTCTCTCCATCTTCTCTCTCATCATAGTTCTTCTCAGACCCCAAGCCTGGGAGTCCAAGAACCCACCTTTGCCTCTTCTGCCCAGCTATTGGCTGTTGGCATCGTTATTCACCAGTCAGGGATAATTGGGGGGGGGGGTGAGAGGGCAAGGTTATAGGGGTCACCTGGGTCTACTCATATTCTCTGGGAGCAACCAATATTTAACATAGCAAAAGACCAGATCTCAACAGACAAGCCTATGTGATGGGAGGATTTGTATTTGTATACAGAATGACGCTCCCAAAAGATTGGTTAATTCCCCTGGGGTTTTAGAGCTAGTGGTATATTCAGGATTTGGACCATGACTCAACTCCGGTTCAGGATTGTTTCATTACTCCAGGGGACAATAGGGTCTGGGGACATGCACAAGCCTGCCATGCTCTCAGCCTGCACTTTGAGGTGTTTGTGTCCAGGTGAAAGGGGCTCAGTGGCAAAAGAAGTGAGACTGTTGTGTTTAGGTGGTCATGAGGGTGTGGCTAGAAGAAACAGGAAAGAAAGGAAGGAGGGAGGGAAGAAGGAAGGAAGGAGGGAAGGAAGGAAGGAAGGAAGGAAGGAAGGAAGGAAGGAAGGCAGGCAGGCAGGCAGGCAGGCAGGCAGGCATTCTCAATTGGTTTGGTTGGAGTGGGTTGGGAGCAAAGGGAATCGGCAGTCATAGGAGATGTTCATGTGGTCCTTGGAGCTTTTAGCTTTGGACTCAAAGGCTATGAGGTCCTACCACGCTCTAAGGGTCTCGTCTGTCAGAAGTCACACACTGGAAAGCAGAAGCATTTCCAGGATTCAACAGCAGAGGGAAGGGCTGCCCGATGAAGGGATGGGGACAGCCGGAGGCCTTGCCTGGCCAGGAGCTGGTGCTAGAGGGTGGCGAAACAGTGTTCCAGTACCCCAGAGTGCAAGCTCATGTGCAGGGGCCTCTGGAGCAGAAAGAATAAGGCTGGGATGTTCATGTGCTGATGAGGAGGACAGCGAGACCCAAGGAGCTGTGGTGCAAGTGCAGCGGGAGCCGGAGAGGCAGCAGCTGCAATGGAGATGGACGAGCCGGACACCAGATGCTGAGCAAGCTCCTTACAGCTTGAGGATTCCCCTCTGTACAGCGGGCACCTGCGGGAATGGAGGAGTCCCAGATGGCAGGACATGAATGAAAATGCAACACATGGGTGCTGCGCTTCAGCAAGGGTCTGAGGGAATCCCACTAGGAAGGACAGACGAGCGGCAGCTCTGAGTAGTGTGGCGGAGGCTCAGAGACTGGGCAGTGCTATACTAGCTCCTAGTGTACCCTGGTGTTCCTTCCTCACAGAGTCCTCACAGAGGTGGCAGTTCTCACCCTTCTGCAGCTGGCCTGGGGCTGGGACATCAAAGCCCAGGGGAAACCACAAATGGTTTTAAATGAGCAACGTGTTGAGGAGTCTTGTGGTCCGGCCAAAGATGGAGGCCAGACCCAGGGCAAAAACATTTAAGGGGAAGTGCAGCCCAGGCAGTGAGCTGGCTGGTGACCCAGTGGAATAAGCACTGGCAGTCTCTCTCAGGGAAGTGTCGTCAGGGACGCTGGACCTGTGAACCCAGCTTCCAGCTTAGATTTGGATACAGGAAGGTGTGAAGTCCTCCCAGATGATGAAGGAGAGTGTTGTCTTCATGAGTGCCGGCTAGGGCGGCATACATGAGCAGTGAAGCATGGCAACAGCCAAGAACTCAGGGGAGTGTTCTTCCCCGAGCTTGCTTCTCCCTAGAAAGGAACCACACGGCGTCTTAGCAGTCAGGTATAACCACAGTCCGTGTTCTTGCTGTGTCTTCCAGACTTTTCTTTCTTCTGATTCAAATTGAAATACACATTCATGTTTACTTAATTCATGTAGAGGTGACCAACATTTGATATTTTGTGTGTGTGGTTTTTGTCATTTAAGATGCCATTACCTGTCTTACCTATTAGTCTGATGGATGTATAGTATTCCATTCTGAGAATACATATCTATCGAATATTATACACATACTAATTACCACTGTGAGACGCCTCCTTTCACCAGACTTTCCCTGATGAAGTGCTAAGGACTCATCCCTTCCTTCTGCCGCTCCCTCACGATGCTTTCTGTCTTGCAGTATTGCGGGAAGCCTGGTGTATTCTTACATCACTTTCACCGAAGAGCAGCTGAGCAAACAGTCAGAGGCCAGTAACAAGCTGGACACGAAGGGGAAAGGAGCAGTATGACCTCCACGGACCCTGAAGACACTGAGGCGTCCTCATTGCTGGGAGTTAATATTCCTTTGCAGTTGCACAACCCTAGGATTGATTGCTGCCTTTGAAAATTTATTATTAACTATGTTTGAATTAATTTATATCAGACTGAAAAATGTTCTGGGTGGGTTTTAATTTATTTTTCTTCTCTGACAGTGAAACAACAGTGTTTTGGAATCTTTTACTTTGTAGCTTGCTATACAGGTGGCCCTGGCAGTGTATACCATGTGTTCCGAGATGCGAGAGACGCTTTCCAGTGGTCTGTCTCTGGAGACAGTTTAGCTGGAAATGCAGCTAAGGTTCTCCTCCTCCTCGTCCTCCTCCTCCCGCCCCTCCTCCTCCTGCCCCTCCTCCCTCCCTCCTCCTCCCTCCACCTTTTTGTGGCACTGTCTTCATAGTATCACCACATTTGCCAAAGGTGACAGCTTTGGCACTAAAAGGCCCAAGATGCTCTGGTGTGCTCTGCCTTCCTAGACTGAGCGGGTGAGCAGAGCGTGCCTTGGCATGTCTGATCCTTTGTTCAGTTGGAGACAAGCAAGGGTGGAGGAAGCCAGTCATTTCCTCACCGATCCAGCTGTAATGCATTGAAAGTCCCTGTCAGGCAGTGCCGAGTGCTGGGAGGCAGAGACGTGTTAGTAATTCAGCCCTACACTGAATGGAAGATGGAGAACTCGGTTCTCTCACAACTGGAAAATCCTGGGACTGTGCATCGGTTACTTCAGCTCTGGAACTGCAGGCCTTTGAGATTGGAACCACCTGCCTTGCCTTCTCCACAGCCCTGAGAAGAGCCCATAAGAGACTGAAGAGCTTTACTCTGTACACCAACCCAGCAGCGGCTCCGCCTGACCCTTCCTTCTCTTAAAGGGACAGACGGTCAAGCTGACTCCCATCTCCCGCCCCATGCCCTCATCATGTGGATGTAGTTGCCAGTCTGTATTCCTGTTTGCAGGCTCTCATGGCGAGACAAGGGCCTCGTTTCCGACTGATTGGTATGAGGGGGCTAGGTAGACATCTTTGCATTGTCGGAACTCGGTCTTTCCTTGGCAGATCTAAATCCCTCCCTCTGACGTGACATGAGGTCAGCTCTCCCCTGCAGATACATCCACCTGATAAGCATCTCAGGATGGAAGTATCTTCTCTTCTTCCCTCATTCTGAGAGGGTCCGTGGGTGGACCTTGCCTGAACTGCCTCAGGGCGGAACGATTGCTGGAGCAGGGTGGTGTGGCTCAGAGGCTTGGCTGGCTTTGGAGGGCTGGCTTCTGACTCCTCGATGGGCCGCTGACTGCAGGCCTTTAGCTTGTATTTTGTGTCTCAGTGGGGAATAGTTTTGATTTTCTCCCCTCTATTTGAAATTGTTCATCTGTAGGCTCCATCTTGCATATAACTTGTAAGAAAGACATTTGCAAGTTTTCTGTAATCTTGTATCAGGAATATGTGGGAGGTTTGGTCAGTAATGCCGAGGCAGGCTCTCCGTGGAGTGTTAGTGGGTCACAGGGCCACTGAGGGCTTTAGGTCTGACCTTTGTTTTCCTTGTTGGGGGCTCTTAGTGAGTGCAGATGTAATGTCCAGCACGTTGTTAACCACATGGACAAATACAGAGAGCCTAGAGCTCTCGTGTGTGGTTCAGCCAGAGTCTGACCTTAGTTGAAAGGACACAAATGAAAGAAGTCAGAGGTTTGTGAGTGAGACCTGCCTGCACTGATTTTAGGCACCCCAAAAGCACAGGGTTCCATTCAGAGGTCATGGTCCTCCTATTTTCTTCTAGCTCAGATGAGCCACATGGCTCTTAGAACTTCCTCCCCTGAGTTCTTCCCCAACATTAATGCTCTTTCCTCCCATGTCTGTGCAATGCTGGTTTCTCCCACAAACAGGCTATAATGGATTTCCCTTCTCTGGGGAAAATACTGAGAGTGCGTGCCCAGTGCGTGCGGCGCCCAGTGCGTACGGCGCAGAGCAGCACAGGCCTGTCATCCTTCCTTCAGTGCTAGCAGCGCAGGACAACGTGTCCTTTCCAAGACATATGCACCTGTGCTCCTTGCCACCAGATGCTTAGGCAACGGGCTCTGTCCCCTATCTTTTTGAAAATAATACACAACAAAAATTTTCTCTGCACAATTATAGCCACTGTGATTCTGCTTTTTAAAAAGAGAATTATTTTCATATTTATGTTGGCAAATATGGAAAAGGAAACTCTGTTTTCTGTCTCAGTGGGAGTCAACTGCATTTCAGTATGGAAGTGAAGACTCAGCTGTCACCCTGAGGTAGTCCCAAGCCTTCCTTCCCGACCTCAGAGCAAACCACACCGGACCCACCTCTCCGCAGTCCGGCGCCATCACTTCTCTAAGCCTGCCTTCTGCTCCTCCTGTTCACGGTCCACCTTGTGAGGTGGAGAATCTCTAGTGTTTAGTTTTTTAACCTTTATTTTGAAAAATATTTTTTAAAAAGATCTACTGGTTAGATTTTATTGTCTCACAGAAATGTTTTTAGAGATTATTTTGTTCACAGATGTCTCTTTTCTCATGCTGTTGACTGACCTTTGCCTACAATGTCTTTTCAATATAGATTTTATTCACCAATTTACTTAGTGTACTAAGCATTACTAAGTAAGAGGTACTGAGCATTAAGGTATGTAAATCAGGTGACATAAACATGGAAAATCATGTGCCTATTTTTTTAATGATGTCAAATAAATACTTTTTCTGGAAAATGTGTATTAGAATTCCTCCCTCCTATATCATAAGCATTGAGAGAGAGGGATCTGTTCACTTATAAGGTGACGTGCCGTCCAGGGGTGGGTACATGACTCAGTGTTAATGCTTTGCAAACCTGCCATAGAATCAGTGACTATGTAGGCAGTGTCGTTGACGTGCCCATGATGAGCTGGGAGGCAGGAGTGCTATGCTCTTTACAGGATGTTGCTTGATGAGCATTCTCAGAGATAAGTAGCTTTTCTGGATAATAACCCCCGACGATATACACTCAGCAGGAGAGCCACTTTGGTAGAGCTACTTAACGCAGACAGGAATACATGAAAGCATGTCAGAGACTGGAACACGTTAAGGTATTTTTTAAAGAAGTTACCAAGTATGCAGTGTAGAGTATGGCCACCTTCACCTTGCTGCGCAGTGGTCTCCAGATGCTGTCACTAAACTGAAGCTATAGGCATTGGACAGAAGCCTCTATTTTCCCTTCTTCCTGTCCCTGATGGCCGCAGGTCCTTCTGTTTCTATGGGTTTGACTACAAATGGGATTGTGCACTGTCTGTCTTTGGGGACAGGTTTATTTCATGCAGCATGTCCTCAGGGTTCCTCTCTGCACTACACATCAGGTCTCTCTTGAAAGCCTATGCTGCTCTGGTGTGTACATAGAGCACAGCTCACTGACGGGCACACAGTGGCTTTGGCTTTTAAGAACCATGTTGCTGTGGGCATGCTTCTGCATGTCTTGTCAAGATTCTGTTTTTGGTCGAGGGATTTTATATTTACCTGTGTGTGTGTGTGTGTGTGTGTGTGTGTGTGTGTGTGTGTGTGTGTGTATGTGTGTGTAGCCTGGATGAAGAGGGAGCACTGAGGACACAAGAGGCTTTTTACACTCAGCTCTATCACATACAAAGGCCACACATCTCCTGTCTTCATTTATATTTAAGTTTTGTTTTGTTTTGTTTCTATACTTAAGTTTTTTGAAGGCAGAGATTTTGGTGTTTTTAGTTCCCAGTCCATACTGTAGGTGTACAATAAATATTTGTTGAATGAATAAATCTTGATAGTGATCAATTTTTAGTTTAAATTTTTAAAAAAATTTTAGTGTATGTTTTGGAAAGGCAACACCAGCTGCAGTATTTGCAACAGGTTCAGGTCTCAGGTGACAAATCCGAGTCTGTGAGAGGTAGTGGTGGATGCAGTCAGTACAATTATAGGACTGTGGTCACCAGCTAACATCCATTGAAAAGTCATCTGCCAGCCTGACATAGCCTGATGGCTACCAGAGTGACTAAGCTGGCCATGCAGCTTGGACTGCAGATTTCTAGGAGGGTGGTACTTTGGAGGGCCTGACAGAACTTCAAAGGACAATTGAGAAAGCCACTGTACACAGAACTGATGAAGTGAACCCCGTGTGAGGCAGAGGGAAGAAAGGATGACGTCACAGATGAGGAAGTCCGCTTTAAAAGTCAGGAAGCTGAGGGCTGGAGATGGCTCAGTGTTACAGCATGAGTTGCTCTTTCAGAGGACCCAGGTTCAATTCTCAGCACCCACATGACAGCTAACAACTGTTCGTAACTCCAGTTTCATAGGATCTGACACCCTCACACAGGCACATGGAACACCAATGCACATTTAAAAACAGTGAAGCGGTCCAGAACAAGTTATAACGTGGGGATGTATAGGTGTGTAAATAAGATCTAGGGAACTCTTCGACTAGCTCTAGAGTGTTCCAGAAGACACCACGTTCTAAATTCCAGCCTGGCTAATCATTCAGTGGACAGAAAGTCACACTGAATGCTGTCCAGTCGTGTCTTTCACCCCAAGTAGCCATCCGGTTTGGATAGACCAAGGTTCAGAGAGGTTCACATTCCTGCCCCATTCAGGGCCCATTGGCCTCCGTTTGGATTTCCAGTTTGAAGAAATCTCCCATTTCTAAAACTCACACTTGGAAATGGAAGGTAGAGTAGTTTGTAGGCATCTTCCCTAAGATGTATGTCGTCCTTGGACAGAGAAATGTGCCTTGGGAAACAAGTGACTGTAAGGAGAGGGTTCTAACTTTTCAAGGCATCTGTTTTCTCCATTTGGAGCCTGGTTTATTATGAGTATGGCACAATGCCCCTGGAAGCCATAGCCCGGAGTGCCCAATATTATCTGCAGTAGGCTGGCTGATTGGCCTGGGATCCTTACCTTGATCAGCATTGTTTCTGTGAGGAAATGCCTCTCCTTACTCTTGTAAGCCAAAGGACTCAGAAGGAAGCCGCCACCCCGTGAAGACTGGCCTTCATTCCCAGAATAGCAACTGGCCAAAGGGTAGCTAACAGAAACCTGTAACTCTACCTTGGAGATTTACTGCCCTAGTCACGAACACATATAAACTAGTAAGTGTTGTGAAGGCAAAGGAGAGGTGTCTAGCCCTAAGCTGCTTGGTCCTGGTCAAGGTCCTATTTTACATGGTTTTTCCTTCTATGAAAGACAGGCAGCATGTAAGGCTCCAGGAGGTCATACCTGGACCGCGGCAGGCTCTTTTTACCCAGCACTTACTTTTCTGGCTGCCTGCTACCTCCATAGAAGGGCCAGAATGCGTGTTAAAGCACACCTGCTAGGGGTTTTCATTCGCCTTAGAAAATAAGGACAGTTAGGACTAACTGCCAGGTGTCAGCAAAAACTTAGTTAACTACAAATCCCTAAGCCTGAAATCCACTGGGCTCGGAAAATGGTTTTTCTTTTGAGTTGCCAAACTCACTTGGCAACAAAATCTAGCTTGACATTTGTTCACTATGGGAGCATTTTAATGTGGACTTAAGTGTTTTGTCTATGGGTTCTGTTTTTACAAATGTGCTCTCAGTATTTTGAAAAAAATATTTTCTTACTGTTTGAAATGCTGGCTGGAGGATTTTAGGTAAGATTATAAACCTATCCTTATCTGGTGCTCTCTAGGGACAAGAGAATTCCTCTATGATGGCACATGTGCTCACAGCCTTGTGACATCAGTCACTGGATACACCACCCTTATTGTACCTGGAGTAGGCTTAGGGTTCTGCATATCACAAGATCACCCAAGTGTCCAGATCAAGAGACATTTTGAAACATGGCCAAATTTAGTTGGAAAAAAATGGTGTTATGACACAGCTCTTTGGAATAGAATTCTAAATAAAATATGACTATTCCCTGGTATGAATGGAAATAAAGTATGAGGTTGTTGAAGAGTGGTTCTCTGGGAGGGCTGTTGCAAATGATGTTGGTTTCGCTTTCCTTGTCTGCTCCATCAGCTGCTTGCTGGGCACATTGGCATGGATACCAGCTGGCACACTCAGAAGGATTTCCGAAGGTTCTAGGTGGACGAGTCACTCTTCAACAACAAACCCGGTGTCTCAGGACACGGACACTACCATGAGAGTGCTACTTGTATTCAAGCCACAAATGCATCCAGACCTTCTATGGAGTCCATGTGACATGGGCTATCACCTGTTAGGTTTCTCCTCACCACACCTCCACGCAGGCTATGGCAGTTAAAATGTTTAGACATGGGAGCACACGAGTGCTCTGACCTTAACTGGAATGCCACTGAGGAAAGGTTTTCAAAATATATTTTCATAAAACCAGTGTCACCTTC
Organism: Rattus rattus; assembly: GCF_011064425.1. Taxonomy (NCBI): domain Eukaryota; kingdom Metazoa; phylum Chordata; class Mammalia; order Rodentia; family Muridae; genus Rattus; species Rattus rattus. The sequence continues at coordinate 51,412,705 of NC_046154.1, forward strand.
CCACTCCCAGGCAATTCTGATCAAACTAAACTGTTTCATGTGCTCAGTACTCGTGAATCATTAGAAACTGCACACAGCCCAAGCATAGTTACACCTTTCCAAAAATGCCAACAGCCATCCTTTAACACCAAAAGGAAATGTAGGCAGTGGGATGGATACCACACTGCAAACATTAAACCTCCCAATTCAGGAGGTTGGAAATTTCAAAATATAAGCCAGACAAGTGAATTCCCATCACCCACAATGTATTTGTTCAGAGTACTAATGACAGGCAACGTTTTAAAAGGGCTCATGCTCAGAATAACTGGCATCTCATGTCACCTGGCCAAAGCCCAGTTGGGCACAAGATACTGTCAAGTCTCTATAAAAAGTTCATCTGCTTTCTAAAAGAGGAACACAAATCCCTTATCCCGGAGTTGCCAGAACCTGACAAACTACCTTTCAGAACATGGTGAGTCAATTCAGCCCAACGATGCTAGCAATGATGAGAACAACTGTTTAACCACCAGGCTAAACCTCCACTAGGCCACACCTCTCCTCAGGCTTAGGCAACAAGACATGCTGTGCACACTGCCCACCCGACAGACTGAACTAGAGAGCTGTCCAGTCCAACAGGCTCTACAGTAGGTATTAAAAGTGAATGGCATTTGTTGATCATGTCTAACATCTTAAAGTAAAAATAAATCTTATTTAGCTAAAATTCTATTGTTTTCCCAACAGTGCCTCTGTTCCCATACAAAATGCTTTTTTGACTCCCACATTTGTCTATTTGAAGACATGCAGAGTCTCTTATGTGCCTGGCACAAGAGACCAAACATTTGCTGGATTATAGGATATATGGATACAAAAACTTTACCGGTTCAATTTTATGTGTATGGATGTTTCACCCACACATATGTCTATCCACCATGTACATGCAGTGCTCAAGGAAGTCAGAAGATGTTGCCAGATTCCTTGATACGGGAGTAACAGATGATGGTGAGTGACCACTCAGGTGCTGAGGATCAAATCTGGGTCCTCTGGAGAAACAGCCAGAGCTGCTAACAGTTAAGCCATCTCTGCAATCTCAACCACTGACATTTAAACGAAGAAATTTTCAGTCAGTTTAGCTGGAGGAAAACTGGAGTATGGCTCTAGTTTACATAACTTCAGTGTTCTGCACCGACAGTGTGCACACATAGTGTGTATATACAGAAAAGTTTTGGCTTGATGATGGTTGCCAGCACTTGGGAAGGATACAGAAACAGGCAGATCTCTATGAACTCGAGGTCAGCTTGCTCTACAGAGCGAGTCCCAGGACTGCCAAGCTTACACAGAGCAGCTGTCTTAAAAACACCCCCCCCCAAAAAAAAACCTAATATAAAAGTAGTGTCCCCTTTAGCCCAAGCAGGCTGCAAACTTACTGTGTAGGCAGGCAACGACCTTGAACTTTGATCTGATCCCCTGCTTCTACCTCCCAGGTGCTAGGACTACAGATATGGCTTAATAGCCTTTGAATCTGTTCAAATTATTCTATTTAAAACAGAATTTAAATACATCTTTGTACATATCTTAAATATGTCACTTTTCATGTTCTAGCATAGGAAGATATCAATTCAGATAATAAAATACATCAGTAGGCTAACTTGGGTGGATGGTCTTGTATGAGTCCTAAAAATTCCAAGTAACCAGAATTACAAGACTTAAAGATAATATATCAGTAGAAAAAAAAAATCAAGATTAAAATCCGAAAAGTCATTCTTTCAATGGGCTGGGTATTTTGATGCCATTTTGATGCTATGGATGACACTGGGAAAGCCTGTCAAGACTGGTACTGGGGATTGTCAGACACACTGCAATTGTTGCTTATGAAAATGAACCAATATTCAGGTATTTCAAGTACCACTATGGGTTACCTACCAATAGAACAAAAAATGTTGTGACAAGTTTTATTTGCAAAATAAGTGGTGTGAACTTCACTGAAAAAGAAAACTAGTAATTTTTAATTATATAGTTCAGAGATATGGTGGTATACACTTTAACTCTATCACTTAAAACAGAAGATCAAAGCCAGTTGGACTACATGTCTAGGCGTACCAGATGCACACCTTTAATCCCACCATTTGGGAGGCATAGACAGATCTCTTGAGTTTGTGGCCAGCCTGGTCTATGTAGTGAGCTCCAGTTCAGTCAGAGCTACATTAACAGAGAGTCCAAATGAACAAAACAAAAACCCCCAACCCAAACCTCCCTGTCTATTAAAAAGTTTAAGAAAAGACAGACAGAAAACAATCCAATGTTGGGTAACTAAACCAGGAACCACTGAAAAAACTTCATTGCGCTGTCCACGGGCATGGAGGCACAGGGAGAGTACAGCCTGCACTGTGTGCTCCGAGCAGCATGGAGTTTAAGCACTGAAACTAAAACACAGTGAACAACTAGACATCACACACATCACATGAGTATGCTTACAAAAATATTTTAATGAGCATATCAGAATGGCAGAAGGAAATGGGAGAAAGGACATATTTTACAGTGCAAAATTATTATGCAGAAATTTAAAAACATCTAATTCATAATTTTGAATGCCTACTTAAATTACTTCAAATACCTTTTAAAGCTCAAGAGATCTGTGTTGAACTGAGTTACAGATTGTGAACCTTAGTGAGAATACATCATAAATACATCATCATTGTATGTTCCAAATGAAAATGACAGTGCTTGGCTAGGACCTAATAACTACCAACAGAGCCATTTCTATCTGAGACAGCATTTCAGGTATCAGGCTGGCCTCAACTCACCAGGTAATGAGGATGGCCTTGAACTTCTGATTCTCCTGCCTCCACCTCCAAGTGCTTAGGATGACAGGCATGCACCACTATACCCAGTTTCTGTGGTACTGGGGATGGAACCCATTTTGCATGCATGTTGGGTAAGCATTCCAGCAACTGAGCTACATCCCTACTCATGAATGCTTATTTTCTCATCTCAGTTACTTAAGTGTTCAACAGTTAGGAAATACACCAAATCTTAAGCAGATTACTCATGATATTGTCAAACTGTTTAAAAGTGCAATGACTTAAGTTTCAGTGGCTGCATTTTTGAACAAAGGGTGAAATACCCATACAAACACAGAATATAGTTGGGAAAAGCTGAGCCTTGTGTATTAGAGGAATGTTTCATTATGCATACTTTAAAAAGAAAAGATTTATGAACACTTATACACCTGGCACATTTGCCAACATGCCTGAGAATTTCCTTAAAACGTTCCTGTTACAACAGTTTCGAGAAGTCCAAGAACGTGTCGAGCAGAGGCATCCTTTAAAAGGCGGACTGACATCTTCCATAGTGTAATGATTAAAAAGCATAGCATCACTTAAAGATCACCTGTGATAAGGAGCTAGGATGGCCTGGACTCATATAATAAAACCTGCTTTAGAAAATAGACTGTTGCTGGGTGTGGTGGGAAACACCTCCAATCTCAGCATTAGAGGGCTGAGGTAGAAGGATTGTTAAGTTCCAGGCCAGCCTGGGCTACATAGTGAGACTCTGTGGGGGTGGGCAGGGAGACAGAAGCTATAACCATCTGCTAAAGGTACTTGACCTACTGCCATTCTGGATAAATTAACGTTTTCAATAAAACAAACTAAACCCTCTCGTGCTTCTCAGCACTCCCATATGAAACCAACTCACTGGACTATGCCTGCAGAAACAGTAAATGCATATCATTATGATGTGTTGTCAAGGTGGCTTCTAATACTGATGTGGGGAAAGGAAAGTTTGTACCCATTGTGAAGGGAAGCAGTCTGGACAAATACAAGAATACTATGAGGGAGAGGCCTGGGCGATCATTCTCAGTGCAAACCTTAACCCACCCTGCATCAGACAACTGAGCCAGTAAAAGGACACAGATCTGTCTTTGAAAGCAGTGGCTCTTGAACTGATGGCTGAGATCAAACTGAAAGCAGCATTTGGGGATGTGCCTGTGTGAGAAAAGGTAGTTAATCATCATTCACTAAAAAACAGTCCAGAGATAGATTGGTCTATCAGCTGTATAAAACTACATTTTGTAAGAAGAATTTTGCACTAACAATAAAATGGCATCCATTCTTACAAGGCTAGTGCGATAACCCTTTTTAAAGTCACACAGAACAATGGTTATTTTGTATGTGTTTCATTTTGGAAAAAGTATCAAATGTGACAAACTGGATTACAACTGGAAAGATCTGAAAATTCTTAAAACCACTATTTTCTCATAAAAATGAATATTGCTACCTGTCAACAGTTACTCCTTGGATGTGGCAATATTGCAACATCACGTGGCCTTCCCTTTCTGTTGACTTAACAGAAACAATGAGAAATCTTGTAGGGCACATGAGAGTAACTGAACAGAATTCTATTCAGCACGATACATCTACACACTTAAGCTGACAGTAAGTCTTTGTTTTGTTTCACAATTAATTTATAAAATTATAGCAAATGCAAACAAGCTTGTAATCTGAGTATCATGCTGAAATTTAGAAGTCCCAAATTATGTCAGTAAGTAGAAGTTTGAAAATAACATAATTTTTTATGAATGCTTTTACCACCTGGATAAGAAACATGACTTGGTTAACTACACACACACTTAAAAATTCATTAGAAAAATCTTAGCAAAATAAAATGAAAGCTGACAGACTCAGAATATCAGTTCCTCTCATAAAAGTTTACCAACTGTACAAGTTAAGAAAATTATACAAGCTTTTTGTATTAAGAAAGGACAGCTCAGTCAAGACATATGTACTGTAAAAATCTTTCAAAGGCTACAAAGAATCTGGAAAAATACAGAATGTATTTCTTAAGCCCAGATAAGAATATGGAAAGACATCATTGATGTCAACAATTTTACAAATACAAACCTGACTTGGTTTATTTTTAAACTTCTACATATAAAAATCATGCTAGCATAACCTTCAGGATTCATGAGGGTTTCCTTAATGACGATGTTCAATTTGTATGGAGAGAAAAATGTCTGTTGTAAAGACATTTCTAGATAATAAAAAAAATTGGTGTTGAGCAGAAACAAACTTTTTTCTTCCTCATAAAGAATAAGGAAAGATTACCTTTTAGTCAAATATGACTTGTTTCTCAAAGGAGAAGGTGCAGTTAAGTCTTTGGGTCATTCAAATTTACCAATGTTTTTATATCCTTAAAGAGGGCTTCAAAATTTGAAGTAAAAGAACTTGCAAAAAGTAGAATTATGAATCCCATTTCTTAAAGTTAGGACTTAATTCCAATTTCAAGAGTTAACAACTGCTTCAAGGAAATCAGCTTTCTAAAGGTCACCCCCCCAACCCTGAAAATTGTAGTCAAACCAGACTTTACTGCAAAGAAAGTAAAATAGGCCTAAGAGTTAGTCATTTGTGTTTTCATGTTCCTCAAACTTCCCATGTGAGACTGCTTCCTGGAAAAACTCAGACGAACCCGGACTTTCTTTCCCACTGCTGTTTATCCGCCGCCTTTTGGCAGGTCTCTCATTCTTTTCATCAAACTCATTTTCATTTCTTGCAGTCATATGGGCAAGTTTTGGGTCAGTGGCAAGGTTATTTTCTTCGTAACCATTAGTGTCCACATCTGTAAGAAGTGGTTTCTTATTTCCACCTGTTGGTCCATTAACATGTAAGCCTTCAACTTTTACTTCTTCTTTGTTTAGTATTTCTCCTGGTCCATTAGATGATACACCTACACTCGGAGAAAGATAAATGAAACTTAATACAAAGGGTTAAAATTGTCAACTATTTTAAAATAGCTGCTACAATATATCCATTTCCAGCAAGAAACAAGGAAAGCATCAACTTTGAGTGCACCCACCCGTGGCATGAACCATGGTTCAACTGCTTACCAACAGACATAGCAAGGTCTCCGTAGGCTATACACTGCAGCTTCCTTACACACCAGAAGACTCAAAGCAAGTGCACGTTACATAGCTGATGTGAAGCTCCACTAAAACAATGGATTTTAACTTGACTTATATTAAAAGAGTAAAAGGGGCCACAGCAATGGCTCAGTGGCTAAGAACACCTAATGCAGCTAGAAGTCCTCCATATGGAGGCTTATAGACACCTATAACTCTTAATTCCACATGGTGGCTCACAACCACATATAACCCTAATATAACCACCTATAACCCTAGTCTCAGGGGATCTAACACCTTTTCCCAGCCTCCTCAGGTCTCATGCACACATATAGTATACATACATACTACATAATACATACATGGCACCCATACACATAAAATTTGAAAATATAAATATTAAAAGAAGTATCCTAAGTACTACTATGTAAGAATATACTGACACTGTTCCCACAGGAGGTGGGATCTGAGGCTGAGGCCATTCTGGATTGTATGTAGCAAGAACCTATCTATCTACAATAGGTATAAAAAGTAAAATTATTCTAGTAATTTTTCTAATGTAGCAGAAAGAGAATATCAGAGCTGACTTCGACACTAGAGATAATCAAATCATTCATTCATTTATATAAGCATTCTATTTGCATATATGTCTGCAAGACAGAAGAGAATCAGATCCCATTATTAGGTTGTAAGCCACCATGTGGTTTTTGGGGAATTGAACTGAGGACCTCTGGAAGGGCAACTAGTGCTGTTAACCACTGAGCCATCTCTCCAGACCAATATAATTAAATCTAAAGTGCGTGACAAATATTCAACATAAAGGACGAGTCTCAAAGATTATATTTTGGTCAAAGAAAATACTCAATTATTCTCAATTTACTATGTATCCAAATCTTGAATGCACACAGGAACTAAGTATCATATAATACTGAGGAAATAATTCTGTGGTAGCTAGTCTAAAAAACTACATTAAACTGATTAAAGACAAAGAACTGTAGTACTATTTTGGTGCATTAATTAAGAAGGAAATAAAGCTAAAATATTAAGTATGTAAAAAAAATTAAGCTACAAAGTTCTACCCTTTCTTTAAAAAACCTGAAAATTTAGATTATATTCACCTAATCTCTTCTGAGGTAAATAGCATTTCCTGGTCATTTATGAAAATTATCTTACTCTAACAGTGTTTTCTCTATCAAATAGATGAAAGAGGAAAGGATTTCCTTGGTGTTAAGATGTTAAAACAAAAGTACCAGGAGTCTGAACTCCCTGAGTATCCACCTCAGTTCTGGGTTCCAGTCGCACTGCGTCTTACAGCTATAAACAAGGGTGCACTGACTGTCGGACAACAGTCTAACAAGCAGCTCTGACCTGCATGGCCACTGAGACCCACATTCTGCATGTCCGGCTTGTTCTTTGTCTTGGGAGGGGAATTTTTGGGAGGAACCGTGACAGAGTTTCATGTGTAGCTCTGGCCTGCCTGGAACTCACGATGTAGACCAGGCTGTGCTCTCAGAGAGATCTCTTGTTTGGCTTGTTTTTAGAGAGAGAGGTATAGAAAAGGACCATGAAATGCACTATGTAATGAATATACCACCATAGAGAGAGTTTGGGGGGTCAAAGCTTTGGGGCTTTTCTTCTATCTTCTCCATGGTTCTCCCCAGTTTTAGTCTTTAACTCCAGTTTCCTTCTTATGATGATGCTGCACAATCAGGCTTGCTATTTTCTGTTCAATAATATTCTTACTTGAGACAATTAAAAGTAGAAATCAAAACGATTCTGAGAACAGCCCTTACAGACCGTCCTTCACATACTCTGAATGAAGAATACTGTTTTTATTGGTTTGTGTGAGTGTGTGTGTATGGGTAATGTGTGTGTGTTGTGTGGTATGTGGTGTGTATGTGTTGTGTGGCATGTGGTGTGTATGTGTGTGTGGTATGTTTATATATGTGTATGCATGTTTATGTGTGGTGTGCAACAAGTGTGCATGTGAGAAAGAGAATAAAGGTTTCTGCAGAACACCCACGGCCAAGCTAGCAGCTGCTTTACATGTGTTCACTGTTCAGGTTACTATGCAAAGTCAAATATTCAAAAATTCACAGGGGTTGGGGATTTAGCTCAGTGGTAGAGCTCTTGCCTAGCAAGCACAAGGCCCTGGGTTCGGTCCCCAGCTCTGAAAAATAGAAAAGAAAAAATTAACTTATTACCTACATTTTGTCTTTATGATTAAAGCGCATGCTACGATTTCTCAAAGTAATAGAGAAAGAAGCATGTTTCCAATGTAAAATGTGTGGATAATATGTCTTAGAGTTAAAAGCCGTACTCAACCCTAGGCATTATCCCACTCAGATGGGATCAGAGGAGAGGTGAGTTAATATGAGTTTCCCTGTAGCTTGTTTCATGAGTTTCATTTTAGGATGTCATTAAGAATTCGTTCCAATGATTCCATGGTGTCACTAGATGTGTCCTGTTTTATATTATTTACATCCTCAGCCTCTAGTTTACAGTACACTTCCTTGAGCCATTCAAAGTGTCCTTCACTGTGAAGAAACAAGTGTGTTTCCATGCTGCTCACCATTCTGATTGCTATTGCTGAGAGTGCCGTCTTCTTTCTCCGACTGGCTGGTACTACTGTTTGAGGCGGTGGGAGGAGGGGATGGTGCTCGGCTAGAAGCAGCACTTTCACTTTCATCCAAAAGACGATCCATGTAATCCCTGAAGTTAAATAACACAACAATTATTTCCTTAGAGAAAATGCTGAAAGTTAAAATTAGTTTAAGTTAAATTTACATGCCTCTGTTAACAAATACATCCTGATTGCCACTTTCGTCAGGTCAATGCCTTCCAGGATCTCAACACTTACTTCCGGCTAAACATTTATAGGACTATGCATGAAGGTGAGAAGCTAAGGAACACATAAGTCCATAGCAAGTTTCAAGACTTTAAGATGTGTGGAAAAGGGCTCAAAATGGCCCAAATGAAACTGGAGTGTGTGTAAATTCAGAGGTAAGGATGAGGGCACTGGGAGTACAAGATGACTTCTGAACAGAAGCAGACTGAGTTTTCAGATTCCTAGAGGCAACCTTGAAAGTGCAACTGGGGCCTAAAACAGAGAAGTCACCCCTGCCTAGCCAGCATATAGATCAGTGTGATCTGTACAGTGATGGGCCTAGTCCTGGGCTGATGTATAACTTCATTACTATCTCAGTTGAGTGTCACACTGTGCTGGGGTGAGAAAGCCTGTCTGAAGGAGATAAACCCTTGTGTCCTATCTACACACAAGGTTATCGTATTGAACACGGAGGTGGCAGACTATGGCCTGTGGATTGGTTGCCATTTCTGTACAGTCCAACTAAAACCCAGTCATACACTTGTTACCCTTTATAGCTCCCTAGACAAGCTAGCAAGCTTTGGGTGCCTAGGAAAGACCCTGTCTACTGTAGGCAGTTCCTGAAAAGCAACACCAGAAGTTGCCCTCTGGCCTCAATACACACATATGTGTGCACACACGGGACAAACATGTATCACAGAAACATTATGTCCAGGAACTAATAAACATAACGTTCTGATACTGTAAATGAAATGGCGCTCAGGATCTTCCAGCTCTCTGCTGTACACTGTCATTAAAAAAGAGCTGCAAAGTCAATCTGAAGCACACAGAAAGAGAAATAGGTAAGATGTCTATCTCAGGAACTTCAGAAGCTAAAGCAAAAAGAATAGATAAATACACAGACAGAGTTATCGGAAACAAAGCCTAGTGGGAGTAAACACTGGAGAGTTAAAAAAAAATTCAAAAGAAAGCTAGATAAAAAGACATCAAAATTATATTCAAATTCTGAATATGACAATGATACTGTGAGAGATAGCCATTATCATCTTTATTTTTATCAATGAAATCCCAAATGCTTAGGAAGAAAGTCGGGTCCAACAATTGAGGAGTTAAAAGCGCTGGAGTTCAGGTAACTGGAGTTTTAAGTATTATTCGGAATAGCAAGCTCTCCAATGTGAATGTGGCTCTCAATCCCTCCCCTGTAGTGGAGCTCTCAGAGGCTGTGGGCAGCAAGGGCAAATGCGCTTCATTCTGGGGAACAAGGGAAAGTAGCAGAACAGAAAAACTTAACAAGGACTTTAAAGATAATGCATCTAGTCTAATGTGAACCTAAAACAAGGGAAAAAAAGAATCACAAGTTTTACTTTAAGGTAGTGGTTCTCAATGTGTGGGTCACCCCCGCCCCCAGGGGGTCACCTAAGACATTAGAAAACACAGATATTTACAATTCATATTAGTAGCAAAATTACAACAAAAATACTAATATGAGGTAGCAACAAAAATAATAATATAATTGAGGAACTGTATTAAAGGGAACATGTATTAAATGTTATAGCATTAGGACTGTTGAGAACCACTGTTTATGGCATTAAACATGTATTATATAACCACCTAAGATAGAACTATTAGCAGAAATGCAAGCAAGCCAAAAATATTTCTCACAGAAAATCTTAATTTCTCAAAACATGCACAATAAAGCAAAGCCTGGTCATTACTTCTTTTCAATGTCTATTACCTATGCCGTAAGATAACGTCTTGCTATGTAGCCCTGGCTGGTGAAAACTGTACAGCCCCAGCTAGATTTACACTCGTGGAAATCCTCCCATCTCAGCTTTCTGAATGCTGAGATTACAGGTGTGAGGTACCACACTCAGCTGGTTATGGCTTCTTACAGAAGGTACAGTACACCTGTAAAAAAATACTGTGGTTCCTTGGGGGGAAGAATTTAAGACAGATAGGCGGGCAGGCAGGCAAAGGAATAAGAAGCTCAAAGGAATAAAAGTAAATCCCACAAAACCATGGTTATTGCCTATAGGAAAAAGCAAAGATATTTGTGACTTCATCCCACTCTGACATGGGATTGTTATTAACTCAGACCTTAGAAAAAACAAAGCGTGGTTTACTTTAACCATGGTTTGTCCACCTACAAAAAAGTTAACCTAGGAGAAATTAAGATGTTCAATACTTTCATAAACTTATCAGAAACTGTGAGAGATTATCAGAGAAACAAAAATGTTTCGTATATCCCTGTCCACCCTGCTGCCCTGGACATCACAGAGCCAACTAAGCCAGGTCCTTAGTCCATTCATTCCTCTGCTAAGGCTTTCTGAAAAAGAAAACTAGATGAACCAGGAAGCAGCATGGCAAATGTGGTGTATTCTCATGCTGATGATGACAGATTCAGCACTTGTAAACATTGTTTCTGAAACAGAGAAGGGAGGGACGGAGGGAGGGACAGATACAGCTAGTCCTACATACATCTTTGTAGTACCACTGAATAATCCAGAAAAATAATACATTTAGCAAGTGGTTAAACTGTTTATAAATTAAATGATCAAATTAAATTCATTAAAGTATTTGTAAACTACTTCTCAAGCCATACTGATAAGGTTTGTGATGCTCCTTTACATGAAATTCAAGTCTAATGATCACCAACTCTGAATAACTGGAGAACAGAAGAGGTAACTCCACTGTCTTTTGACAAAGGTGGACACAGCCATTCATTCCCTCGCTGGGGAGTGGTGCAGGGTCTGCAGCAGACTAGGCAAGGATTCCAACACCGAGCTCTGCCCAGCCTCCATCTATGCTTTTCTATTTTACCTTACTTTGGGCTTTAGAGTGTCTGATCTGAGGAATGTCTGATCGGTATTCTATCTATAAATAAACACAACGAAGAAACACTATGGCCCAGGGGTTTGAAAAATATAATCAAACATATGCGACAAAGCAAATCTGTGTAAAGCAGTTGACATCTTTATTAGCGCAACTACAACATGACTGACAGCTCAAATAGGTAAGACACGTCATGCAGTGTGATTATACTACCACTGTGTCATGCCCAAGTTTGGGCTGCCTTATTATTATTACATATCGCTTCTGCAATGTCTCCTAGAAGATGCAGGAAAACTAGAAAAAGGTAAATCTCGTAAACAAGAAGATTCAATGTGACCTTTCACCCCTTTAAGAATATCTACATTCGTTTCTTGTTTTAGTTGTTTAGTTGCAAGGATCAAAATGACTGCACAAGAAACAAATTAATTTTGTTTCTTCTTTAACAGCCTTCCACTGGTTATACAGCCCAATAGTTTTAGAAAACCTTGACTTAGTCCTATTTTTACTCCTTTCTCAATGGTCAAAACTAAGTCACATGTGGTGGCACACATACATAATCCCAGCACTTGAAAGGTTGACATAATTGCTAAGAATGAGGCCAGCCCAGCCAGGACTACATAGCAAGATTTTGCCTCAAAAAGGAGAGGAGGGAGGGGGTTGGAAGAAGAAGAAGAAAATGAATGAAATCGAGTACAGTATGAATATGCTCTCCTTTTCCATTTGAAGAACACCCAATGAAAACCTGCACTCTAAACCTTGGTTTTATGCTTGTCTTAACATGCATGGCAATTTATAATTTTTTTAAGACAACAAAGTCTGCAAGCTTTACACGTCAAGAGATAATGTTTTTGAACTTACATAAACTGTACTTTGCTAGACTATAAAATTTATGATTCTTTAAAGAAAAATCCAAGAAAGCTTAGAAAAGAACTCACGTTACACCAGGATGAAGATTATATTTCTTTTTTCCAAACCTTGTTTGCTGAGCAAAGAAATCATAACGCTCAGACTTTTTCCACATGTAATAGAATGCTACACATTCACCAACTGATCTTGTTCGGACCTGTAAGAAACAAATGCTTGTTTTTAAGAATAATCTCCTTAACAGTTATTCCATGAAAAACAACTCAAGTCTGCTGGACAGTTTTATGTCAATCTGACACAAAAGCTACTGTTACTTGGGAAGAGGGACTCGACTAAGAAAATGCCTCTCTAAAACTGGCCCATAGGCAAGTCTGTAGAGAGTTTTCTTGGCTGCTGAGTTACATGGGTGGGGCCAACCAGGGCAGGTGGCTCCAAGCTGTAGAAAGCACACTAGCAGACCATGAGGAGCAAGGCTGTAACAGTGTCCTTCACTGTTATTTACTGCTTCAGTTCCTGCCTCTAATGCCTGCCCTACCTTTCTTTATGTGATGCAAAAGTATAAGCCAAAGGGGCTGGGGATTTAGCTCAGTGGTAGAGCACTTACCTAGGAAGCGCAAGGCCCTGGGTTCGGTCCCCAGCTCCGAAAACAAGAACCAAAAAAAAAAAGAGAAGGAAAGAGAGAAAATTTTGGGGCTGGGGATTTGGCCCATTGGTGGAGGGCTTGCCTAGGAAGAGCAAAGGCCTGGGTTCGGGCCCCCGCTCCGGAAAAAAAAAAAAAAAAAAAGAACCAAAAAAAAAAAAGTATAAGCCAAATAACCATGTTGTTTTTACTATAGCAACAGAAACTCTAAGATAGACTGGGAAAAAAATTTAGCTACCACTCAGTTAATATGCATGACAAATGAACATATTTTATGAAAAACTACAGCAACCGTGATAAAAACTATAATTTCTAAATCCATTAAGAAAAATAATAAATCAATAACTATATAAACTATTTAGCATTCCTTTTCCTTAATTCAAGGAGACCACTATTCTATATTTTACAATAAAACAAGTATTTCTCTACTGTAGATAGGAGTGACAAACAGACTCCAAAGAATACATACTTTTTACTCACAAACTATCTTGGGAATCTAAATTTAAATTTTCTTATAAATGATTTCCCACAAGAAGCATGAAATCAGACCTGAATCTTGAACCTTGTAGAAAATCAACTCAGAATGAATCAAAGACCTTAGTATAAAATCTGAACCTCTGAAACGGCCATAGGTAAAACACAGGCTAAACTGTTGAAAGTACAGGTACAGGTGAAGACTTTCCAAGATGCTACCACCAACATAAAAAACAAACCCAAGAAATGATAAATGGGATTGCATGCAATGAAAAGCTTCTGTCCAGCAAATAAAAACTAAGAGTAAAGAAACAACCTACAGAATAGGAGAGAACTTTCACAATCTATTTATCTGAAGTGGATTAATTATTTAGGATATATAATGAACTCTAAAAGGGCCAATGAACACCAAGTACTCAGGATTCTTAGCCTTCAGGGAAATGCACTCTAAAACTGCTTTAGGACTCCAATCTTACCCAAATCAGAATGGTTTATCACAAAAAATAAGCAACAAAATGACTGAGAACAAATGCTGAGTGGGTGTGGGAAGACACATGCCCTCTGATGTGGAAAAAGAGGACACTTACACACTTTTCTTTAAAAAAATTACTTATTTACTATATATAAATATACTGTAGCTGTTTTCAGACACACCAGAAAAGGGCATCAGATCTTATTACAGTTGGTTGTGAGCCACCATGTGGTTGCTGGGATTTGAACTCAGGACCTCTGGAAGAGCAGTCAGTGCTCTTAACCACTGAGCCATCTCTCCAGCCCAATTACACACTTCTTGACAGGCATGTAAACTAGTAAAACTAAAATGGAGATCAGTATGGAGATTCCACACAAAACCAAAACCTGAGCTACAATGTGACCCACCTACATCATTCCCACTTACATACCCAAGTCAGCACATCACAGAGCTACCGGAATATCCATGTTTACTGTTACACTATTCCTCCTAACAGCCAAGAAATGGAATGAGCCTAACTGCCCATGGATATAAAATATAAATGGATATAAAAAATGCACACACACAATGCAATTTTCTTCAACTATCGAGAAGAATAAAATGAAATTACAACATTGTCAAGAATATGGAAGTCTTATGCTAACCAAATAAGCCAGACTAAAAAGGAAAATAGTGTTTTCTTACATTTAAAAATAGTGTTTTCTTACATATAAAAATCTAGATGTAAATTTGTGTATGTGTAACCAGCTCAGAAGTCACCAGCATGCATATGACATGAAAGCAAAGAGGGTACTACCTGAAAGGACGAATGTGAGGTGTCGACGGAAGAACAGAGTATAATATGTGTATAAAAAAGGCACCAAGAACGAAACCCAAAAGTTCAAAAGAAAACAAACAAACATCACCCAATGAGGTATTACGGGACATGTTTGTTGTAATCCCAGCACTTGGGAGGTGGAAGCAGGAGGATGAGGAGTTCAAGGTCATTCCTATCCATGTTCATTCTTAGCTAGTTTGAGGCCATTCTAGGTCATATAAGACTCTTGTCTTAGAAACAGAGACAAAACAAAAATCCAAAACAGAATAAGCAACTGATCAACGGACAAAAAATCCTTCCAAAAATCAAATATCAAGTCATCATCCTCACCACCACCACCACCACCACCACCACGACCAGTGGGAGGGATAATGAACAGTACAGACAGTTCTCATAGGAACAAATACAAAATACAAATACAAATATAAAAGATCCCTTTATTAGTCCAACAACAATCTAGACTCATTGGCTTCCCAAAATGTTTTAAACTATGCCAGGGAAGAGAAACTGTTACACTAGTACTTAAGTTTTGTATATTAAGACACTACTGTGGTATGCAAATGACTGGCTTCCTAAACATCTGAAACTCATGATCAACAAATAGCGCTGCTAAAAAATCTCCATTGCAGAGACTAAGCCACTACCCAAAGAGTACACAAGGATGGGTTGGGGATTTAGCTCAGTGGTAGAGCGCTTGCCTAGGAAGCGCAAGGCCCTGGGTTCGGTCCCCAGCTCCGAAAAACAGAACCAAAAAAAAAAAAAGAGTACACAAGGACAGACCCTTGGCTCCAGCTGCATATGTAGCAGAGGATGGCCTTGTTGGGCACCAGTGGAAGGGGAAGCCCTTGGTCCTGCCAAGGTTGGACCTCCAGTGTAGGGGATTGTTGGGGGGGAGTAAGGGGGATGGATTGGCTGGGGAACACCCTTATAGAATGGGAGGGGGAGGGGTTAGGAAACTGGGAAAGGGAATAACATTTGAAATGTAAATAAGAAATACCCAATTTAAAAAAATAATGAAAAAAGAAAAAAATCTCCATTGCTACTGCCTTAGAGAGTTGGTAAAGTTGAGTTGGTAAAGTTGATGTGTAAGAATAAAATATGTTTCAAAGAGAAATGGAACATACAGTAGCACTCTGGAAACAAGGTGGTTAAGAGTTTTAGTCTACAAATTTCTTATCTTGACAAAAACATTTTTTGGCACTGATTTTATCTGTTGATAACACCCTTTTTTATCTAACATAGATTTTTTTTTTTTTTATCCCCTTTCTTTCCCTCTGCTTAAACTTAATAAAAGTTGCAAAGCAGTAAGGGCTGGAGAAAGGGCATTTAGTGCGTATCTAAAGGTCCCAGTTTCTAGCACCCACATGGTGGCTCAGTCCAGTTTTAGAAGAGCTAATGCTTTCTTCTGACCTCCTTGGGCACCAGGAACATATCTGGCACAAATACAGGTAAAACACTAATCAATATACATGAAGAAAATACTTTCAATGTTTTGCTTCCTAATGAATGATTTCAAGCAAGTCAGTTGTAATTTACTAAAAGCAAAAGCCAAGATATCTATCTTGAGAGTATGCTGTTACCACAATATAAAATCTTCATGAAATAAGCCCACTAAAACAGAAGAATGATTCCAAGTATAAAAAGAACAACTTGGTATTTTCACATGGGACCCTCAGAAAATTACTCTCCTAACTTTACTCACTAAACTACTAAAGACAGCATGTAGCATATGGTAGATGACTCTTCAGCACTGAAACCCGACTCAAACATTTATAAAAAAAAAAAAAAAAAAAAAAAAAAATCAAAAATTCAAAGTTATAGTCTTAATAAAGCACACAATAAAAATCTGGCTCATGATTCCAAGTGAGCTAGTAAGTATTTCAAGTCACACCAAGGGGGGAGGAGGGGTTTCCTTTGTACTTTCAGTTACGTTCCAGAGGTGCCCTAGAGAGGTGATCCAGCACAGCTTGGTAGTAATTTGCATGCAAGGAATACTAGAAAAATAAAATGCACTTTTCAACCTGGAAAAATGAATTTTAGAACAAATTCAGGAAAATGCAGTCAGTCACTAACATAACACAACTCTTTCCCAAGGTGCTGAATGCACTGGATTTGGACACACTGGGTGCCACCCTTTGGACACTAAACACTCAAAGTTTAAACACTGAAAGTTTCTCTTTCATCACAGATGTTTTTCTTTTGTTAAAGATGTAGATATTTTTGACCTCTCTCTCTCTCTCTCTCTCTCTCCCTCCCTCCCTCCCTCCCTCTCTGTGTGTGTGTGTGTGTGTGTGTGTGTGTGCGCGCGCGCGCGCGCGCGCGCGCAAGTGCCAGTCGAAGCTAAAGGTGTAAGATCCTCTGACCTAGAATTACAGGTGGTTGTGAGTCACCCAACACGAGTGCTGGGTATTAAATGTGGGCCTTCTACAAAAGTAGCATTGGTTCTTAACTGGTGGGTGATTCACTAGCAATGCCGGATGTACCCTTCCACATTCATGGATAAATAAATACAATAAAAAACTTTTAAAAATAATTAAATGCTCAAATCTTCAAGTTACTATGGACTTCTTTAGGATATATACTGTGTGACTATTATTTATATATATATTTATATATGGATATTAATCCATCATGTTAAGCCTGCTGTGATTGATGCCTCTGGAAAATATCACTTAAAGAATATGAGTAAAGACCAATTAGGACTTAGGTAACTGTAAACAAAATATTTTAATTGTGGTAAGTAAAATGGTTCAGCAGGTAAAGGTGCTTGTCATCAAGACTGACACTTTGAGTCCAATCCCAAGGTCCTTCCTACCTGAGGAAAGGAGAGACTCAAGAGTTGTCCTTTGACTTACACACTACAGCACACAAATATATCACACAAATATTTTTACTGCAAATTTGATGTTAAGGACATTTTACAATTTCAAAATTACTTTAAGGAGGAGTTTGCAACTGATGGCTGCTGGAAGAGAAAAAATGTTTTCTTCAATGAGTGACAGGTTAACTGACACTCAGAACCATGCTCCACATCCAGGAAGAGACAGGCTGAGATGCCACTGCCATGTGTGCATCTGTATGTATATGTGTACTTAAAAGAAGGAAGCAACATAAAGATGGTTGGATAGGATATTGAGGGGTTAGAGGAAAAGAATATGATTAAAAATATATTGTATGAAATCTCAAAAGAATGAATAAAAACATTATTATTTTAAAAATGTAGACAGATCTCTTATCACAGATAACAGAAAGAAGGCCATAATAACTGCACTGCATACACAATCTGAGAAGTTGACTAAAAGACTTATAAATGAATTCAATTCTTAAATACTTACAGTTATCATGCCTTGAAAAGTCACCTGGCAAATATGTCAGGCAGCATAAGTATTCTTATTTGAATTAGTTGTAAATAAAAAGATTATAGTATTGATTACATAAACTTTAACACTAGGAAACAGCAAGCTAAGATAATTTAGGTTATTAAACTAAATTTCTTTTTGTAAAAAGAAGGCATAAATCTTTACTTACTTTATTAGCCTGAATCAGATGAAAATCTTTCCCATAGGCCTTTAGCCCTTGTTCAAAATTTCTACATTCTTCCTCTGTCCACACAGATAATTCCTCTGGCAAAAATGAGGGGATAAGAGCAAATTAATATAATTAATATACAAAGAGGAAACTGAAAGCAAAAGTGTAAAATGTAGATGAAGGGAGTATCTTAATCTTGAATGCTAATACTGCCATTGCAAATGATAGTGGTACAAATTCCTGATTTAATAAAAATTGGAACAATTTGGTCCTAAATTCTCCAATCTCAAATTTGGACTACCTGTTCCTTCTTCCCTGTTGAGACAAGGTCGTGCTGTAGCTCCAGCCAGGCCTCCAATCTGTGATGCTTCTACTGCATGCCGCCTCTTATAGATCTCCTCAGTTCTTCTTAGCCCAACTGACATTAGCCACCTTTCCATTCCTTCAATTTTGTAAGTTCTTTCTGACTTTGGACTCTATATGGAATTATGTTCTGCCCCTTCTTCACCCTCTTTTAGGAGCATAATTGGTACCAGTAAAAATACTTTGTTCTCAAAATTTCCCCTCAAATACTCTCCTTAGCTAGGTTATGCCCAACTACAATGCTTTAACAATACTCTCCAACTCTCCTCTGAGGATCAACACCTATTTTTTCAGCTTGCCCTCTAGGTTGTCAGGCACTATGACAGCTGAGTCTTAAATGGTTAGGTTTTCAGAGATTAAAGAGCCTTCAGATTGATTCCAAGTAAATAAGTAATCCATTACTGTCCTGTCTACAGATACATACACAGTACTTTTAGTGCAGTGGACTAGAAGTTAAACTTAAGAGTAAAAAAGCAAAAATGTGGGTTTCAACTATAGCTTTATTGCTTATGAATTACACTTGCTTCAGCCACAATACTTTGGCTTAGAGAGCTAAATCTCACAATTCCACTTAATACGTTTTTACCTGTATCTTTGTGTGTGTACGTGTATCCGGGTTATGTGCAGCATGGTGAGTTTAGGGAGGCCAGAAAACAACTTTATGGAACTAGTTCTTTCCTGCTTCCTCTGCATGGGTTCTAGCTATCCAAGTTGTTAGGTTCTAGTTATCCAATCCAAGTTGTTAGGCTTAAGGTACAACCATTTTTGCCCCCTGGGCCAGCTCACTAGTCCCAGACTCATAATTTTAAAGTTAGGCAGTAAGTGTTATAGTACTTAGCTCATGGGGCTATTATAAAGATCAAAGATAAAAATCTTTAAATATGTTTGGAAACCATAAGATATATACTCCAGACTTTCACTTAAATGCCCTGATTTTACGTAATAGAACAATTTTAATCCCATTCCCTATAATATTTTGAATGATACTTGCTCTGGAACTATCTACTAAATTCAGAAAGACTAGAACTAGTAAGCTGAAGACACATTCAGGAAAACTGAAAAGCCTAAAATGTAAAAATTTCTGCCAAGTCATACAACGAAAGGGTAGCATGTGCTTACCTCGAGCTGCTTTGACATTAAATCTCAGTCTTCTCAAGGCTTCTTCTGTATCAAAACTGCATTTAACCAATTCATATAAAGCCTAGAAAAATAAAGGTTTTTACCTAAGACTCAGAGGCTATGAACAATTCAGGCTGATGCATGTTTTTAAGAGCACAATTTTCTCAATCATATATTTGTTTCTATGCTTTCTGGATCAATTATAGTAAAAGCAATATACAAAGCATCAAGAAAAAAACTGCAGTCCTAACTTTATATGCCCTCTTGCTATGTGCAGTGGAGGGCATGTAACTCGCTGACCACAGTGACCCAGTAACTGAGACACTGACTTCACACAAAATGTTCTGTTTAAGCTGCAATTCTTTGGAGCCTTCTGGGATTCCTAATTATTTTAAACAAGTTGAGAAAGAAAACAAACCAACAACAGTTTTTTAAAACTGCTTATATTAGGTTCATGGAAGGTATTAATCTGACTAAGTACATAATGGTTATCTGAGATGCACGTGCCAACTCTATCAGAGTCACGGAGTCTCAGAGAGAGAATGGAAAGCAAAACAAACTCCAAAAGAAAACTTTTAAAAACCTGACAAAAAGTATACTTAGGCAAAGAAAGGTTTCTGTTTCTTGGAGCTGAAGTTACATCACTGGTGTAAGCACACTAAGGGTAGGTCCTGTGCTAATTCCAAACTTCAGAGAAAAGTTCAGGTGGACAGAACAGCCACACTAAATGCCGACAGTCCTTTATGAGGACACCCCAGTAGTTATTCCTTACTCACAGACCTGTTCATTGTCTTTTATATGAGATCCTTCAGGAATTGCTTCTACACCTTTCTCATCTCCTGTTCTTCTAGATGCATCCTTAAGAAAGACAATCACTTTATCTTCTGGTAAATATTCTGGATCCCACAGAAGCTGATCATCATTTTCATACACTAAATTAATAAAATAAATGTTAAAAAAACTACCCAAAATTAACATATTATTATTTATGTAGGACATTAGACATATCACTAAACAAATAACTCAGTCTTTTTAAAAATGACATTTATTTTCTCTGTATGTATTGTGTATGTGCCCCAGCACACATGGGAGGTCACCACACATGGGAAGTCAGAAGACTTGTGGGAGTCCCCCACATGTGTCCCCATGACCAGAGACAGTTTTCTTCTGTGTAGCCCTGACTGTCCTGCAACTTGCTTGGTAGATCAGTCTAGCCTCAAATTCACCTACCTCTGCTGGTTAAGGGCATATGCCACTACCACCCGGCGGGAGTCAGTTCTTAATATGTGGAGTTCAAGGATCAAACTCAGATCATCAGGTGTGGTGACAAGTGCTTTTACCCACAGAACTATCTTGCCAGCCCCAACTGTTTTTTTTTTTTTCTTTTTATGAGACAGGGTCTTGATATTGCATTCTAAATGCAATATCAAATGATATTGCCCCAAAATTATCATCTCCCTGCCTCAGCTTCCCAAGTGATGAAAGTCAGCTAGCTGGGCAGTGGCAGCACATGCCTTTATTCCCAGCACTGGGGAGACAGTTAGATCAATGAATTAGGGGTGGTTCAGGATAGCCAGGTCTACACAGAGAAATCCTGCCTCAACTGCCCCCCACCCAAAAAGTAAAGCCTAAATCTCAGCAAAATTAAAAAAATAAAAACAGTATACAACCTGAGACAGGGCCTTATGAGTCTAAATGACAGACACACGATGAAACCCAGAAGTCTCAGCCTAAAATGGAATCAGTACCTCAAGTGGGGCACTGAAGGAGCAAGACAAGTACTGCCAGAGTGAGTTCCAAGCCTGGTTAAGTCCCAGAGTGACCTGGGTTAGAAAGAGGCCTGCTGGGTCTACTAAAAAGGACATGAGGACATGTGAACTAGAAAATTAGAAGGGACTGGAAAGGCAAATAGAAAGTGAAATAAAACCAAAACTTTCAGAGAAGTTTGCACGGGAGGGGGAGATATGACAGTGTCAGCATAGCAGAATGGAAATCTAGTTGAACAAAGCTTATAAGTCCTTTGTTTTTAAAGACAAGAAACAAATATTTAAATTTGAACAGAAAGAAAAATCACTTGATAGAGACACAGGATGACTATCAAAATACCTTGTGTAATAAAGAGGAATTAGCAGCTAATTGAGCATCTCTTCTATGCTGGGCAGTGATTCAATTGTTTCACATATACTACCTTCTTCCTCCATTTTCACACACATACTTTAAAATCCACCATTTCCTGGTACTCTCAATATATACTCTCTTCTTAAAAGACAATATATAGAGAAATGTCCTTCTTTTCTAACTGCTAGCATAATAAAGGCCAAAAACTGAAATACGCTGACTGCCTTGATGAGTGAATTTGGACAGAGTACTAGTTTCTGTTTTCCGTTCTGCAAAGGGAACGGATTCCTCATTACTTATGTTTAAAAGGCTGTCTCATGTCTTAAAGAGTAAGTGAAGGGGTAGGTGTCTGAATCCCCAGGTTCTCCAAACTATATAACCTAGAAGACATTTTTGGAATCACTGACAATATTCTGTAAATCCTTAAACTGGGAAGAGGGCCATCACCAGGTGGCGCCACATGGTGAGTTAGCCTCCTGTAAGGCTGGTCAACAGCCAGCTCTGATTATTTCAGGATAACACAATGCCCTTTAGACAGCTACACTAGAATCAGTAATGAGCGTGAGCTGAGAGTAACTGGAGCCTCTCTAAATCCACACTGCATAGGCAATATGCACACAATCGCAGATATGTGACAAACATCAAACATTGGGCATTAAGGATAGCGAGATGGAATAGCAGACTGTAAAATGAATCCTCTGTACTTACAGGCTCTACATCTGTGTACTTAATTAACGACAGCATGAAAACACTCAGGAAAAAAGTTTGTGTCTGCACTGACCACATAACTGTCCTTTGTTATTATTCCTTAAGAAACAATTTGATTCACAGAGCATTTACATTATACAATAACCAAGAGATGACTTAAATCATATGAGAGAGGATGTCCACAGGCTGCATTCAAATTCCAAGTCACATAAGAGACTTGAGTATTTGTGTTTTGGTGTCCATGGGCCAAAGCAGTCAGCTACCAGACAGCAAGACATGTGTACTTTGTCAAGCATCAATTATAACTCATATAAAACTATAAA
Organism: Rattus rattus; assembly: GCF_011064425.1. Taxonomy (NCBI): domain Eukaryota; kingdom Metazoa; phylum Chordata; class Mammalia; order Rodentia; family Muridae; genus Rattus; species Rattus rattus. The sequence goes on from NC_046154.1 coordinate 51,435,662, forward strand.
CAAATGTAAATGAAGGTATAATCAAGGATATTTTTGTAACCAAAATAAATGCAGGTTTCATAGAGAAATGCCTAGTGAGTCCAGTAAAGCCAAATTTAAGGACAGACATACATCTGTCGTCCTTCTGAAGTCATTGTGGGGGAAGGGGGTATCTTTCATCACTGAAAAGAACTCTGATCCATCTCTACAAGGACATCAGAACCAGGCATGGTGGCACGCACCTGTTTTCTACTTGGGAGCTTCAAGCAGGAAAATAGCAAGTTCCAGGTCAGCCCAGACAACAGATCAAGATGTGTCTCAGCACTCGGGTTTTACAACAGGAATGCACCAGTCAGAAATATCTTTTTGCAAACTTTTTTTTAAACAGTATCTTGTGTAATAATGATATTTGCTTTATGTTCTCAGGGTACACTACAAAGAAATAGATCTCACATTTTGCTCACATTATTTGCCCTCCCCTCAAAATGGGAACTTCTGAAACTTCAAGTTAAGGCAAGGGTCCTGAACAGCAGCAGCCTGCCTCCTGACTTCTTCAGACAATGTCACTTTCCTGCGTCCTGTCTGGTCTCCCTAATCTACCAAGTATACTTAATCTCTCAAGTAAAAACCAGACACGGCAGCACACATATTTGATCCCAGCACTTGTGGGACTGAGGCAAGCCAGGAACACAGATTGAACCCCTAAGAAATCCAATCTCAAAAAGAAAAAAGCAGAAATAAAAAAGCTTCTCATCAAATTTACACCTTACTGCAAATAAATTATACATGAATGATTTCTAAAATCATGAAAATATTAAGCCAGAATAGACATTTTTTTTTTTTTGAGATAGGATTCCTTTGTGTAGCTCTGTGGACCAGGCTGGACTTTAACTCACAGAGATCCACCCATCTCTGCCTCCCAAGGGTTAGAATTAAAGGTATAGAAATCACAATTTATTTACTATGTATTTGACTATAGATATTAAAAGGTCAAGTACAAGAAGAGATAATCCTTTAATCATGATACCAAACTATCATGTTTTCCTTTCATCTACTGAAAGGCTCGTCGTGTGCTAGGGAGTGAACCCACTAAGGCTTTGTGTATGGTATGTACACCATACACCAAGTGTTTACCACTAAGCCACACTCTCAGCCCTTAATATGAAACTTTCAAAATATAGGCATTATTTTCATAGCAAAAAAATTTAAGACATCTAGTAAAATGGAACAAAAATTTACCTTTCAGTTTCCTACTAATAGAAGAGAGGAACTCAGCTGTGATTATAGCCTGCTATTGTATAGAGACAGTACTAAAACTTCAATTATATACAGAAGACAACAGACCATTCATTCTTTTGCACACAATCATATGGAATATACAGAATTCCAGCATAGAACAAAGTGAATCCTCTTTGGTGCCATCAATGGTTCTATGTGTTACAGGAGCTAAGCTAGACAAACTTGCTAAAGGCAAGGGCCAGTGATATTAAAACAGTTGGCTACAAAATTAATAGCCTGTGATATATCCTACTTCTCACCTCCTGTAGTCAGGAGAGCAGGCATATATTTAAAAGAAAGTATCTAGTGGAAATGGTAAAATGAGAATAAACATCAAAACCTCAACTCTAAGGTGCTCTGTGTAAAGCTGTAATGTTAAGAAAATGAAAACGAAGTGCACTCTTGGCTTCATGGCTTCAAGTCACACTGTACTACATATGAACTCATTCAGGACACATATGCCTTCTTTCTATAACCCACCTAAAAAAGAGGTAGGTGCTCTTAAAAAAAAACCCAAAAGAAAACAGAAAAATCAAAATCCTCATTTACTTTACATTATTAGATGTTGACTGGCCTTAGGACTTTGATGTAAATGCTTAAAAAGAACTGCAAAATTTAAATATACAAATAGTATTATTTCCCAATGATTTTAAGACACAAATAACAAAACATTCCTTTTTAGTAGTACTGAGTTTTAGAAGCAAATAAGCAACCACTTATCAGTTGGTTTTCAAACTGGTAGTTAAAAAGTTATAAAGGCTAGAAACTACCAAGTTTGGAACATTTAAAATACAGAATAACATGTTTATAAAAGAGATATATGGCTGGACATGTTAGGGCACACACCTTCAGAATTTACTTGTTTTTTGTTTTATTTATACAGAGAAAACTGGAAACATGGTAAGCAGTATGACTAATATAACAGCTTCTTTTATATATAAGCCATTAAGAGTTATTTAGTAGGCTGTCATGTTCTTATCACATTTTGTATGTTAATTAACAGATCAGGGCTGGGGATATGTCTCAATGGGTATAGTGTCTGCTGTACAAGCCTGAAAACGCAGGTCTGGATGCCCAACAGCATCTGTAATCTAGACACTAGGGGTAGAAACAGAGATGTTCACTGTCCATCCAGCATAGCAAAATAAATCCTGTGTCTCAAGATGAAGAGTCAACTGAGGAAGGAACCCAACCTTGACCTCTGGCCTCCACATAAGCACAAACAGATGTTGTGTATCTGTACACAAACCCACACCATCCCCTCAGGATAAGTCCATCACTTCAAAAGTTCATGTATTTAACTTTAACTCACCTTTTTCATTTTCTTTGTATCTACAAACGCCAACTGGAATCTCAGCTTGAAACATGGAGCCTACCATGATTTCCTATTTCAAACATAAAAAAAAAGATATGGTGATATACATCTAATGTTCATGTCTAGCTTCAGTATCTTCTTGGGTAAACTGACTCTGGTCTCTGTCATAAAAACATTACTACCTCATGGTAGTATTGTGAGGATGAATGAGTTAATAATAGCCAGGGGCTTATATATGATTGGATAGGAAATAATGATGATAATGATATACTAAAAATTACTAAGTGAATTTTGCTTAATTAAAATAATAAAAAATAGCCTAACAATCAGAAAAGTCAACTTTGGGTATTTTTCAGAACATCTACACTTAAAATAACTGCACCAGCAGTATCAGTACCACTAGGACATTTTTAGAAATTGAAGTCTTCAGGTTTCTACTCATAGTGAGTAGAAACTCTAGTGATAGAGCTCACTGCTTAACACAGGCAATTTTAAATTACACTTAAGTCTGAGCTTTAAGATAAGGGGATAAAACTATAAAGGTCTGTAAGAAGTTTGGCAGGAACTAAGCACACTCACTTCCAAACCAAGTCTTTGTTTTAGAGGTTAGTGCTTGACTTTCTTTAAAAAAGGTTTGAAACTGGCTCTCAAGAAAGTCAACTGGAAATCACCAATGAGATGTCTCATGACATGGGGATCATAACTGATGAACCTGACACTTCAAAGTGAAAAATGACACATCACAGGTATAAACATGCTGCAGGAAGTTTAGATCACTCCAGGGGTTTGAGAGCTTTCTCTCTGCTGCTGTTGCCACCTCTCTGTCAACAGCACCTTATTCTACCTACTGTAGCTTCAGACATGCCCAACATGACAAATCCAGTGATCTATTACAGAGAAAACCAGATTTTCAGTATTCAAGAAAGACGGCCACATACAACAAACTTCTTCTATGTGGTTATTTCAGAACTGACATTAAATAGTATTTTCTGCTGCCAATCCCTGTGCCTCTTTTTACTTTATTCTACCTGTACTTCTTCTAAGGAGACCCAAATAGCCATATTCCTTACGTCTTAACACAGAATAGATAATTATTCCCTATGGATCTTATATGGAATCCCCTTCAGATAATCATCTACACTGTATACTCTGGCACCTCCCCAGATGGGAAAGAACTGCACACAGTAGAAAAGGAAGTGCAGAAGGTAATAACTCAGTCTCTGATGACTCATTACAGCTCCTTCTCATATAAGAAAACATCGTAGTCAAAGTTGCTCTGTGATGGCTGCTATGTTCCAACAGGAACAAATACACGTGCAGGCAAAATACCCAGACAGAAAATAGCAAAACAAAACCCGAAAAAAAAAAATGGGAAAAACAAACAAAACAAAACAAAAACAAACAAACCCACAACAAACTCAAATGGTGTTTTTTTTTTTTTAAAGAGGACAGATCAGGCAATCATCTCTTGTTAAGGAAAACATCCTTCTATAGAAATGATTTGCTCTAACCAAACCATAGTGTGTACTATGATTTCCTAAGAGGTTCAACTCCTATGCAACATCGTAAAATTAAATTCTACAATTTAACTGTTTGGTTAATTAAATAATGCTATGTAACATTTTAAGGTAAAAAAACCTAATGTCAAGTTTATTTCAGAAGCTAGTTTTTTATTTGTAGAGCAGCCCATATAAAACACCAACACTGTATTCAGTCATACTGAGCTTTCTTTAATAAGCAACGTGGAGTGGGAAACTGCGATCTTAAACACTAAAAGGTCACATTTTAACAAGGCAACAAAATTCTAGTTCTGTATTACTTCAGGACTAGGTTAGAAATTTGGATTTCTAATATATGTGTGAATATCAATACACTCAGCAAAACTCCATTCTACCCACACATTCTGTGAAAAGATAAATGCATTTCTTAGTTGGATATAATAATGAAGAACTTAAACCAACATTTACATACTGTTTAAATGTCACAATAAGGCTAATACATTAAATTCATTAATATATATGATTTATTAAAAAGTTAAGTTTTGGGAAAATACCTTTTTCCAGTCTTCTGAGGGAATATAATCTTCATCTTCTTCAGATTCTTCTTCTATTTCACTATCTAGAATACATAAGAAAATGATACTATAAAATAGACACTTATTCTGTCCATACTGATATTATCTTTGCATTTTTATACCTATCACCAAATATTTAGATATGTCAAAAGGTCGGCTAAATTGGGTCAAGAGATTTAAAATCAAGTAATAAACAAGGACTGAGACAAAACAGTATTTTCCAAAGAATGTTTCTTTGGGAATTTTGTAGCAAAACTTTGGTGGAAGATCACGTCTGGATACATTTTAAAAACCATTATTCTCCCCAATTTCTATTTTATCCATGCTGGGCAAGTTGTTGCTTGGTTACACTCAAATGAGGATGATTTACAGGGCTGGCTGGTTGCTTGTATGAAACGAGGCCTAGTGCCCCAAGCCTGTAATTCCAGCACTTGGGTGGTAGACAGGAGATCAGAAATTCAAGGTCATCCTCAGCTACCTAAGGCACCTACTAGAGTCTGATCCTTGGAAAGCAATTTCAGAATCAGTGAATTCAAATAGCAATAGAACCACATTGGAAGTTTAAGTAATACAGAAGAGTGGAAATTACATTCTAACTTTAGCAATAATAATACATACTTGTATCAAAATATTTACATCGACGTGGGCGGATTATTTCCTGAGCATCTTGGGAAGTAACAGACTGTGAGGGATCATCATTGGAAGACTGAGTTTCATCCTCCTGACCCGATGAATCCTTTATATTCTCTTCCTATAGAATAAAAAAAGTATTTACAGTGTAAAGAATGCTTTGCAGCCCAGTAGTCAAGTTGTGTCTCAGCTGTAACTGTAAGATTATGATGAGCACACTAACTGTAATGTGACTCTCTGGCATGGGACTTATAAACTAAAGTCCTAGGCATTTATAGAGTTAGGTGCTAAGGGCGCTCAGCGGTGCTAATTTCTTAGTTTTGATAAAGACAAAGTTACAGCAGGTGTTAACATTAGGGAAAGCAATGTGACCCTCATATATCTAAAGTGAATTTTAAAAACTGAATACAGAGCTGACAGTCAGCCTGTATTATTTAAAAGTAACAACATTTTTTTTTTTCTTAAGTTGGGACTATTTAGACAAAGCAAAAAAAAAAAAATCTGAAAGGACATAGATCAAATTTATCTCAAAGATGCGGATCATAAGGAATTCTCAATTTTTCTATCACCCTTTTCTGTATTTTTATTTTTAAGACTTAATCTTCCTGTGAAAATTATATTTAGAGTTTAGTGCTCTCTGTGCTTCACTAATCCAACAGACCCGGGGAAATAAATGTTCTGCATGTAAGACAGAACCTACTGAATGTGCACTAACTTACTTTATTTTCCCCACTACAGCCACTGTTGTCATCATTGTCCGCATCTTCATCATCTTCACCTTCCTCCTCCTCCTCCTCTTCCTCCTCCTCTTCTTCAGGTAACCGAACAGTGTTGCCATAACCATAGAGGCTGAGAAGCTCGTCGATTGGCATGTCGCCTTCCTAAATACACCAAAACACATCAATTTCTGAGATCAGTGATTTAGGATTTCCATGCTAGGATTTATAAATCTGTACAGTACTAAATTGACACTTGTTTTCTTTGGAGTATATGTGTGTTATGTCTAGTATGTTCGAAAATTTCAAATTATGAAAAGGAGAAATGAAAACCCATTCTTTTATTTCTATAAACTGACCACTTCTAATTGGTCCATATATCATTGTCAATAGACTGAAATCAATTACAATTTTTGCAATTATTTGGTCCATGTACCACAGTCAGTTAGCCCTTATATATGGATTACTATGAACAGTATCCTAAATCATTTGGGACAAAGAAGAGTAATTAGAAAACAGCATGTCATCTAATTCTGTATGTCCAGAAAGGGAGGTTAAATCCCTGCTCAGATGAAGCACACTGAAGGAACAGACATTATACACAAAATGATACAAAGTCATCCATACTTTTCTAAAGTAATCTTCATTTACATGTAAGTCATGCCAGCATTGATATCTACAAAACTATTACAGTAACTATCACATAAATAAGAAAACATGGGCACATACATTAAAGAGTTTCTTTATGAACACACACACACACACACACACACACAGACTGCAGTAGAATATAGTCAGATTTTCATCATCTAACTCTAAGGTTGATAATCTTACTAGTGTATCTTAGGGTCTCAGTCAGGACCTTCTTCAATCCCTCCAAAAGACATACCCACTGTGAAGAAAATGAAGAATAGCCTTATTTGGAAAAATAAAACCAGTTTTCTGCAGAAAGCAGTTACTAATCAAGTGATATCAAGCATCATGAAAAATAAATTCTGATTATAAAAGAAAAAAAATCAAAGTTTAACCCAAATTATCTGAACATATACATACAAACACAAAGACATACATGTCAGTTTAGAACCTAGAGAACTGGTGCTCTTTAAGTAAGATAATATATTTTTTATCATGTACTTTACTGATCAATAGATAGCTAGCTCACATATCAAACACATTTCTGCAGGGGAATATATATATACACAAAAACACACATTGCAATGTGTAACATAAGTTGGTAACATAAAATTAATCTCCCATCATTAGAATTCATGCAGGGGTGTATACGTGTGTTTAGGGAATTTATTGCTCGTGCAGAGGACCTGGATTCAGTTCTCAGCACCTAAACTGGGTAGCTCACAACTGCCTATGACTCCAGTTCCAAGGGATGTGACACCCCTGACCTTCCTGGGCACCTCACCCACATGCACACCCTGACACACAGACACACAGACATAGACACACACACCCCACCACCACCCAAATTTTTAAAAACAAAACAAATCTAGTAATTATAATCTGTAAATTCCTCATAGGAAGAAAAGGCCATTTGATATTTATACTGTACACTGTAAATCAACCTGTGAGCATTTTGGAAGAGAGCTTGGTTCTGAAAGGTCTAATAACTTGTAGATGCCATGGTCTGACAAGCAAATGCTGCACCGAGCATGGCATCACTGTGCCACATGAAATAACTGACAGTCACACTGTGCTAATTTAAATGTATAACCAAAACCATACTTAAGGTATTGAAGGAATTGGCAAATGGACATCTAAGCTGTACCAAGGACACTGAAAATGGAGATTAGGAGTCAGTACTTACACAGAACAGAACTTCAAAACCAATACAGAGAAACAGTAAAAAGAGGTTAGAAAAAGGAGACTCTTCATACACATTCAACAGCCTTCCCAGAGCACTTCCTAGTGGTCAAGCACCTGAGCTATGTGCTTTGATTTCACTTTTTCCAAGAATGAAGGTAGCCAAAAGCACTTAGTCTCCTTAGTTAGCTAATCTTACCAGATGGTATTGTTTGCTACTTTTTCATTCATATTAAGGGAGTAAATCAGAAATACAGCGCATGCTGTTTAAAGACTTTAACCCTTGGGCCTCCTAATTCCAGCTCCTGTAATTTTCCTTAAAATCACTGGGCAGCCCAAGTAAGAAGTAGGTCGAGCGACTGAAGTTATAACATTAATAAGAGAGCCACTAAAGCCATGTATGAGAGACACACTGAAAGAAACACTAACACAGCAGTTTACAACTATAACTCTTAACAGCTTTAAGAATTCATAAAGAGCTTGTTCTTTTTTAGTTCATTTTTTAGGACAATGGATGTTACTACTGAAGTGAGTATTAAGTGACAATTTAACAGAGCTTGTTTAAATGGCAATACTCTATTTTGAAATCATCTTCTGAATAGACCACAGTACTTAGTCCACTCGAGAACATATCGAACAACCCCCACTCAGGGTCCTGACTGTCAATCTGCCTTATTTAAAGAGATTAAAGTCAGCTTGAAAGTTTATCAATAGAACAGGATGTTGGTTTTACTCTAGAGTATCTTGGCCTAAAGTCTTAGGTGAGGAGTCTCTAATCTATTTTTAAAAACTTCCAAGTAAGGCTTCATCTATGAGTACAAAAGACCACTAATTTCACAAGTGTACGATAAGATAACCAGCGAATCAGCCTTTCCAGTGATTATAGCTGATATAGTGATTACAGTCCAGGAAATAAAGCTTAGACATTGTTTTTAAAAATCTTTCACTAACATGACAAATAGCTTACAAAAAGGTTAGATGACATATTAACTGTATAGAAGGGAATTTCACTCTGAAAAACAGAATAATTAAATCACAGACTGTTTTCTTCACTGTAGCATAGATAAGAAGTACAACTCAATTCATAAAATATTATTCCTCAAAAATCTCAAGTCACCTCCAATATTCTAAAGGAAGGGCAGAGGTGGGGTAAAAAGTGACCTCACCAATACCTGAAGGGGCTCAAGTAGAGAGGTCAGTGACAGAACTGGTACACAGTCATTTCAACAGATGAGAAACACTTAAGCATCAAAACTAAAAACATCTAACCCTCCTGATAAAAGCTTTCCATATTTACTATGCTTTCCATATTTACTATGCTTTCCCTAGTAAATGAAAACTATACCCTCTCCCATTATTATTCCAAAAATAAAGAGGTTATGGAAATATCCATAATACATTAATCACAGATTAAATTTAAAACAAAACAATGTTTTTAAATTTAATTTGTTACACTTAGATTTCTTAAATGACCATCTTTTGTCCAGGTCTGATCCTCGTGGTTACTGTCTGTGGTCAGCTTTACTCATCAGAACTATTCTTGGTTGTTCATTAGTATGCAACCTAAGCTAATAAATACTATTTCTTAGTTATAGTTTTCAGAATAACTAAGGAGAAAAGTACAAAAGTCTAAAACACATGAAAAACTTGAGTCAGTATCCAACACTACTCAGAGTGAGGGGAAAAAAAAGCTTGATGGCTGAAAAAAAAAAGAAAATGTTCACAGCCATAGTTTACTGAACGTAAGTGCCATGTTTCTGTATTGTATTTGATAAAATGTACAAGGAACATGACTCATAAAAGTTCAGATAGAATGTGGTGTAGGTCTACTACAATCAGCACCAGGGAGACCAGACAGGATGCATACCAGATAGGCCTTAGAGCAGAACTGTGGAGTTCTAGTCTGGACTCCACAGTTAGTACAGAGACAAGCTGGGGTGCAGAGCTGAGACCATGCCCCCCTACCACCACCAAAAGAAGATTAACAGGAAAACATGAATGCAAGTAGAATAGATAAGTTCCTACTAGTATTACACACTTTTTTGTCTTTCGGGAAAAGGTTTCACTATGTCTATACTGACCTGGACCTCACTTTGTAGCCTAAGCTGGTTTCCAATGCATGGTCTTTTCTACCTCAGCTTATAGGTTTCAGAGTTAAAAAGGTGTGCCGCTTAGAAGCCCATTTTTATTTGTAACTAGAGACAGTTTTAGAAGCAGACCCTCTCTGAGACGGCAGCCCACACTTTCCCAGCAATCTATCCTTGATGGGCTTTATTGGATTCCTCTAGTCTCTTAGCTAAAAGGTGAACACAATGCAGCTTCCTCTGAGGCTTTCAGAGCATTTTGCCAGCATTTTTCGTGGAGAACACATGGAAAAACAAACAAAATGAAGACATTAAACCTTGGGTCAAAGAACAGACTGACATGGGGGTGTGTGCGTGTGAGCGTGCGTGTGTGTGTGTGTGTGTGTGCGCGCGCGCATGTGATTCTAACAAGAGACTGGTAGACATCTGTGTATGTGGAGATAGGGTGGGAATGGGGGTGGTGCAGGTTAATAGCAGGTCAGGTAACGTTGAGTATCAATTGGACATCATTGTACTAGGGTCTATCGATCACCTATTTTAGAGGTAGTTTCATTATCAAAGTCTATATTCTACCAAGCATTAAGGGACTTCACTGAACTCACATTGAAGCACTGCATGAAGAAGCAGTGTTTCTTCCACCATCCAAGAGTAAGGACATAGAAAAAGGACAACAGAGAACAAAAGCTACAGGACACAGAGCACCTTCTCACAGCTGTGCATCAGCTTTCTCTGCGAAGAGCAGAAATGATACAACTGAGATTTAATTTATCACATGCCAGACACTGTGCCAAGTGCTTTACATTATCATCTTCATAAAGACGAAAGTTCAACAATGTCGATCAATTTATATGCTTATGAAATAGCAATTTTAAAAGTACATGCCCCATTCCCTAACTCACTGACTTGATTACTTACTTATATAATGCACATATATTTTCTTTCTTGAAATCTGACTTCAGGTTAAATGTTCATTATCCTGATGCAATCTGAGATAAGGGCTGAGTAGATAAGACTATGAGGGATAAAGACAGACACATAAATAAAAAAGATGGACATTACAGTGTGTATTAGGAAATAGGTGTGTAAACACTCTAAAAGTAAGTGGGGCAGTTCTATCTGTGTAAGCTAACTGGACACTGGCTAGGAGAGTTCAGACAAGTGACACAATGAGAGCCAGAGGACACCTGTTACTCCAAGGTGAAGACTATGCAGTCGCTGAGTGCACTCTAGTGAAAGCCTTGGTCCCTAGGTTTAGACTATGCAGTCACTGAGTGCACTCTAGTGAACAGCCTTGATCCCTAGGTTTTAGAGCTGAACCGGAAACGTGACCAATGCTTTAACTTGTACATTAAGCATAGATTTTGTTAGATTTCCTTTTACAATGCATTTAAATATATAGATGTAGTTGACAGTACTCTGACTTCTGACTATAGTACTAGAATTGTGCTCATGCTTGGTCTCTTGAATTTTAACAGAGTACTGGAAAGGGTTAAATTTTGCTACTGGTAATTCACAGCAAACAAACACTTTATACACTTTATGTGAATAACTTTAACATTCCTATTAATATTACAATAAATTCTAATCATTTCACTAACGTTATTAGAATACTTAAATGTGTTGGGGATTTAGCTCAGGGGTAGAGCACTTGCCTAGCAAGCGCAAGGCCCTGGGTTCGGTCCCCAGCTCCAAGAAAAAGAAAAAAGAAAAAAAAAAAAGAATACTTAAATGTAAGACTTACATAACATCTTTTATACTGATGGTACACAGCTATGACTGTATACATCAAAGCTCGTTATCAACAATTCTCACTGAAAAATTTAGAATTCAAGTTGAATGAAATTAAAACTACCATCCAAGGATTCGACTATTTGAATAGCTATCTTTAACTTATTCAGTTGATTTTGATCTGAAAGAACTCAAACAGATGAAAGTGCAATTTGTTGAATTTACTGCTTATTTGTGAATGAATTAACTGTGAAGCTTGTTCATAATTACATTAAAACAACAACAAACAAACAAGACAGACTTCAAATGAAAGCTCAAAATGAATCCCACCCCCACCGCTGTCTTGCTTCTATATAAGCAAATGAGTAATCAGGAAGACAAACTGGTTTACTTCTTAAAAGATATTGGTTTGGTTCATGGCTATAAAGCTTTTAACTACATGAAACCTAACACACTGTTTACCCTCAGGTTATGAAAGTTCTAGATATGGAGCTACTGAAACCTCAGACTTGGTTCTATGTGGAAGTCAGGAGATTCTGAGGTGTAAAACTGCTGGAGATGAAAAAATAGGATTAGTTCTATTCTCTTTTTCTTCCCTTATCTAACCTCTATAGATTTAAATTAACATTTCCTAAAGAAGAAAATAGCAGTGACTGACTACTCTGTTCCTTTCAAAGACCGTTCCTGACCTCCAGTACAGTGAGAGCCTTTGTAATAGTCAATACGCAATACAGATACCAAAAATAAATTCAGTTCTCTGGACAAAGTTAAAAAAAAAATACATAGGCCCTGTGGATAATGCTAGTTTTAGTAACTAAATGATCCAAACAGGACCCTGGCAAGATTTAACTAAATGGTATCAGGATTCCTTTCAAATCCCCAACTAAATTCTGACTATATTTAATTATTGTACAAGAGTAATACCCTCCATTTTTCTCTATCTATAAATACTAGCACTGTTTCTGCTATAATTTTCTTTATATATTAGGTTATACATATAAGTTTTATTAGAGAACAACAGTTTACCTTATGAAATTAATGAAGGGCATAAGTATTACCTACAGATACAAATGTGCATGAACTATGGTGTGAAATCAAAGCTAAACTATACTGAATAGGATATAGCATTTTCTAATTAGCATACAGGTATGGCAACACCAAATCCAGAGAAGGCAGAGAATCCAGATCCCAGAGTGCCAGCCAAATAAAACTCAAAGCTGGAACAAATGAACTAGCCCAAGAATAAAAGCAGTTAGTAAGGTACAACCTAATAGGAGGTTTATGGTAAATGGAAAAAGTCCTATCAAGCAGTTGGTTTTATAGCCAAAATTAAGAAATCTATATTTTCTTTTAATTATAGGAGATTGAAATAAAAGTTTAAACTTTAGAAAGGTTATTATAGATACTGAATACAAATATATTAGTAGGCATATAATAACACATGAAATAGGAAAACCAATTAGAAAGTAGTCATAATAGTCTAGGATAGAAAACACCCAGTGAGGTAGATATGAAGCAAGAACTGGTCGGAGGTATTTTAGTGGAGAGGAGTGACAGGCTTATTTATAAACTTGATGCTGATCATGACGGAAAAGGTCTTCCTAGTTCCAGACTTAGGCAACAACGTAAATAAATAAATAAAATTATTTTTTAAAGTGACAGTTTTTTATAGAAAGAACAAGTAATGAGGGAATACTAAATTTTGTTTTGAATGTATAAAATTTTAGAGGTCTAAAGGAAAAGCCAAATGGGTAAATGAAACCAGAAATATTAATGCTAATCCAGAAGTACAACTAACAAACACCAAGCAGAAACCATGAACTACAAAGTCAGGTAGTTTTTAGACTTGGTGTGCATGTGGCTCCAACTTGCTCTGTGCACACGTAGACCAGGAGTGCACCCTTGGGAGATCTGTTGTACTTAGTGAGCACTGCACATTCTGGCGCAGCTGACCTTCATAATACATCTGAGCAAGTCTCTAAGAGAGACAAGAACTGAAGTATAGGTCTGGCACCAATAATCAAAATAATATGTAAGCCAGGTGTTGGTGGCACATACTTTTAATCTCAGCACTGGGAAAGCAGAGGCAGGTGGATCTCTGAGTTCCAGGACAGCAAAAGCTACACAGAGAAACCATGACTTGGATAAACCCAAACCCAAACAAACAAACAAACAAACAAACAAAAAACCTAAAACAAAACAAAACAAAAACCTGAAGGTGTAGGTGAAAAGAACATGTAGAGGACAGCGGAGAGAAAATGGAGAATAGGAAAAGTCAGAGAACACAAATGAGAAAAATTCTCCAAAATGAAAAGTACTGATTGGACCATAAAGGCCAAAGGTAATCCTGATAGCCAGAGACAAGACAAAATCTAGAACTTTAATTAAAAGGAAACTGATGGCATTTAGGGTATCTACTCACCCTGAAGAGGGTAAATAAAATATGCAATAACTGAAGAAAAAGGTCCCCGAGAGAAAATTTAGGATTCTTTCATAGCTCATTTCTCACACAGATGTATATTTTACCGAAAATTACTTGAATTTCTTTATTTTATCCATTTTTAAAGTCTCAACTTCAAATGTTAAACACCCCACCTACGGTTATAGCAAAATTTCCCACATAAACAGAGCACCAGAGTCTCCAGTGACCCCCTCTCCACATGCTGCACAACTTCACCCCAATAAAGGCCATTTACCCTCGCAAGATCCTCTATTTCAGAACTGAAGTTTGTCTCTCCTTCCATCATTTCTTCTTCTTCTAATGTTCGCTCATCATCAAAATCATGAACCAGCATGTCAGCTGACGGATCAAACTCATGGTCCTCTGACGCTGCTGAGCCCCCTAGGAGAGAACATTTTCAGATGTATGGTAAGCCAGAGTCAGCCATCCTACCAGTACTATTTCAGTATATATGCATTGTTTATTTGGGGCTAGATGAATGTCGAAAAGGACCAGGAAAGACAGACACTGTAAATGTTTCTGCTTTAAAAAATTACCTTTACTCATGCCCACTCGCAAAAAGCTCTTGCAAGAAATTGCCATGGGTCACCTCTATGTTCAGTTACATTGGAAAAAAAAAGGGTAGAATATTGTAACTTAAAAATGTTGCTGTGATCTTCTAATCAGGAAACTCACGTTACAAAGAAAAAAAAAGCTCTATCGAGTTAAGAATGGTCTTTTGTGTGGAGGGAAGAACAAAATGAAAACAATTGTTTGATCACCAGATAAATGTTTGAGTCACTCTGGCGACAGAAAATACAATCATCTATTACAGAATAAACTTTAGGTCAATGACAGGTTGCATACATTACAGTGGCTATGCCACACAGTCTAGGTGTGTGGTAGGCTTTTAGAGGTATGCTGATATTTGTATAACCACCTGAGTTTATCAATGTTGCTGTTAAGCAACACCTGACTATCTAGTGAAAATGTACGTTACATCACAACAGTACCTTGAAAACATGTTTTAATATCTGAGTCGTTATCTTGGACTTATGCAGCTGACTTTGATCTGAAGTTAACTCAGAGGTTATAAGAGTAAAATGTATTAAGACGAAATATACATTGTTTATCAAAGGCAGTTCAAATAACTCAAAGAAACTGTATATTCTAACCAATATTTAGCCTAGCTGGGGGGCAGGGGGAATATTACTAGAGTCAATAGGGTTACCCTCAAATGGATGGGAGAAGTGGGAACATGGGTGTTCTGTAGGTGTTTCCCACACTGATTACTGCCAAACCAAGACTTCAGTCTGCACAGGCACTGCTTGCTTATAAACTAGTGTGCCATGCTCAGGGTTGCATTAACACACAGGCCAGCATCCGTGTCTAGCTCTGTTTAAAAGAATCAGTAAGTAAAATGAAGAAACCAGGGCATACCAATGGATCTAAGTCCTTTAGTCAACTCTCACATTTTCAGAACCATTTCTTTTACTATGTGCCAAATAATATGCAAAATCATTTGACAAACATTCTCAGTCCTGAAGTAGTGTACAAGGTAGGTACTATCCCCCACTTGAAACGGGGAGTGGGGGATGCACGGCTTAAGGAATGTAAGCAGCACTCCTAAACACAGGACCAGCATGGGCAGCAAAGATGGAGCTGAGTCCTAGCTACAACCTTAACTACTGCGCTCCAAACTTCCCCTAAGTCCTCTACACATTTTGCGTCTAAAAACACTTAAGGAGAATCTATACATGTGTGATCTGTATACCCTTACAGGAGGAAAAGCACATGGCAGACAAAATGCTTTTTTTTTTTTTTTTTTTTTTTTTTTTTGACTAGGGGACCGAACCCAGGGCCCTTCTTGGCTGCTAGGCAATAGCGCTCTGCACCGCTGAGCCAAATCCCAACCCGACAAAATGCTTTTTTGAGAAGTGTTTGAATGCTATTCAATTTTATTTTATACTAGATTTTAATGATGAGCTATTAGTCATTATGCAAGTTTCAGAAGGACTTATAGAAAAGCATCCTGTCTTAATTTCTTACAAGAGACTCTTTTTTTTTTTTTAAAAAAAAAAAAAAAAAAGATTTATTATATGTAAGTACAGTGTAGCTGTCTTCAGACACACCAGAAGAGGGCATCAGATCTTATTACAGATGGTTGTGAGCCACCACGTGGTTGCTAGGATTTGAACTCAGGACCTCTGGAAGAGCAGTCAGGGCTCTTAACCACTGAGCCATCTCTCCAACCCACAAGAGACTGTCTTAATTTCATTGGTATTCTAGCAGTTGAACTACTACATAAGAGAGTTAGCATGAGAGCATAATTTAAGGACCATTAACTTGGAGTTTTGGTCTTATCATCTTTTTTTTCACTTTCCTGAAACCTTTCTTCTGACATTTAGCAAACAACAATGACGTATTCTCACAGAGCAAGCTACACTTTTATTCACCCTTGCAGACCGAAGACTCTTCCAAAAAAACCAAAAAAGCTCTATTACTAGAGCTGGAGAGATGGCTTAGTGACTTGTGCTTTTGCAGAGCACCTGGATTCAGTTTCTAACGCCCACCTTAACTCAAATTCTAGAGGATTCTTATGTAGTCTGTGAGGACATGTGCACAGTACATGCATTTATATAGGCAAAACACCCACCCACACACCAAAATTACATCTCTATCCCTCTCTTTTGGATATTATTAACCTAAGCACAACACGATTCTTATTGAATATGGATATTGCCAAAAATCATTACAACTTTAGTACCAAATCATGAATGTCACATTACTTACCTGAAGTCTTTATCATTTGTCTGTCATCATTTATGACAGTTCTACCTGAAGGCCCGTAACCTCACTCCCTTACTATACTGAATGCTGAAGTGTAAATGAGCTTCTCTTTTTATTCCAACTTCTTTCCCAGATACATAGCACATATAAGCTTGTAAATTTAACTATTTTGATGTTTGTTTGATTTGAGTTCTTACTACCTTATTTGTATGCAGCAACTAAACACCTATTTATTGTCTGCCAGATGCTAGAACCTTTACTGGGACAGTTTCCAGAGAGAGAGCTCACTAATAAGGATATCTTTTGCTTCCTACAAGTACTTTGCTATGGAGTTAAATCACTGCTTTATCATCTACTTTTGGACTACTAAAAGGTATCATCTTTTCAAAGGCATAGAGGTAACTTTAGGCTACAGTGTATCATGCTTACCTATTTAATCACTTAAAAAACAAAAACCCCTCTCCTCCTACAATTCTTACATATAAGGATTTTGTACTGTGTCTGCACTTTGAATGACACTGACAGCCTACAAACAAGTCATTTAGCACAGTTGTGCAACTATGACTGCCAGCACTGACTTCCAGGTACAGATGCCATGAAAAGCAGGACAAACTTTGACAGCTGAGCATCTTTTCCCTTAAGGCCTCTATCCTTAATGCTACCAACTTCAGTAACTCTTCGCAACTGTGCACAGCAATAAATGTCCCTCCTGTTAAAGTCCTGGTATCTATAAACTTACAGACGAATGCCTTGAAAAGAAAAATCTAAAGACTAGTGAATCTAAATATTACATAAATAGACACTAGAAACCAGTAAAATTTATTTCTGTGGTTTTGAAAGAAAAAACAGTGGAAATATTTCCATATCCCACAACCAACATAGTGATATAACACTTTTCTGACCTCAGATTACTTCTAACTCCTACCATCCTGAACTCATTTATAAACCACAAAGTTAAAAAAGTCACAAAGACCAGTTCGCTTTACTCGGGCATACAGACAAAGGAAGAAATTTTTAGCTGATATGAAGATAAAGGCAAACGTAAAGTGAACACTCGGAATATTTAGATTGAATCCAACCTCTGGAACATAACAATTTATGTCTATAGAAAGCACCCAGGTTTATTAAAAGGACTATTCATGTGAAGTGCATAAAAAACTTTCTAAAAATTACAATACAAATGTCGATTGCTTTAATATTCAAAATTCAGCAACATGATGTTACACTTTTGCTAAATATTTAATATGTGAGATATTTTCAAACAAACTCCTCAGAGGGCTCCCTTCAGAGGAGTACAACAATGTGTTCAGTATTGAAGAGAGAATATAAAAATCCTACTAGACAAACAGGTAAGAGTTATACAATCTACCATCCTCAAATCTAAAATCAAATCCTTAAGTTTACAACACCATTCCTGCGCTGAATGGCTGGCCTACTTTTTTCACTATGCCCCTCATTGGTAAACGTGTCAGCAGTTTTTTCTCAAGTAAAATGTCTTTAAGCTAACTCCTTTTCAAAAGTATTATTTCATATACTTTCAATTAAATAGCAATTTTAAACTGTAAGAAATTTACACATATGGCAATTGAGAAGAGTGGAAGGGAGGGAGGAGGAGAAAGGACAAAGAGGGGAACGAGAGCCCAAGCAGGAAGATGGACTCAGCAGCCTCACCTGTACCTTCATGGGCAGGCAAACATTTCATCCATTTCTTTTTCCCCAGAAAAAAAGCAGCATTCAGAAGAAAAGCAAGTCAGATAGCAGTCTAGCTCCTCTAGACTTTACGTTAAGAGGACAAATGTTAGTCAAACAGGATTATAAAAACACATAAAAAATACTTACCTGGACTTGAAGACTCAACAGATGGCTGAAGGGAAAAGAAAACAAATTAGCATTTTTGTGTAGCATACCTTCATAAACACTGTAAGAACTACCTGACTAATGACACCAGAAACTACAGTAAGTTTTAATGTCTAATTTTTCATATTCTTTCCCTTCCATTATGCTTAAACCTGAAAGAAAAACCTGAAACATTTGAAACTTGATTTAGAAGCAAAAACAGTAATATAGAATTAATTTACATTTTAAAAGCAAATATAGTCCTCAAAATATAGGTGAATTAACAGGTATGATTTTAGATCTTAAAATCTTTAAAATAGCTGTTCTCCTATTTATACTGAAATAACTATACACGAGTTTGCTAGCAAACGGTCTCTAAAGCTTAAAAAACAATTGGAAAGGAAGAGGGAGAAAATCCCACTCCCTTACCACCATGGTACTAGGGAATGAACCCAGAGCTTCAGACGTGTACATGCCAGGCAAGTGTTCTACCAACAACTAGGTTCCCCTCCGCCTCTAGTGAGGTAAAATCTTTCTGAAGTCCAGGCTGGCATCAATCTCAGCATTCCAAATGCAGAGCTTACAGGTGTACAGCACTAACCACACAATCACTGTGCTGCTCACTCAGTAACAGAACCATAAATAGAAAAACATGAAGATAAAATTGGTAGCAACTACTTTAACTAACTGCTGCTAGACAGTGTGGTTATTTTATCTCAATTTAGCTAACTTACAATTATAAACAAATCATCTTCAAACATGAATTCCTTCTAGACAAATCCAGTAACTTGGGAGAACTTAGATGCCAATTCACCCAGAGCTACGTATGGATGTTGTGAGAAGGCAGAAACCATGAGCATTTTAAGAGTTATTTCTTCTACTAAACACAACAGGGCCAAGAGGCAAAGCAATAAACAAATGGAGAAAATGTTCAGTTTTCAAGAGCCAGGGATTAGACAGATCTGTGTGAGGTATTTTAGTCCCATTTTGAAAGCTGCCTACGTCATGTTCTGTCCTAAGTGCAGCATTCCAGATTCCAGTAGTGATCTACGTTGGCTTCTTTTGAGGCACACTTTGCACAGGTCCAATTTTACCTCTAAACTTCTGTAAAAGAATAATTCATCGCTTCGGCATGGTTTTCCTAACTTCATCAACAACCCCTAACTCTGAGGCAGTATCATGCACTTCCTATACCACACCATCATGATTTAATACCATGCCAGAACAGTCAATAGAACTTAATTTGGTCTCTCTGATGGGAAGCTGGAGAGCAGGATGCTAGCAGAAAGAATACTATAACCATAAAAGGGCAGAGCTACACAATCCTGACATAAAATGGGTGTATGCACCACACAAATTACCCAGCAAATAAACATCTTAAAATCTTCATCCCAGCTATAAATCCCAACCTTTGGACCATTACACCACTATTGGCTTAGTGACTTCATGCGGCGCCAAGTTGATCAGTATCAAATAAAAGTCTCATCACACTCATCTCCATTTTTAAGTAACTGTCTGAAACAAACAACCACCACAAGTTCTTATGGATTAGGATTCAAAGAGAAACCCACCAGAACATTATTTTTTAAAAAAACATTCCAATAATGTTTTACATTTTTCTGATTTAAAAAAAAAAAATCTTTCTGAAATCAAGCGTGGTAGCATAGCTTTAGTCCTAGCCTCAGGAGGCAGAGGGGCAGAGCTTGGTGAGTCTGAGACCAGTCTGGTCTACAGACTTCCAGGCCAGCCAAAAATATACAGTGAGACCTGTCTTTGGTGGGGGAGAGGGGCTTGGAGAGGGGTTTCCTAACAGTAGTACTACTGGACAGGGAAAGGTTTAATGGAATTAGCTATTATCAATAATGGGGCACTGAATATGGAGGCTGCATATTTCAGTTTGTAAGAAACCTCTCACCAACAGTAATAATACCATACTGATGAACATTATCAGCAAATAGTTGCTAGCTTGACGTTTTGAAAAGGCTGCAAATACTTTCTATTCCTAAGGGGCCTACCTATGTTTAGAGAACTGGCACCATTGTTGAGTACAGGGAACTCCACTTAATGTTCTTAATTAAGAACACAGCTCTTAATGTTCAAAGAGAACTAATATTCTGTCAGACATACTGGGCTTGCTAGAAGGGTAGTATTCACAAACTGGAAAGGGTCAGGACATGCTAAGTGTCTATACATTTTATTACTTTATGTTGCAAATAAAATTTTATCAGTTTAAGAGAAGGGTGAGATTAGTTTATTGTAAGTTAACTGCATCCAATTAAATCATTACCTGCTGAAAACAAGCATTTTAAAAGCTCTTATTGTGAACAATACTTTTACTCAATTGACAAAAATGAACCTTTTGAAATGAACTTGAGTTTAATATCACAATACATTGGTTTCAAGAATAAGAATAAGAACATTTTTATAAATGAAGAGAACAGCAGAATTTACACTCATAGTGCTACCCATTCTCAAATGGAATTATCTTACTTCATTCATAAATGTGGCATCAGCACCTCCTCTGTCCACTCATTTCATACAATAGTAAGCTTGGGTCATGCACTGAAAAGACTATGCTCCAAGGCTCATCTCTCAAGGTCCCTCTATACATCACACCTCTAAGACAAGGACAAACCTCTCTGCTCTCTTTTCTTTCCTTGTTACTTTCTATTTCTAAATCGTTTTACCAGCTCAAAGCAGGTTTAAAATATAAAAACAAATTGGTATTTATCTTGCTCAACAGTTATGCTTCTTTAGGAACTAGTATCCTTATTTAACCATCTTCACCAAGACAGGCTAGATCACTTCCCTTTCAATATTTAAAAAATGTTTTTATGAACATAAAAAAGAACTAGAGGATTAAAAGGTCCTTAAAGTAAACTCAAATGTTATTACTGTAAAAAATACGAATGATTGTAATCAGGGTATCCTTTACCAACTTCAACATAGCCTACCATTATGCCTATAGGCATATATCAAGGTATTTGTGTGCACGTATGCTTGTGTGTGTGTGTATGTATGTGTATGACTTATTACCCTAGCTTGTTCAAAGCAAAGAGTTGGGTAAAATTTTTAAATTCATTATTTACATAGTTTAGAAATGATACACAGCTCTTCCAAGTAACAGAACACCATGAGTTTGTAATAAAATGACAAGACAAATTATTGTGTTTGGGATAAAAGAATGGAGAAAATACTAAAATATATACTGGGAGTTTAATAAAATCAGTAGTAACAGCTACATCCAGGGAATGAGTCAGGAAGCAGATATTGCTTAATTTTTAATTGTTTTCATGCATTACTCATTCTTTTTTAAAAAGAAAATAAGGACTGTCTTGTGGAATTCTATGTCTTTTAAAATCTTTTTAAAAACTGGTACTTTTAACTATTTATCAATTATAATTTTAAAAAGTTAGTCTTTTTGGTCCATACATGTTTAAGTAAACTAGAAAGCATTAACACTAGGCGGAGGACATCAAAGATAACAACAGGCTGAAAAGAGAGCAGGAACTCTACTAAACTGCTCCAATATGCCTCCCCACTCCACACCCGTATGATGCTGATAAGGTCGCCGTTTTAACCTCAGGGCTTCAACCATGTTCAGTTCTTTTGTGCAATTCACTAAAACAGAAAACTCTAATTTGTGAGTCAAAAACCAAACCTAGAAGAGACTAGATAGAATATTAGTATTATTTTTACAAAAATCATGTTCAAAGATTCACTATATTTTCAATGCAAAAAAAAAAATCTTAGTGACTTTGCCCCTCAAAACGATTTTATCACCATTTCTTTAAGTGTTGCCATCTCTTTCCTAGGAAGGTTTTTGATAAATCAGATACATAAAGAATGGAGGAACCAAGCAAAGAGGGAGTGAGGGCACCAAGATGCACACCAGTGTCCCACACTTTCCATTCTGCTCTCCTCCATGTCACTTAAACTTGTCTTTCCTCTCAGGAATGCCATTCTGCTGGAGGCACTTGAAGGTGATTTCCGAAGAATCATTCCGAAGAATGGCATTATGGAAGATAAGTACCAGGAACCCAGAAGTCTGGGTTTGGGACCTCATTGTTACAGACTGTTACAGAGGACAAGTGCATAAACACTGATCAGTTTCATTTTCTCTATGGTGAAAAGCTTTACATTTCTTTAAGTTCCTTTAAAACCTAGGTTCACTTTCATTATGCACTACTCAAAATGTGGCCAAAGGGTAGGCTAAGTTTAATATTGTTTTCTGACCTGCGTTTTTACATTTATGACTGCAGGAAAAAGGCAATGCCAGCTGGCATGAAGCTATTGCACGGTCTCTCCCTACCTCACCACACACACACTCACTCACTAAAAAAGTTATACAGAAAAGCCCAAGCAACGGTTAAGTCACAATGAATTCTGAAGCCACCAGCCACCTGTTAATCTTTTGACACCATACCATGCTTAATCTGAAACATCAAGCAAGAAATTTTTATATAGCTGCTTATTTCCATAAAGACATACTTATGCTTCATTGGCAGTGTTTGCATCTAAATTATATGGGAAATTGATTAGTTTCACCAACATTACTTTAAATTAACTTACTTCTTTTATTTCTTTCACCTAGGTTATTAAGTTATGTTATGTTGGTTCTTAGTCCCACCAAATTAAATATTTCAAAACTATCAGGCATCACTGGAGTTCCTATTGTGGACAGCTTTGAGGAACAAATAATAAGCAAAGAAAATGGAAAATCACCAATATAGACAATTGCTTACGATTTTAATTCACTGCTATGAAAGAGGGGAAACCCTGAAGAGAAACAGAACACAATTCAATTCCTTAAAAACATACAAACCAAAATCCAAGTAAACTCAAATAATGCTAAGCAAGGAATATAGGTCTTGTTTTATTGTTGTTGAAAATATTTAAATTAATACATTAAGAAAGTCCATTTAAATATTTTTTTAGAGACGTGAGGTTCAGGTGAAAAAATGATCTTAAAATGTACTGTGGCTTTTTTTTTCTTTTATAATCCATGTATGTTTACATACTATGAAATTTAAATGACAAAATTCTTGTTCCCAAAGGTCCCTGCACCACACTCTTTAAAAAGCCCTAAGGATCAACCATTTCTTCCCCTTATATTTTTTTTCCTTCTCACTGACTTTGTAAAACTGTAACTACTCTGTAATTTCCTCCCTTTTAGTATAACTAGGAGAGCCTCCTTCAATAACCTTAGATTAAGTAACCTTAAGAGATAATAAGCACTGAGAAATATTACCAAAAAGAACTACAGAAGGGGAACATGTACTAATTCTTCTGTGCACAACAAATTCATTTAATGTTAGACAATTGAAGAACCACTAAATATAGACTTCCTGTAAGTTCACAAAGATGACCAGATCCGTATAAAAAAGAACTGCTATCTATTCCAATCATAATTAATGCCAGTTATAGTTCACAGATCAAGTATTTTTTTTTTTTTTTTTTTTTTTTAGAAAAAATAGGATCAAGATCATTCTCTGAAGTGGAGTAGAACAACATAATGTGAGCAGAATACCTAAGCTTTGGTCTGAAGCCGTTCTTCTTTAGTAAGCCTCAGGTCTCCCTACATTTACCAAATAAATGGACACGGCCCCAGCTTATCCTAATCAAAAGCACAACAGTTCAGAATGCAAAACGTGAACTGCATACATCATAAAGAATAACTCCATGAACAGGTTATACAGAGCTAAGACGTTTTTAACCAATCATCTCTCCACCATTTTTTTTCAAAATTACTTATCTAAAAAAAACAAACAAGAAAAACCCAAAAACCCCTCAATTATTAAAAAACTGAGACAAGGAAAATTATAAATTTACTTTTCATCTATTTTGGTATATTTTCGTTGACACATGAAGTTCCTTCACTCCTTTAAGATTATGAGACCCTTGGGTTCTATCCTACACAGCCAAAGCAAAGAGCAATCTATGAACAACTTAAGAATATAAAATATATAACAGGTCATTAAACAATGCAATGAAACCAAAAGTCAAGTCCTAAAATTGACCCATCAGGTGTTCCTGCAAATCTTAATTATTCTCTCTATGGAAGAGCAACTTGTACAAGAAGTGGACAGTGTCGGCACACTCCTTCAATCATCACAGTATTGCAGTCCCCTTTCATTAATAAAACAAAAAAGTGCACGCTGCACTCAGTTTTTTGGTGACATTTCTTTTGAGGCCACAGCACAGCAGCGTAACAACTACTGCATCTATGCAGTGGATTTCCAGCAAACTCGAGTCAGGGAAGGTTAGCTGATAAAATGCCTGAAAAATCTAGCTATACACTCTACTTCCTCTTGGAGTACAGGAGTCAGATCTCACAAACATCAAAGCCCAGGGAGGGCTGATGGATCACACCCAGGCACATTTAAGTGAAGTAAAAGTAGTGCATTCACTGCTCATGTCTTGCCATTCTTTAACTGAAAACACACCTAATGCATTTAGCTCTAAGCAACATTAAGTCTTCTCAATATTGGCAGCAAGCAAGTCCTACAACCAAAAACTCTTCTTCCCTTCGTAGCAAAAAAAAAAAAAAAAAAAAAAAAAAAAAAAAAAGACATAAATATAAAGGTCATTCTATAACAGAAGCACAAGTTAACACCCTAAAAACTACTCCAGGAAGCTTGACTGGTACAGAAAAGGCATCATCTTATGTTTCTGTACTCCAAGGCTTAAGGATATTATGCATAAACAAGAGTAGCCACTATCTACTTCATTTAGCAAATGAAGGAGTAGAAAACTGAGAGCTAAGTGGTAAATAAAATCAAATACTTCCTCAATCTATTTTTGGGCGCTCTTGACAGAAAACCATGAAGATGTTTAGCAATCTTACTGCTTTATTAATTAAGTATTTACACGACTTGCCTCAAGAGAGATCCAAAAAAAGTCCAAGTATAACAATATGAAACTCGGGGGGAATAAATAGTAACAAAATTCACTGATTAAAAATTGAACAAACCACAGAACTGATGACTTAAAACCAGACACAATATTAAAATTTCCTACAGCACATTCTAAGATCTAATTACACCTAAAGCAGCTCGCCTACCAATCTGAGAACACTAACCAAGGGAACTTGTTTACTAGGAAATGAAGCTAAGACTGGGGAGGGATGTGGCTCGGAGGTAGAGCGCTTGCTTATCTGCCTTGCACAAGAGCCTTGGGTTCTATTCTACAGCAGAGGGACAAGAGAAACAAGAAAAGTTTTCTCTAAGAAAAGTAAAATAAAAGGTAAATAAATAACAGGCACCTTTGACTTGGAAGTTTTTAGTTTTTTCAGGAGCTATAGCGTGGAAAAGAAACTTGGAGGTTCTGACAGGGGACCGAGTCCCAAGCTTGAAGCTGGATAGGGCTTACTGGGCTAATTTCTCCTGCTCATCTATCCACTATCGGGAAAATTACTAAATTAATCAAAGGTGTGTCAGCCTGCTCTCCCCCCCGCCCCCCCACTTAGACTGCAGGTCAGCAGTCGCGGGCTGGGGTGACGCGGGCTGGCGGGAGCAGCGACGTCTGGGCTCGCGAGGGAAGAAAGTTCGCGGGAGCAGGGAGAGGAGTCCGCGGGCCGCGCGGGCCGGCCGGCGAAGTTGCGCCAAGGGCGGCTTCCGGACGGGCGCCCTCGCCTGCTCCTCACTCAGCAGCCGCCTCCCAACTGGGCTCAAGTCCGACAGAGCCTCTGCGCCCAACTAAGTTTCAAGGAGCCCAGCCCAGCCGCCCCGCCGGACAACAGGTGGGCAGCGGCGCCGCAGGCCCGGCCCCGGCAGGCCCTCACCTCCTGCCCGCAGCCCTCCACCAAGGCCCCGCCGGGGAGGGGCGCTCGTTCTTACCTCCGCCATGTTGGCCGCGCCACCGGGTCACATCGCCGCGGCGGGTCGTGGCCAGAACCCGGATGTGCGCCTGGGCCGCGGGGCTCCCGCTGCTGTCTCCGCCGCCGCTTCGGCGGGAACGCGCAGGAGCCGCCCGAGCGCGCCACCACACCCCGCTCCGCCCCCTCGCGGCGCGGGACGGGAGGGGAAGAGTCCGGCGGGCGCGCGCAGAGCAGGGAGCGCGCGGTCCCGCGGCCGCCGTCCCCGGGGAGCGCGCGAGGGGCGGGCCCGGGGCAGTCCGCGCGCGAGGTCCGGAAAGGTCCCCTCCGGGTACTCACGACGGGTACTCACGACGCCGGAGAAGAATACCTCCTATTCTACCGGTCGGTCACTTCTGAAGTGCTTTTATCAGAAAAGAGAGGTTGCTCGGACGCGACAGCAACACGAAGCACGAAGCGTGCTCTGACAAATACTTCCCTTAGTGATTCCCAGCAAGAAAACTCCAATTCCCACAAATCGGCAATAGCGCAAAGATGAAGAGCAGAGAACATTACGTTTTCCTCACTTTTTGTGATGCCAGTAGCAACACAGCTCTGCAAACGGATGAATTTTGCACAACTACACAAAAGTTTCAAATGTAAAGTAATGCTCTTCGATGGCTAAGCCTACATGACTGCATGGAGACAGTAGAAAGTTTGTTTTACTGTACTGCTAAATGGCCTTGAGGTCCACACTGATAATGGCCAGGGACGATGATTTATCCAATTTCCTAAAGTAGATAATTAAGGCAGATATTAAAATGGGCCGTAAGTTTAAAGGTTTTTTTTTTTGTTTGTTTTTTAGGGCCAGCGTTTTTTTCCGACATAATTAAGGCTTCTTAATGCAGTTTCAAAAAATGACTACCAAAAATCAATCAGTTAAGTGATACTCATTACGTCTAAGGAATGTACCATGGTTAAAAATACATTGCACAAATGTGTACACACAACATCATACTTATAATGCAATATGGGAGAATGCTGATTTCTGAAATTATTTCTATTTCCTTAAAATTCTAGATTCCATCAAGCCTTTTCCCATTTCTAAACACTGGACATGAACCTGACAGTCTTAAGCCCAATAACAATTTGTGCATGAATAAACTGCATGTACAGGTATATGAAGTAGCTGCTAAGTGAAAGGACATTACCTTGTAATTTGACAGGAAAAGAATCCAGAGACAGTCTGTAAACCAATTAAACATAAACATCTGATGCACATTTTCTACTGAAAGAAAAGCAAGGGAAAGAAGAGAAAGGAAAACTTTAAGGTTCCCAAATCTACAAACAATTCTTACCATTAACTGCACTGTATAGTATTTTCACTTTATTTTAAAGATTATTATATAAGCTTTCTCCCCCCACAAATTCCTGGAGGGAAATAAATATTTTAGCACAGATACAGTTTTATTAAATTGAGGCACTACCTTGGACTTTTAAAATGTCAGTTCTTAACCAAATAGTTCTCACTGGATGAAAAAAAAAATGAAGACAAAAAAATCAGTGACTGTGTGGGGGCATGGAGTGGGCACGGGTGAAAATAATAAAGGGCTCAGAAGTAGCCATACCATGGGGATAAAAGAGGACTTTCCACTAAAATATGAAAAGTTAATATATGTGGATTTTCGCTGGCCACTAAAGGGAAAACTGGAGTATTGTTATATTTTAACACTAAAGTACAACTTGCTTTAGTCCATTGGGTCTTTGATTCTTCAGTTAAAACATCGACAAAAATTTCAACTGTGATAAGGAGTAGACTCAAGATTCCTTAAGCTACTTACTGACTGAGCCCTCAAAGTCAAAAAATCAAGGCTGTAACATTCTGAATGGGTACTTACTGTTAAATGCCTTTAAGTTGATTATTTCCAATCAATATTATTACCTTTATATGGCATTATCCTTTGTAGGGGAAAATTCCCTCTACGTATTCCCTCTTAGAAAAATAAAGTGTACTGCGGTGTTTCCTAGACATTCTAGAGATGAGGAGAAATAGCTCTAATCCTGTAGGTCATACATAATACATTATTATTGAGCTCAGTATACTTGCATTTCATTCTCTCCACAATCCCATTGTTCAGAGTCTAAGAAGCCACTTTTAGAGAAGCTATGTCCTTCTGGAAACCCTTCCTCGCCCTTTTGGTATGGGTAACAATTCACTGCCCTATCTTTGTTAAGTAGGGTCTGCCATCCTCAGTCTGCTAAGATCTGTCAGTAAATTCTGCTGACAAGCTTTTCTGCCTGTGTTTACAGACTTCCAGAGACTCACTATACCTCTTGAACAGGCTATCTACTCTTTTCAAAAACAGTCCAAATGCTTGACTCATTCCTCCCTGCCTTAAAGGCTAAAAGTTAGCTTTCACCCACCATTCCTAGGTCTTCAGCACTCCGCATAAATCCATGAGGCACTCTCTTTGTACTCATAAACACTCAAAATTTATACTTAGGCTAACAAAAAAGAAAACAAAACAAAACAAACAAAAAGGCATGTGTCTGAAAGCAGGACATGGCAGAGTAAAATGCATAGGAAAAATTCACGAATAACCTGATCGAAATCATTAGAACTTATTAGTGTGACATCCAATCCACATTACTTCTATTGGAGTTCTATATTAAAATGTTTAAGTTAAACTAAAAAAAAAAATGTAGCAAATTCCAACTTTTATGCAAGGTTTTGGTTTCTAAAGACAAAGTAAAAAAGAAAGATTAGGCCTAAATAAACCTAAGAAGTCTCCTTGTTTTGAGGAAAATTAGTATTAATTTTTACATTAATCTATTCACAACTATTCTCTCCAGTAATGTATTTTTTATGGCAATTACTGAATTCTCAATGCAAACATAAAATGAGGGCTTGGTGTATAACTCAGTGGTAAAATACTTGCCTAGCATATGAGGCCCTGGGTTCAAGCTCCAATACTCTAAAAGCTATTAAACAACTTATAGAAGCTATAAGGGACATATGTATGACTGTGTATGTATGCGTGGGCATGCATGATGCCCACATATGCATACACTTCATAAACACACTCTCCAGAGATATCTAGTTGCTAACAAATATACTGAGGATCATTAGACTTCAATTAGTACTTGGATCAACAAAAGCTACCTTGACAACTGACATTTGCCTAAGATGTACAGCCTTTTATTCAGCACCAACACCTGATTCAAAAAACTAGTTAATATATCTGTGCTATATAGGCATATCTGTTTATGCAACTCAAAGTGTATCTCTTAAAGTACATCGAGAAATATATGTAACATTTCCAAGTCCACGAGTCCTCTTTGGAAACTATTTTCTGAACTACGTCCTAAAACTGTTCTGTAGAAATAGAGCCTATGCTGTATTTGTGAAGACAAAATACACAGAATTGTATTCTTCTTCAATGACATCTGAATTTATCTTGACTTTACTGGGCAGACTACAGGCTGCAAAGCACAGCAGCACATTAAATTTGGAGGCTCCATAACTATGCAATAGAAATGATCTTTTTGTTAGTTCTTTTATTAATGCCATCCTAAAACACAGAGAAACTTGGGTCTTCGAAGCACAGTTTGGGTTTCTTTCATCATTTTTTCATACAACTTCATTCAGTGGTCTCATTTTATCAATATCTGCAAACTTGTTATAAATCTTAAGCGTTGCTGATGTTACTTTTACCCTAAGTCTTGAAAGGGTTGGCCATTAGCACTCGTACCACACTAGGACAGACAACAATCATGTTTTTATTACATGAGGGAGTTTGCTCTTGCCCTCCCTTCATCTCCAATTGTGCCCTTGCCTACCAGCATCACATCCGTCTTGTCTGCATTGAACCTCAACCAGTTGGTTCTTAACCACGTCCGAAACTCAGCCAGGCACTGGGAGAATCGAGCCACCACACCATCTGGATTAAAGGAAAGAAAGCCTCAGTAGCTACGAGACAGAAACAGTTACCTCAGGCTCACTCATTCTCACATTTTCAAAAGATAGGTCTGAAAACCAGTTCAACCGCCCAGTGGCAATTTCAGCAAAAAAGAAACAAAAATTGAGTCCTGCAATTTATAAGCAATGCTAAAGATTACAAAGACCCCAATAATTACATTTCTGTATTTCACCCATGATTTGAGAAAAGTCTAGTCAATTCCGGGTCATCTCGGCCTTAGAAACCTAGCTGGTCTTAAATTTGCCTAAAGTCTTTGCAAAATTACAAAAATTGGTTTGATAGAAAAAACTGAAGCCCTCCCATGGAGTGGGGGGAGTGACTTGCCCAAGGTCACACAACATGCAAGGACCAGAGATGGGCACCAGGCCAGCAAGCATCTACATTACAAGCTAAAAGAATAAGGCCACTCGTGGGGGGACAGGCACAGAGAGCGCCTGATTCCCTGCAATGCCGTCTCTGATTCTCTCGCCCCTCTACCTTCCTCCGACAACGGCAGGTTGACCCAGGTTGAGCCTATCACCTCAGGGGATGCCAAGAGAGCCAACCTCAACTGGCTGGACAGCTAGGGAAATCAGGGGCACAGAGGTGGAGCCACGGGGGAGTGGCCAGGAAGCCACACCCCTGCCGTGGAGCGAGGGCCGACCGAAAAGGGCGGGAGCTGGCCTGCCCGCCCCACAAACTCACTCCGCAGCGTAGTCCCGGCGCGCCGCGGAAGCAGCGAAGACTCGCGCCGCCGCCGCCACCGCAAAGGCCGAAAGACCGAGCAGGGGCGGGGCGAAAGCTGCGCGTGCGCGCCAAATGGCAGCGCCTCCGAGCCGCCAGCCCTCCCCGGACACTCGGGCAGCCCCGCCCCGGAAGTTAAGAGTCTTCCGGGCGGCGCTCTGCCGTGGGGGAGGGGAAGTGGGGAAAGGAGACTGCGAGCGCTTCTGGGGCCCTGGTTCCCGATCGAAGGATGGGTAAGATGGTTTGTGGAGGCTGCACTTACAGCCGCCGCCGCTACCGCCGCCTCCGCTGCTGCCGCCGCCGCCTGGAGACGCCCCATCCATCCGCCTGCAGCCCGGAGACTCGCAGCCTGGGAGGGGCCTGGGCCGCCCGCCTCCTCCGAATCGTCGCCCGAGCTTCCTCCAGCTCCACCAACCCTCTACCCTCCCCTCCGCCTCCGCCCTCCTCCCCAACCTCGAGCGGCCAGCCAACCGCGCGGCCGCTTCTTGAGCCAGGCTCTGCGGTCGCCATGACGCCCGGCAAACATTCCTGAGCTGCTGAGGGGGCAGTTGGAGTCCGGGCACCGCAGAACCGCTGGGGAAGGGGCTCCCAAGCCCTAATCTAAGAGTCGCCACCATGCACAGCTCTCCGACGAGCACCCGTAAGCAGACCAACTTCACCGCGTAAGTTCCGCACTCGATCCGTGGCCCATTCCTCTAGATTCTGGAGACAGCCCTTCGGTTTGGAAAGGGGTTCCCAACGCATTCGATCCCGCGGAGCCCCCAGCATCTTCGGATCCTTTGGCTTAGTTCGGTCTGTGTAAATCCCCCGGGGTTTGTCGAAAGCCACCCTGCCTTCTGTTTCTTCCAAGCGCTTTTGCTTGTATTCTTTCACTTGAGTCTTTCAGCTCCCAAGCTTTCTCGGTGTGTTTTGGCTCCTTGGTCTCTGAGCAACCAAAGCTAATTTTAATATGTACGCCTGCAGAGGATTTTTTTTTTCATCTCCTTCTGCCAGCTTGCCTTAAGACTCTTAACTGCTTACTACTTGCTGCTAAGCCAGGAGAAAAGACCAAAGATATGTGGACTTATGTGGCATTGAACTTGCAAGTGGCTCCTTAAATGTCCACTGAAATATTTCCCATTCTCGAACATTTCAGTCACTTTGCGGTCTTCCCAGACCAGCCACATCTTTTCTTAAATCCTCTGCTCGGCGAATCGTTCGCCATCTGAACTTTCTGAAATTTCTAGGGAGAGAACCTCGTATTTGCCCTTGAGTGTAGTACTCAGCCTTTTAGCCATGCTTCACCAAAAAAAAATAAAAGCACTTTCCAATAGCTGACAACAGTCAGTTGATGCTTTAGTTGTTAACTAGTCCATCACCAGCCTTGATCTAAATGACCACTTAACTGAGTTTTGAAATGCTTCAGTTAGCTAATGGGAAGCCACTCATTCTTCAATCTTCACGAGGTTCCTGGCTAGTTTCTGCTGGTTTGTTTGTTTAATGTATGAGTGTCTATTTGTGTATATTTAGATCTAGGTTCTTTTCCCCTGTATAGCCCAGGCTGACATGGAACTGGTTTGAAAGTGCTGGGATTAAAGGCTTGGACCACCTGGCCTGGCATTCTTTTTCAAAATAGTTTACCAATCTGTCCCGTTTCTAAATATATGTTGCAGAGTTAGGTGGCTCCCCCTCGTTGTTGCCTTGTGCCTTTCAAAGTTATCTAGACACACGACTCAAGTTTTCTTCTCTCTTCAAGATCTCTTTCAAGAAAACAAAACGGAAGCAGTTAACACTTAGAAATTAATAGTGTGCTCAAAATTCATCCTCAGCGCTGTATTTTACTGCCCCTTTGTTTCCAGTACACAGCCATTTCCAGTTGATTAAACTGCAGCCTTGCACTTCCTCGGGTACTGCTGTGCAGTGAGGGCCACTTTCATTCTCGCTATGCTGTGCTATCCAGACCTAAAAACTTTCCTACACGTCTTTCTGCATTGAAATAGCTGGCTGAATAGTCTGCTTGCCAGCACCCCCTGTGTGGTTGGCTGCTCAAAACTTCCTTAAGCTTTTCCCTTTCCCTCTGAGTAAGTGCCCCATTCTTCCAACCCCCCCTCCGCCAGGATCTGGCTTTGGATTGTGCCATTTGAGTATGACAGTAACATTCCCCAGCGCACACGTATCCACACCAGGAATGCTGTATTCCCATTTCCAACCCTTAGAATTTACTGTCCTTTGGGATAGTATATGCCAGATCATCTCAGGATTCACTCATTTGTGTCAGGTGTCTCCATGTGTGAATAATAATTATTTCCCAGCGTCAGCTTCACCCTTACTTTATGCTTCAAGTTTATCCCTATGAGAATATTATATCCTCTAGGGTTTTTTCCTTGGTTTTTCAAGACAGGGTTTCTAGAACCCACTCTGTAAAGTAGACTGGCTCTAATTCACAGAGATCCACCTGCCTCTTCCTCCAAAGTACTGGGCTTGCAGGTGTGCTCCACCACTGCCCAGCTCATAGTGTGTCCTCTTTTGCACTGCTGTAGACCCCTCCTAGGATGAAGAACGTCTTTAATACACATTTATTAACTGAATAAGTAAGTAGATACATATATATTTGTTACTGGTGTTTCTTGCCCAATTTCTCTTTTGCCTTATGGAGATGTTAAAGTGAAACTAAATTTATACAAATTAAGACAAAACCAGTATAACACATATAAATGCAAAACAAACACAAAACAACCATGGTTTTCACTTCTAAGAGGATAGGAATGGTTTCTTCTGGAGCTTAGTGTGAGTGACACACATTCAAGTTTTCCCAAATACCAGGTTCCGGTGAGGTAAATGTCTCATGAGATTTGATAATAATGACAAATCATAAATCAAGGCACTTTTCACGTACACTGGTGGGAATGGATGATGGTAGGTTTCAACAGAGTGGGGAACGTTCTGTGATAGCCCTTGGGTGCTATTTGATAATATTCTTAAGGCCTTTTGGTTGGTGGAAATCAGTGGTCTGCCAATACATTCCACAGGGTTCCACCTGGATATGGTAGGCCTGAAAAGGCAATTGAGGGGCTAAGGGTAAGTAAGTAAATCGTGAACAGGCTCTGTACCTGAAACATTCCAACCTCTCCATAATCATTGGGATTTAATCTGTTAATCGGCCTTTGTAGAATGTTCAGTGTAAGGTGTGGCTTCTTTCCCAAAACATTAGTTTTCATTCTCACAGTAGCTGAAAATATTAGAAAACTCTTTGGGAATTTAAAAAATGGTATTCATAATAAATGCAAAGATAGGCTAGGGTTAGAGATGGTGAGCTACCAGAACTTTACCTGACCAAAACAAAGTGTCAACCTTAGTTATTGCTCTAACTTACTGTTCTCTCTCTCTCTTTTTTTTTTTTTTTTTTTTTTAGAATTTGCCTCTAATTTTATAAAATATTTCCTGAAGTATTTACCAATATTTTGCTTTCTTTTTTTTCCACATTGCAATCTTGCTATTAGTTTCACAAACACACAGTCTCCTATTGTGCTAAAAACAACTGTTAACTTGCTCTTTTTTTCTCTACTCAGTTGTTTTATTCTAATTCCTTACATATTCTCACTTTGTTGTTTATTATTTGAGTATTCAACTGTTTATTGTTATAATTTAAAGAGTCAGGTGTGTTGCAAAGACCTGACAATGAGACTGCCTTTCAGAATGAGCTGTCCTAGAAAGAGCCTCACTACTGGTTGTCTGGGGGAGTATGGGAGGGCATGACTGGGCCTTGAAGCAAGGGAACATCAGAAGATGTAGAGTATCCTACACGGGTGCAGCATGATGGGACTTTGAAGGAGAGATGGAGAGAGTATTGAACTTGAGAATCTCAGAAAGAAGAGATGGTAGCTATTTATAGCATAGCATGAGTCCTGAAGAAATTAGCCTTCAAATCCCCAGGGCAGAGAGATTTCTGGTTCCCACAGGTTTCCAGAGAGCTAGACAGGCCCATACCTCGGTATTTAGCCAGGCCTGCTGAGCCCTCACTAGGAAGGACCGTGAACTTAGCCTACAGACTCAGGGCCACTTATGGTTCAGTAGGCTTTATTATTCTACTGTGTCCAAGAGAGAACTGAAAGAGGGCAAGGGAGGGGAGATTGTGCTGACAGTCATAGCAGGAGCAGGCTAGTTCTTTGTCCTAACACACAGACTGCTTGGAGGTCTGCTGTGATGGAGAAGGGCAACAAGATCATCTATTCTTGCATGTTATCCATTGTCCCATTTAGAACTCCAAGCATATTCTTCTCAATGCATAGCTTTAACAATTCCAAAATAGCTATCGTATCTGAGTCTGGGTTTGTCATTTTGTTTGTCTCTTCACACTTAGCCTTGCCTTTGATGTGCCCTGGATTTTTGTTGTTGTTGAGAGTGAGATGTATCATTGAATTCGAGTGATGAGGAAGTGAGCTGCTGAAGGTGTTAAATGTCTAAGGTTTGTATGCCCTCTAGTATCCTCATTTGGATACGCTTTGTTTGGTTTGGGTTGGTTTTGTGTTTTAGGTTTCTGTAGAGACTTCCTAAATTGTGTTAGCTTTGCAGTTGTTTTATAGTCCTTTGTATTACAGAAGCTCTACTGTTGTCCTGGGAAGAGACTGTTCTATAAAATGACTAGGTTTTGGTCTCCTACTGGGCTCTTGTCCCTGGAGTGTTAACTTCCTGCCTCTACTTCCCAAAGGCTGGAATTACAAGTGTATACCACTATGTTTGTTTTTCAGCATAGTTTTCCTCATTGGATAAGAGGAGATGGCTTAAGTGGAGCTAGAGTTAGAATACTTTTCCCCCCTTGTGTGTGTTAGACCTTGATGACAAGTTGCTTCAGCTCTGGTAAAATGGCATAGGTACCTGGTAAGGAGAACAGGTTTCTCTGGGTGTGTGAAGCTACTTTCTATCTACCTGGTGAGTTTGTGAAGATAAAATGAAAGTATGCTGGCTCCTTACAACTGTTTCCAGAAGGTTTTGTTTTAAGCTAGCCTCTGCTCGTTCTTGAGTAATCAGCCAGTTGTCCTTTATGTTTTCTGATCCCTGACCAGATCAAGTGTTGGTTCTCTGGAATCTGTGGTCTTTTTTTCTGGCATCTCCAATTATTAGGGTACCCGTTTGCCCTGTGATCTCAAGTGTCTGATGGTACTGAAGAGAAGTGGTGGTTTTCTGTTAAGTCTTTCTGTGAGATCAAAAATGATGTTCAAGATCTATAGGTGATGAAATGGAAACATGAGTAAGCCTCTTAATGAATAGTTAGCTCTTGTACCCTGTTGTCTTCACTGTTAGGAAGAAGCCGTCAGAGGTCCTACACTCAGTGGTTTAAACTCAGAAGGGCATCAGGGGGTTGGGGAGGGCATCCCAGTGGATGAAGTGCTTGCTTAGCATGCATGCAGTCCTCAGCAGCACATCAACCAGGCATGGTGACGTGTAATTCCAACATGTGGGAGCTAAACACAGGAAGCTTTGCAGTTCAAGACCACCCTGAACTGGAGATTCTGGCTTTTTAAAAAAAGTTACAGAAATTAAACAAAGCAAAACAAAAACAAAGTCTTTAGTCTCAACATTTGGGAGCCCAGCCTGGTCTCTATAGTGAGTTTCAGAACAGCTAGAGCTACACACGGAGACCCAGTCTCAACAAAAGAAAAATAAACAAACAAACAAATAAATAAAAATGGTAAGTTTGGCGTGATCTCTTAATTGTCTTACTCCGACCCTTCCTGGTCACTTTGCACCTGCGGCTCTTACATTACCAGGCTCTTGGTATCTCTGCATTTACCTCACTGGTCACATAGCATCTCCATACCTTCCCTTCCCCTGAAATTCCCACTACTCTGTATTCTCAGCTGCTAGCAGATAGCTTCACCAGGTAGTCACTAATATCTAGACAGGTCCGCAGTAACTCCCTATTGTGCTTTAGAAGTAAAAACTACTCAGTCTAGTTCTAGGGAAAGACATGGATCAATTGACATGTGCCTACAAACTATGGGATTAGCTTAGCATTTTGCTCACATGGCTTTCTATATGTATCTTGGAGTTTTACTAAGAAATGAATTTCAAAATAACAGATGTAAAGATTTTGAACTTGTAAATATTGTTCAATGCTATCATGTCCTATCCACTCAGTGTCAGTCATTTTAAGAGGAACCAAATTTGTGTACATGTGTGTTTACATTTATGTTATGTATGAGAATACTTGAATCCTTTTTCAATAAATGCTTTTATTCTTCAAGAACTTGATACATTGTATTTTTTTTTCTTTTCTTTTTTTCGGAGCTGGGGACTGAACCCAGGGCCTTGCGCTTGGTAGGCAAGCGCTCTACCACTGAGCTAAATCCCCAACCCCGATGCATTGTATTTTGATGATACTCACCCCACCTCTTCCCCTTACCTACTGCCAGTTCAAGCCAAACCTCCCAAGTCTCCCTGTTCCCCTCAACTTTGTCCTTTTTTTGTTGTTGTTAATTTAATAACCTATTCACTCTTGACTGTACTTTCCATGTGTGGGTCCGTTCACTAGATTATAGGTGATATATTAGGAGCCACATCCTTGAAGAAAACATGCACACAAATTCAATCAGCTGTCATAGCATCTCAGCTAGAATGTTGACAAGTTTGCTCTTTTGCAGGCAGCTATTGCTGCTGTGAGTTCATGAGTGCAGCAAGCCTGTGCCGTCCAGATGACACGGTTTTGCTCCTGTCCTCCCCTATCTCTGATTCTTACAGCCTTTCCACCTCTACTTGATGGTCTCTAAGCCTTGGGGAGAGTGTGCGATGCAGGATCCCATTTGTGACTGAGCAGTCCTCAGTCACTTACTTTCTGCTCTTGGGCTAGTTGTGAGGTTCTGAGCTAACTGCCATCCATTGCACAAGGAAACATCTGATGAGGTCTGAGGGTTTCACCCATCCTGGTTCAGGACTGGTCCTCTCCCTCACTGGCATTGCTTTAACCCTGAATCTTGGTTCAAAAACAATAGGGACCCCGGAGAAGCAGTCCTAAAAACCATGATTACTAAAAGGACATATTCTTACTGTAACTTCATTAAAACTAAGATTAGCATTGTTTTTATAATTTAAAACTAAAAAGCCAAATATTGACTTATCTTAAACACTAATAATCTGTTTATGAAAGGATTTTTAAAACAAAGTGGGACTGGGGAGATGGCTCAGAAGTTAAAAGTCCTTGTTAGTCCTGCAGCAGACCTGGTGCTGCAGTCACCCAGAATATAAGTCTCAGAGAATCTCTTACACTCTTGATCTCCTCTCTGCTGACCTCTGTGGGGACAAGGCACATAAGGTACACATACATACACTTATCCCACTACTTGCAAAATAAATCTAAAGGAAGCTTTAAAAGAAAAGCCTATGAGATGAGCCTATGAGAAGGCTCAGAGGGTAAAGATGCTTGCTGGTGAGCCTTATGTCTGAGCTCACTCCCCAGGACCCTACATGATAGAAGAAAAGAACCGACTCAGGTAAGCTGTCCTCTGATCTCCACAGGTGTGCCATGGTGTGTGAGGAAAGGCTCATTATTTGGGATACTCACTTGTTAATGCATCCGAAAGTGAATCTCACCCAGCATTCTTGAGGTTCCTGTGTGTGCCCGGAAATTCGAGAAGAGGAATCCGAATTTAGTTCCTGAAGTTGTGAAACTGGAGTGTCTGATAGTCTTTTTTTCTCCAGGCAGTGACATCTTTTATCTTTCCACTGATGAAATTATCTGGATTTCATTATCTTAAGGAAAAAAAATCTATAGCTAGTTTTGAATTTTTAGTTATTAGATTTCCAAATCTCTTTTAATAGCATATTATCCTTTTATAGATATGATTCATATGGCTTTTCCTTAATTTTTCATAGGACATTAAGAACTTATAATGAGATCATGGATGTTTTCCAAAACTGATAGATCTTGGATGAGTGCCAAAATTTTAGTTAATTTTACGAATTAGTGTCATTTGCTTATTTAATTGGCCAAATTTTATAAATAGGTTAAAATATTTGTTAATTTAATTGAATTTCATGATCACTGTATAATTTAGCAAGAATACCCTGTCTTGGGGTTTCCATTGCTGAGAAGAGAAACCGTGACCAAGGCAACTCTTGTAAGAACAGCATTTAACTGGGGCTGGCTTACAGGGTCAGAGGGTCAGTCCATTATCATGGCAGTGTCCAGGCAGGGGTGATGCTGGAGAAAGGAGCTGAGAGGTCTATATCTTGAGCTGAAGGCTGTCTCCAGGCATCGAGGAGGAGGGTCTCAAAGCCCACCCAACAATGACGCTTCCTCCAACAAGGCCACACCTCTTAATAGTGCCACTTCCCAGCCAACTATATTCAAAACACCACATTCTACTCTCTGGTCCCCATAGTCTTGTTCAAACATATGAGTCTATGGAGGCCATACCTAGGCATAACATAAGGCAAAATACATTTAGTTCAATTTCAAAAAGTTAAAAATTCAGGTCAAAGTCTCTTCTGAGATTCATACAGTATCTTAACTGTAATCCCTTAAGAAGTCAAAGAAGGCAGATTACGTTCCTCCAATATCATACAGGACATACATTACCATTTCAAAATGTCATGGTAAGGAAATGCTGGAAGAAAGCAAGACAGGAAACCACCTGGGCAAACTCCAAACTCCACATCTCCATGTCTGATGTCAAAACGCTCTTCAGGTCCCCAACTCATTTCATCCTGCTTTTGGATCTTGCATTCAGCAGCAACAAACTGGTTCTCTTATGTTGTTTCCACTCCCTGTTAGCAGCTTCCCTGGCAGGTATCCCACAGCTCTGACATCTCTAACCTAAAATCTTGGGGTGTCCAAGGCAACTTCAACTTTACAGCTTCTCGTTCCAGTGTCTGGGATCCACACATCCTGTTCTGCCCTCTGTAGCACTCTCTCTCGTTAACTCCATTCCACTGCTGCTGCTGTTCTCGGTGGCCATCCCATGGTATCAGCATCTTCAATACACTGGGGTCTTCCACTGCAACTCGGCTTCACCAAAAGTCTCTCATAGGCTTCCTTCAGAGTGCCACACCTCCACTTCTTTGCATGACCTTCAGTCCTATGCCATCAATCCAACTGAGGCTGCACCTTCACCATTAGCTTTTCCTGGCCCCTCATAGCTGCTCTCCATGACCCCTTCATGCCTTAAAAACCATGACTACCTGAGTGATTCTTAATACATTAGCAAGTCCAGCTGCAGCACAAGGTACATACAGCTATTGAGATTTCTGAAAAACAGCTTCTTTGTGCTCTTAGAAACCACTTCTCAGGGCTGGAGAGATGGCTCAGTGGTTGAGAGCACTGACTGCTCTTCCAAAAGGTCCTGAATTCAATTCCCAGCAACCACGTGGTGGCTCACAACCATCTGTAATGGGATCTGATGCCCTCTTCTGGTGGGTCTGAAGACAGGTACAGTGTACTCATAAAATAAATAAATCTTTTTTAAAAAAAACAAACCACTTCCCAGAAGATTTCAGCTCGGTGATGCTGGTTCTCAATCACTGCCAATACCTTAGCTCTAGCTGAGCAGCATCCATTGTCCTAGTAGTCCCTTCTATTTTGGTCTCCAAAGCCAGAGCCACATGGCCAAAGCTGCCAAGTCTGCTACTTGCAGGAGGTGGAACATGGCCCCATTTTCTATTACATTATCACCAGCTTCTGTTTTCTAACTCCTTCACTGCCTTAGCTTGGCCGTCCTGGAACTTGCTCTGTGCACACCTTTGATCCCAACATTCAGGAAACAGAGCCATGCAGATCTCTGAGTTCAGGGCCTAGGACAGAGCAAGTTCCAAGTAAAGAACAGCTAAGGTCCAGGCCTGGTGGTGCACCCTTTAATCTGGACCATACCTCCTGCTGGAGACCTACAGAAGGACAATGGGAGAAGCAAGGCTTCCTTCTCCGCTCCCTTGCACTGGCTTGCCAGCACATCTGTTGAGACCTACTTCTTCAGGATTCCAGCTTATACAGAAGAGGAGCTGAAGCACCCCGCTTCGTGGGATTGAGGGACTATTAGATTCTTGGGCTTCCCATTCACAGCTGCCATTTGTTGAGTTAGTTGGACGGCAGACTGTAAGTCATTCCAATAAATTCCCTTAATATATAGAGACATGCCATAGGTCCTTTGACTCTAGAGAAGCCTGACTAATCCCAAGAAGGAATTTTTCCTTATTACTAAGGCAATGTCTATCCAGCAAGTGATAGCCTTACTGAATGGGAAACCAAAAATAAGCCTAATCACAAATTTTAAATGTCTTTTTTTAGTAATGGGAAAAATAAAAATTCTGTTTTAAACCAATTATTTTGAGATTATGACTAGGAGACATAGTTAAAATCTTACTAATGTAACAGAACCAGTAGTATTATAATTTAGTATCCTTAAACTATAGTCAACTTGGTTATAAGCATGTATATTTTCCTGTAAACCTTTCTGCAACACACTAAGGTTCTGGCTCTGTCCTATTTGCATTTTGAAACGTCCTTTACTTTAAGGCAAAATTGCATCCGGTCCTTTCTATCAGAAAGCGTTTTAATCTGTCTTTAACCTTTATCAAAAATGTATATGATTCCTCTGCCTATTTGCTTAGAACTCGTATTTAATCAGGCGTGGAGTCTAACAGAGCCAGTTCAGCCTTACAGACATTGTTCTTGTGCCAACAAATTAACCCAGCTTGTTAGAGGTTTAAATCCTGCTATAACAGGTACTTAGAAATGTTTTGTTTAAAAGCATTTACTTTTGATTTGGGCTCATAAGACAACCAGAACAAGTCAGGTTAGGGGCATTTTCCTTTCTTTTGAGCCAACTTCATACCTGTTATTTAGGGAGAGTTGAAAGCAGGAGAGAGAAGCCATCCTCCCAGTGCCTGGAGTAGCAAACCTTACATTTAGATCAGGCTGTTCTTCTTTAGGAAAAGCTGTAAAACCAAAATTGAAAGAAAAATCAGAGATAATGTCCCAACTAAGTCTGTTCAGTTTTACCCCCAGCATGGCCGTCTTGACTAAATCTCCTCTTTCGACTCTAGCTATGAACAAAAGGGCAATTGAGCTTAATTTAGCAGCTGTAATTTCTTTTTTAAAAAAGTTAGAAGCTATTTTGGAGTCAAGCAAATCATATAGATAATAATAAGGACACATAGGTAACACACGCAACCACCATGCATAAAGATGGATTTGAAAACCAGATCTTACAGCTTTTATTCCGATCACCAGCCCTCTTTAGTGGTGGGATGACCCTTTCACAAGGTTTTCCTGGGAACATTGGAAAACACAGATATTTACATTACAGTTCTCAGCAGTGCTAAAATCTCAGTTCTGAAGTAGCAATGAAGATAACTATGATGTGGTCAGCACAGCATGAGGAAGGGTCCCAGGGTTAGGGAGGCTGAGAGGCACTGCTCTAGGTAGGTGATTGTCAGGCTTAGGTGCAGTGGCTGACCTTGACTATCTCACCATAGCACCAAGGGGTTACTGATTTCAGATCTGCACTTTTAATGGAAATAAAGAAGACAGCTTGACTTTTCAAGACAAGAGTGTGACCTTGCTGACAAAGCTTTAAAACACCTTGATTTTAAGATGCCCTATAGGGTTGGGGGTTTAGGAGTGAGCTTGTTTCCCCTTTAACGGAATTCAACAAAATAACCTGGGAAAAAAGTTTGGGTTATGAATGGTAGTCTTTGTTAGGATTATATCTCTGTAATCACCATGAGAGGAAAAATTAAAGGTCTCTGATAAACACATCCATCATTTGGTATATATAACAAACAGCCTTTAAAAACTTTAATTAAAAATATTTTTGAAGAAGAAATCCATAGCAATTAACCTAATAAAGGGATATATCACTTAGATAGCCAAGGTACATTTAATTAACATAAAGTGTTTCTATGTCCTACGGTTTTGTTTTGTTTTTTATTTTTTTTATATTACCCATGACTTAACGAAAATCAAATCCTCTTTTGGAAAGAACACATCAAAGTCAGTGTCTCTTAACATTAAAATATGTAGCTTAATGAAACATTTATCTTAATACTCGAGTGAATATGTCTTATATAAACAAATAGGATTTTAAAGTTTTTGCAAACACTTAATAGACACAAAGATACCCTCCTAGTAGGTTTTTAGAAGTTCAGAGTACCCATTTCATAAAGCAGTGTGTGTTTATCAGGCTGCTTGATAATTATTAGCCAAACACATTGACAAGTATACACATGCTGATTTTAATTGGACATGCTAAAAAAATTCCAGTGTGTATAAAATGAATGAAAAATTTGAAGTGGCTAAGGGCTTTTGTTAATTTCTTTCTAAGGACATAAGCCAACACATGGAAACAATTATAATCATAAGTGACAGAATTACACAAAATCCACTGTACCTACTAGAAAGGGAGAGAAGTATAAAGTTAAATCCCCTTCCTGAGATGTAAGGAAGCTTAGTAGCACAGTCGGAAGGTCACCTAAAGGCAATAATATTTTTCCCTAATGCTGCATTTCAAGTAGCAGAGGATGGAGGTGTGTCCTTACACAGGGAACTACCTACCTCTGTGTAACTTTGGGCCAAAGCTATTTAGCCTGAATGTAGTAAGGCCAGCCTATATTCCTGTGTTTGCTTATGCATCTAGAAGAAGGGAGCAAAATGGTGATGGTTTGT
This sequence comes from Rattus rattus, assembly GCF_011064425.1. Taxonomy (NCBI): domain Eukaryota; kingdom Metazoa; phylum Chordata; class Mammalia; order Rodentia; family Muridae; genus Rattus; species Rattus rattus. The sequence continues at coordinate 51,479,479 of NC_046154.1, forward strand.
ATATGCCTGGGCTAGAGAGTGGCACTATTAGGTGCTGTGACCTTGTTGGAGTAGGTGTGTCACTGTGGATATGACCTTTACTACCCTCGTCCTAGCTGCCTGGAAGTCAGTCTTCCACTAGTAGCCTTCAGATGAAGATGTAGAACTCTCAGCTCTGCCTGCGACATCCATGCCTGCTGATGCTGCCATGCTCCTGCCTTGATGATGATGGATTGAACCTCTGAACCTGTAAACCAGTCCAATTAAATGTTGTCCTTTATAAGACTTACCTTGGTGTCTGTTCACAGCAGTAAAAGCCTAACTAAGACAAAAAGGAAAGAAATTTTTGGGTCAAGAATTGTGCATCCGCCCGATGCCAATCTGGGACACACTTTCTTCCTAGACAAGGCAAGTTAACATCGGAAAGCCTGAAACTCTTATGGCCATTACCCAGAGGAAACACCTCTAACAACAAGCAGGGGAAATAAAAGGTGAAGTTGGTGGTCATAGTGTGAGAGCTGATGAATTGTAGACTCTGACATAGACGAGAAATCTAAAAGGTTAACTGGTTAAAAAAAGGAGGAGGGAAGGGTCAAGTGATCAGGGGTCTTGAAGAGTTGAAAACTGTGATTTCTCAGGAAACTTTTTGAGCAAGTAATTTTAAATTTTTTGTTTTTGATTTTTGAAACAGAATCTCTCATAGCCAAGGCCAATCTTGAGCTAGCTTCCTGTTAAATGACCTTGAACTCCTGTTTCTCCTGCCTTTTCCCAGGGTTTGGGATCACAGATGTTATGCCATTTCATGGAATGATTAGTTGTATGAGGGGGCTATGGCCAATCATTGGATATTACAAAGATGGGTACTGAAAAGTCTTGGGGTCAATAATTTGAGACAATAGATTATTGTGATGTAGGTTGTATATATTATGCAATATATTATTTTAATGCAGTAGGGGGGTGTGAAGCTGAATTACGGAGCAGGTAAAGAATATAGAAGTGGGAAAGGAATTTAGTGGTAGGGTGCTTGGCTGAGAGGGTGTGAATCTCTGCTTTCAATCCTGGTCCTACAAAATAACAGATCAGTGTTTCAGAAAATCGGGTCGCTGAAGAAAGAAAAGCTGTAGTAGGCAGAGGACATCATAGTTAAAGGGAAATTTTTAGGTATAGGATAGCAGAGTTATTTTCATGGGGAAATAAAATAGCGGAATCTTGAGAATTAGTGAAAAAGCGGTCCCTGAAAAACAGCGCCAGTTTCTAGAATATAGACAGGAACTTAGTTTCAGGTGGAATAGCAACTCCTTTTCAAAAATACTTCTGTGTGTGTGTGTGTGTGTGTGTGTGTGTGTGTGTGTGTGTGTGTGTGTGTGTGTACACACATGTGGATCCTGTGGAGATCAGAAGCAGGCATTGAATCCCTTGGGACTAGAGTTATAGGAGGTTATGAACTGCCCTGTAGATGCTGGGAACAGTCCTGTCCTGCAAAAGTAGTAAGTACTCTTAAGGTCCGAGCCATCACTCCAGCCCCCATGGAATGGCAGCTCTGGTGGGGAATATGATAAAGGCAAATTCAAGTACGTCTCTGGAAGGCAGGAGAAGAATTTATAGCAGAGGTATCCCAAAGGAGTTCTTCTAGGACTCATAGTTGTATTACTGATTTTGGTGGTGGCATACTTGTAGAGCAGTGGTTCTCATCCTGTGGGTTGCCACCTTTTTGAGGGTTGATCTACCCTTTCACAGGGGTCACCTATGATCATCAGAAATGTCAAATATTTACATTACGATTCATACAGCAAAATTACAGTTAAGTGACAATGGAAATAATGTCATGATTGGAGGTCACCACAATGTGAGGAACTGTATTAAAGGGTCACAGCTTTAGGAAGATGTCCAGGGCAGGATACTTAAAAAAAACTATATTTCAACTATTTATTCATTGTCCAGTTTTACTTTTAAAATGCTAAAATTGCTTCTTTTGAAAATGTATTTGCTTTTTAGAATCTAATCTGGCACATTATAGAAGTTTTCCATACAGAGAACTCTAGTGGTAAAATGATAAAGGCTGGGCCATCTTAGGAACTAAATTTAATGGTATAATTATATAGTCCTTCCTGAATTTGCATATTTTATTATAATTTAAAATATATGTAATTTGTTCAAAAAGAAGTTGGGTCCTTCCCCTCGGGTGTTGTCACTCATGTTCAACTTTGCCCACTTAACTACAGTGTCCACTGTACATTTACCACGTGGTGGGCACTTCCTAAATCGTGTAAATTAAATCAGTGAAATCCTCATAATAACCGATGGATAGTATCTCTGCTTTATGAACAAGAAACCTGAGACCCAAAGAAGTCAGCACAGATTTCTGGATCTGCCTCCTTGAATCAAATCACGTGATTCCCTTTAAGCCCTTGCGTCTTTTAAAATATATCTTCACTTCTTATTGTGTATGAGTGTATTTGCCGGTCCCTGAGAGTGGGCATGCCGTGGGGAGGTCAGAGGACAACTCTGGGGACTTGGTTCACTCCTCTTGCTTTGTTTCTGAGGTAGGGCCTCTCTTAACTGTTTCTGTGCAGTGTGACTCTAGGCTGACTGGGAAGATCCTGGATGACATTTCCGTCGTCAAATCTGGCCTTTTACATGGGCTCAGGGGATTGAACTCATGTTACCAGGCTTGTACTACAATCACCTTTACCCACAGAACCGTGTCAATGACCCTGTGTCCTTTTACATAAAATGGTGTTAGTTCCAACTTCACAAGTTACCCACAACTTCACGGGTTAGTTAGTTGCTCCAAAATCAAAAGTGACGGTTCATGTAGACTCCAGAAATGCATTCGCAACAGAACCAACTCTTAAGTAGCTACTGGTGCATGGTATATGTTTGGGTCAGTCACACTTTCCAGTGAGAGTCTCCTTGTGCTATAATTTGAATTTCATCTCAATCCCGGGTCTTCTATATTTGGTTTTCTTTGTATAGGAGTGTCTCCGCACAATCAAGGAAGTCCATTAGCTTTGGTAACCCAAAACCAACCGGAGGGAAAGGATATGCTGGCGCAAATCAAAGCAAAATAGCCGCATCAAGAAACATGACTCTTATACCCGAGATGAAGCCGGCAGAAAAACTAAACATTGCTAGCGCCAAATTGGTACAGGTAAGGTTCTTTTGTTCCAAACCCTTTTCGTGGCCTTAACTTGGTTACTTCTCATGTACATGTGTATGGGCATATGGCGCCCCTTGACACAGGTGTGGAAGCCTGAGGACAAATCGAGAGCTGCTCAGTTCTCTTCCACCTTGTGGGTCTTTAAGATTAAACTCAAATGGTCAGCCTTGGCGGCACGCTCCTTTATCCACCGAACCATCCTGCCAGCCCACAGATAACCTTCTTTAGAATTCTGTTTCCTTTTCAAGATTACTTTTCAGTGTGTATGTGTGTGGAGGTATGTGCACATGAGTGCAGGGACCTCCTGAAGAGGGTGACACATTCTCAGGAACAGAGTTACGGGCAGTTGTCAGATGTGGGTTCTGGGGACTAAACTCTGGTCCACTGTAGGAACAGTAACTGTTCTTACTCCCACTGAGCCATTTGTCCAGTCCCTGGGCTCATTTTGAAACAACTCCATAATTCTCTTGGCAGCTTTCAAGGTACAGCTTGACTGAACTGTTGTCTTTCTCTCGAACTCTAATAAAATTGTCCTTGAGTTTCAACGCGTGCCAGAGTGACCATGTGTTGGTTAGAAGAAAACTTTCGGGAGTTGGTTCACCTCTTCCAAAAATAAATAAAACCTACCACACTGTTGCCATTACTGAAAGCATTCCAAAGCCTTTGAGGTGCTCTGCTCAGCTGGTCCACATCTGCAAATGCACGAGAACACACCTGAAGATGCTTCTACGTAAATGTTGTCTACTGAGCAGTTCTCACTGTGCCCAAAACCCGGAAGCAATTCATCGTCTCTATTAAAAAGTAAAATGGATAAATAAAATACAGTATAATAGTTGAGTGCACTATTTTATAACCGTATTAAATAAAAACATTAAAAAATAAACACTTGGGCTGGAGAGATGGCTCAGCAGTTAAGAGCACTGACTGCTCTTCCAGAGGTCCTGAGTTCGATTCCCAGCAACCACATGGTGGCTCACAACCATCTGTAAAGGGATCCAATGCCCTCTTCTAGTCTGAAGACAGCTACAGTGTACTTGTATACATAAAATAAATAAATCTTTAAAAAAAAATAAACACTCAGGGAAGTAGAACACATTGTGAGCAAAGGTTGTCAGCTACGAAGCAACATGTGACTGTACAATTTCAAAAATGAAGGAAGTTTTCTTAACCCACGTGGGAAACACCAAGTGTTGGCAAGTTTCTAAAGAAATCAGACCTTTTATCTCTGCTGCTTGAACCACGTGGGAACTACAGTAACATCTTAACGGTGAGTGTGCACATAATCTCCTACCCAGAGATTCCAACAAAAACTCACAGGTTAGCTTATCATATGAAAAAATATTTATAGCAGCACCATTTGATGGCACTTGCCGCCTGTGTGTAACGCATACACTAAGGTTAAAGGATAGTTCTCTTCTTCCACCTTGTGGATCCTGGGGGCCCACCCTAGAGCATCACATGACAAAGAATACCCGTGCCCACTGAGCTGTTTAACCAGCCCAGCAGCACCATTTGAAAGCCAAACACAGCTGGGTTATGATGGTGTAAGCCCTTAATTCCAGCATTTGGGAGGCAGAGGCAGGAGGATCTCTATGAGTTTGAGGCCAGCCTGGTCTACAGAGCAAGTTCCAAGACAGCTGGGGCTGCACAGACAAACCCTGCTTCTCGAAACCAAAAAAAGAAGGAAGCAAATTTCCATGGATAGATAAATAAAATATGACACATTTCCACAGCGAATATACTATATAACACTGGAATTAATAATCTGTGGCTATAGTCAGTAATACAAATGAGTCCTACATGCATAATAGCGGACAAAAGGAACCGGTATCAAAGGCTGCATTCATATGGTTTCATCTGAGTGAAGCCTACAGGCTGGTATGTGAATTTTTGGGAGATGACCTACCAATTGGTGAGTGCAAGGTATGGAAAATACCCTACTCTTGCACTAGTATTAATTTCTGGCTTTGCATCTGTTCGTATTTGTTTTATGAAATTGGGTGTGTCTGGGCTCAGGGATTGTACATTTAGAATTCTAGTGGCTTGTTGGATGGTTTCCTTAATCCTTACACCGTGACCACTTCTATCACCATCACCTCTCAGGAATCTTGGTGTGAAGTCTATCAGAACACCAACATCTGTTTGCTCCCTAAGTTCATTTTCTTTCTACACCTGGGGACATTGAAATGTCCCATCTTTTCGCATCTCTTTTACGCTTAGATGTGTTTCTTGGAGGCAGCAAATAGACAATTCCTGCTCTTTAATCCCGTCTGCTAGTCTGTGCCATTTGATTGGGGCAGTTGAAGCCAAAAGACTTGCCCCCTTCCTGTCGTTTTGCTGGTTTTGTAATGGTTAGGCCCCTCTCCCAGTTACTCTAGCATGATTTTCCCCCCTTTGGCCTTGTGGATGGATTTGTTTTTCTCTCAGTCTAAAGGGTTCCTTTACGGATTTTTGTGTAAAACCAGCATGTGATCATAAATCCCTTTCATTGAGGTTTTTTGGGTGGGGGTATTTTTTCAATTGTAGCAGCCTCTATTGTAGAACAGTCTGTTTGAACTTGAGATATATCTGTCTAGGCCCTTCTGACCTTTAACTTTGAGCTGGATAACCTACTGTCATTCTGGTGGGACCGGGAGTTTCTCTCTTGTTGCTTTTAGTGTCCTGATGGTACCTACCTCCCGTCTACTTCGGTGTGTTCAGTGTTTTGATTATGATGCGATGAGAGGAGGCTCCTTTATCTCTTCTCTGTCTGGTGACTTAAAGGCCTCCAGTATCTGTATTGACCTCTCTCTCTCTCTCTCTCTCTCTCTCTCTCTCTCTCGGCTTTGAAAGTTGTTTCTGTTGATCCTTTAAAGTCTCTTCTATGCTTTTGGAACTAAATTCTTCTCTATCTTCTATGCCTGTCAGCCACACATTTGCCTCTTCTGAAATCATATCCCAGTGTATCCCAGAATTCTTGCTATTGTATGGTGGACGCCCTCCCCTTGTCTGCAAGTTCAATGTTCTGTCATCTCCTTGTTTCATGCTATTGATGAGACGTCCCATGGAGCTTTTTTATTTGACTCACGTTTCTCATTTCTAGAATTTCAGATTGGTTTTTCCTTGGTATTTCCAACTCTTTGTTGAAGTCCTATTTCACATCCTGCAGCATCTTCCTTATTTAATCATCTGTTTATGTTCTCAATCAGGAACGTATTTGAATGTATGTGCTTTCTCTTAAGTTCCCCAGCCGGATTTTACCTGACTTACCCTCATGAGATGCCGTTACTATAGAATTCTTAGCTTTTGGTTGAAATGTTGTGCTGGTTACTTCCTTGGGGTTTACATATCTGCTGTCACTTCTCAGCCATCTTTTTTTTTTTTTTTCAATTAAAGTATTTGCTATATTCTCATGGAATTTGGAAGGGATACATTTGAGTGTGTAGTTCAGCAAATAGTTCCTCAATCCGGGAGGTGAGTGACTGGTGTGAAGTCTGTTATTCCCTGACTAGAATACTAATTGCAAGAACAATCACACCTGCTTGTTAATTCCATGATGCAAATATCATACTAGCTAGTCAGTCACATCGATGCCTTTGATCTCAATAACCATTGGAGGATAATCAAGAATAATATGCCATATACTCAGGATTAAGTATTAATCAGACTTTGAAAAGGAAAATAAAAGTGAGGTGTAGATAAAATAAGTGGGAGGGGAAAGTTGAGGGACTACATGGTCCACAGATTTTTAGACATTGTTAAGTCGTAGATGGTTATGCCTAAGAAGCAAATTGGAAGGAGATAGGATGAGAGGAAGAAGAGGAGGGAAATATGCAATGTTGCTGAACAATACAGTGAAGAATGTCTTAGAGTAAACTGGTGAGAACACATAAACAACAGTCCTAGGACCTGAGCAACATGCAAACAAAAGCAAAGCTGTTAGATATATGTGTAAGACTGGAAATAAAGGTTAAAAAAAAAGGGGGGAAATAAAAAGGTGAACATTTTAGTTACTTTTCTCTTCCTTTGATAAAACACCATGACCAAGGTAACTTATTTAAAAAAAAAAAAAGTTTTTGGGGCTTATGGCTTCCGAAGGTTAGAGCCCATGGTGTCGGAGTGAGGAACAGCTTAAAGCTCACACCTTGATCCATAACCATGAGGCAAAGAACAAGCACTGGCGGAATCACAGGAGTCTTTTGAAACCTCAGTGCCTACACTTAGTGAGGCAATTCCAGCAATCCTTCCCAACAGTCCCACCAACTGGGGACCATGTATTCAAATATAGGCTATGGGGCCATTCTCATTCAGACTACCACAGTATTTGTGGAGTGAATTGCTGACACGGCTGTGCTGAGCTGAGGTTCTGTGACCCTCCAGCTACAGTAGGCTCTACTTGGTACTGTGTGCTGTGTGGAAAGTCTTTTTCTCAAGCCTATATTTATAATATTGTATAGTTCAAAATATTAGTAATGTAAATAATCCCTTTACCATTCTGACTTCTGTGTGTTTTATCATTAGTATAGTATTACTTTTAAAAACTGTAATATATATTACAGTTTATATATATATAGACTGTATTTATAAACTGTAATATATAATTTAGTATATAATCATACTAAATTATAGTATATATATACTATTTTACTATATTATATAGTATAAATATAATATATATATGTATGTATGTATGTATATATATACACATATATATATATATATATCTGGGCATGGTGGTGCCTGTCCTTAATTCCAGCAGTCAGGAGGCAGACAGGTGGATCCCTGAGTTCAAGGCCAACCTAACCTATAGAGCAAGTTCTAGACACCCAGAACTACACAGAAACACTATCTTGTAAAACAAACAAAAAACAAAAAACAAAAACAAAACAAACAGCCAGCCAAACAAGCAGAAAAAGAATTAATTTAAAAGTTTTCTGTCAGTCTAGAGAGATGGGTCAGCAGTTAAGAGCACTGGCTGCTCTTCCAGAGGTCCTGAGTTCAATTCCCAGCAACCACATGGTGGCTCACAATCATCTGTAATGAGATCTAATGTGCTCCTCTGGTGTGTCTGAACACAGTGACAGTGTAGTCAAATTAATTATTTAATTATTTAATTAATTAAATAACTCTTTATGCCAGCGGTTTCTATATGCATCTCATCTCTTGATTACATCAAGGGGCCATATCAAGTGACTGGCTTACCCCATCTAGGTTCTTTCTATCTGCCATATGCTACGCAAACCGTGACAAAAATGTGCTAACATCCTCAGATCGCACCTCCTCTGTGTTTGCTCCTTATCTACGGGCACTCGAGTACGATTTTTTTTTAAATGGCTAGTTAACCATGAAAGTATAAATTTTTTTTGAATCATTCAAGTTTTTGTGTTCATTTTGCCCTAAGAATCGTGATTCTTAGTATTTTTCTCCCGTATTTATTTTTGTCTTCCAGGAGTTCGAAACATCCTGTCTAGTTATTCACTCTATTAAACAGCCGTTGTTTTGCAGGTGCTCGATCCACGAGGAGTTGATGTCACTCCCCGACCTCTCTACCATCCAGATCCACATGCCATGCCAACAAAGCCGAGCAAACTCTTGACATCACAAGAAGGATCGATGGGATCAGATTATATTTCTTCCTACAGCCTGTATCAGAATACGTTAAACCCCAGCATGTTAGGGCAGTACACGAGGTGACGTATACTGGCCCTAGTTCTTTTGATTTCATGTATATTGTCCTTCTGTTTGTATACATCCAGAACATATATTATCTTCCAGTTTTCTAACATCAATCTATCAATCCTAGCATACCAGCCCTTACATTTTAATTATTCATGTTCAGTGCTTGACTGAACAGTTCCAACAAGTTCCAAAACACTGTTTAAAGTGTGTCGACCTTAAGGTTTCCCAAGGAGCTAAAAGAAAGAATGAACGTCACAGCCGGTTGCAGATTCCAATTAGATATTTTCCCCCAGTTTCTGTGGGGAGTTTATGGCTGTCGTTCAACATACAGTGAAGACATACTCTCCTCTAGAACCTGCATTCAATCCACACGTGAGCCGTGTGGCGTGCCTAGGAGAAACAATAGGTCTTCCGATAGGCCGACCTCTTGGCGAACAATCGAAGCCATGAACGCAAGAGGACGCTAGAGTGACGATGCTTGTTTATTTAAAACTTCCCTTTGAATTCTTGTGTTTATTTCCTGCGTGTAAGTATATGTGCCTGGTGAAAGTTTTCCCTGGGGAGATACAATACACATCCACTCACCCCAGAAAGGGAATGATGTTATTTGAGAGTGGATGAAGGGTTGCTTGACTCAAAAAAAGCATCTGCATCACCGAGAATCAGACGCCACACTGGGACCACGGGCCACACTTGGTGGCCACGAGCCACGCCCCTGCAGTTCCCTGCATAACCTGTTAGCTCTTCCCTCCTTAGCTCAGCTGCTCAGTCTCCTCCCCGGCGCTTGTCTACCCCTGTTAAGCTGGGGAGGGGCCTTTGAGAATCTTCCAAGTTACTGTTTTCCCAGACACGGCCTTTCATTTACCTCCTGAGTCCCTTGAGTTGTCCCCTCTTGTAGGGAAGGTTTCAGCTTGGAGGAAACTGCTGTTGGCATAGCTAGCTCTTGAGTTATCGCTCCAGGGGACTTTTGTAAAACTGTACTCTTTTTGGAGATGAGTTGTGAAGAATGGGCAGAACCCAGGTGAGAAACAAAGGGAAGAGTGTCCTGGGCTGAGCCCCTCAGAGAGCTGACAGAGGCTCGGAAACACCCAACAAGGAGATGCCAAAGAGCCATACAGAGGATGGAGGTGGAGGCGGAGCTCTAGTTTAGACTTTTGCCTAAAATGTACATTGAGAACGCAGTGATGGCCTCTGGGCATAGGTTTAAAGAGCATGAAGAATCAATGGAAGAGAGTGTAAAGTTACTGTGCTTTACGTTGCTTATAGGACTGCAGTATATTTGGTTTTCCCATCTGTTACTGTAACCTAATTTACATTTTTAGTTTCTCATAAGGACACTGAACAAATGAATGATGTTACTAATTTTCAAAGGTCAGTCATAGGGAGCAGCAGTACAGTGTCTAAGTCAAGTATATCAACGACTGAATCAATGACAGAGGACCTTGAAGATCCATCTTACAAAAGGGATAGATTGGCTAGTTTTGCAGGTAATAAAAAACTTCTTTTATTTAATCTTCCAGTTTTTTTTTTTTTAGATGTGTATTGGTGTTTTGCCTGCATATATGTCTGTGTCAGTTCTTAAAGTTACAGACAGTTCTAAGGTGCCAGGTGGGTGTGGGGAATTGAACCCGAGTCCTCTGGAAGAGCAATCATTGCTCTTAACCACTAAGTCAAATCTCCACCCCCTTAATTTTACAGTCTTAATGCATTTTCAGTGGTGTAAGACTAGACTCCCCGCAATAAAATTGTCATGTTCATAAAACCTAAATTATTTTGTCATAATTTGTACTTCTTAGTTGTGCCTGAGAGTTGATAAAAAGATGGAGCTGAGAATGTATCTCAGTGGCCAAACATTTGGCTACATGGAAGGCCCTGAATATTTAGTCCTTAACAATACCTCCACCCATGTGTGTGTGTGTGTGTGTGTGTGTGTGTGTGTGTGTGTGTGTGTGTGTGTGTGTATTTTACCTAAAGAGAAACTCATATTTTACCTGGACATGTAGATACAAGTTGATACTTGGAAATCATTATCATTCTTTCTAAGTATTTATGTATATGGGTGTTTCACCTGCATGTATGTCTGTGTACTCCGTGTGTGCAGTGCCTGGAACTAGAGCTGTAGACTGGCAGGAGTCTTTTTGCCGGCGCCAAAAACTGAACCTCAGTTTGTCTGTAAGTGCTCTCAAACACTGAGCATCTTTCCAGTCCCCCCACCCACCCTTTTTTTAACTTCAATTGCCAAATAAATAATCATACTCTCTCAATAAATAAGGGCCTATTCGTGAAATATTTGAGTGGTTCACTTTTAATTTTGCATGCAATAAAAGAAACTAAGAACCTTTAGAGAAATAACTGATTTCTGGTCCTTGGGCGTGCATATCAGATGAGCAGCAAAGAAGATAAAAAGTTATTAAACAAACCCCTGCTCTCCCTACTGTCAAAGAAGGAAGGAAGGAAGGAAGGAAGGAAGGAAGGAAGGAAGGAAGGAAGGAAGGCAGGAAGGAAGGGGAAAGAAAACGAAAAAGAATGTCATAGACAGACCAGCCATTTGTGGGCTCATTAGCCAACGGTAGACAACTTCAACAAAAAGTAGAGTGCTGGGTAATGACTCATATTAACAATATTCATGAGTCCATTCTTAGATATTTGATAAAAAGCAGAGTATACTCTTGTAGAGAAGAGTTCTAAATACTTATGTAGGTATTTGTCCCTAAAGATGTAGGTAGCTTCCTGTCCTCTTAAATGAGGTTTTACACTGTGCCTTTCTCCAGACTACAGTGTATGAAACAGAAGCCAGTTTCAGCTTAGAGGCAATGATGTCAGCGGTAAGTCATGTTGAGAACCTTGATGGAGCCATGAGCCTTTACTCCTTTGCTTTTTCCTGGAAACCCTTGTCCCACTACAGGCATTCCTAAATGGGAACACAGTCTATAAAATGCCTCATCCTCAGTCTTTTAACCCAGGAAACTGCAAAGGTCTAGGAAAGCCTCAGGAACAAGATAATCACATGTGGTGTTTTGGACGATATTTTGGAATACATTATGAAGTTTTTTCCTCAATTTTTATTATTTTATTTATTTACATTCCTGTCTTTGCCCCCTTCGGTCCCCCTCCCACAGTTCCTTGTCCCATTCCTCCTCTCTCTTGTCTCTAAGAGGGTGCTCCCTCCCCCAGGCCTCCCCCTTCCCTGGGGCCCCAAGTCTTTGGAAGATTAAGCATATCTTCTTTCACTAAAGTCTAACCAGCAGACCTCTGCTATATTTGTGCCAGGGGCCTCAGACTGGCCTATGTATGCTTCCGTTGGTTGGTGGCTCAGTCTCTAGGAGCTCCCTGGGGTCTAGGTAAGTTGAGACTTCTGGTCTTCCTATGGGGTCACTCTCCCCTTAAGTTTCTTCAATCTTTCCCCTAATTCAACCATAGGGGTCCTCGACTTCAGTTCAATGGTTGGATATAAGTATCTGCTTCTGTCTCAGTCAGCTGCTGGCAGGGACTCTCAGAGGACAGCCATGCCAGGCTCCTATCTGTAAGCACACCATAGCCTCAGTCATAGTGTCAGGCCTTGGTGCCCTCCCATAAGTTGGGCTGGTCATTGGACCTCCTTTCCCTCAGTCTCTTCTCCATTTTTGTCCCCGCAGTTCTTTTAGACAGGAACAGTTCTGGGTCAGAAATTTTGACTGTGTGTAACTTTAAAAGAAGAATTAATACCAATACTCCTCAATGACATTAAAAATGAAGCAGACTGGAATAAACAATGGGCATTAGATGATGAAGTGTCACTGTGTTCATTAGCTGCATTGGGTACAGACAGCAAGGGAGCGTTTTACAGTAGGGACCACTGAGCGCAGGCTGTGCACAAACTAATACTCTTGACAAGGTTTCTACACCTCGAGCTATTCTAAAACAAATACATTATCCTAAACTACCTTCAAGTCTTTCACAATCCTCTGGGTCTTCTAATGCACACGCTGTTCAGAACCTTGGAAATGCTTGGAGTTTCATTTGCACGACCACGTTAGGCACAGGTCATCATTTACTCAGTGTGGAGAATAATGTGTAGCGTGTACCTTTACATGATCTCATAAAGTGCCTGTAGCAAGCACATAGTCTGTGAGGAGATAGACACACTATTTTATAGCTCAGTCTGATTGTAATTGCGCTGGGCCCATAGTAGCTAAACAACAACCTGAGGAAGGCTTCCCGGATCATTCTTTACCGAGGTCTCTTTATGTGACCAGATAATACACATTTTTCCCATACCCACTTCTGAATTCATTGGAAAAAAAAAAACATTGGAACCAGAATGCTACATTATGAATAAAACTGCTATTGAAGCCCCAAAGTTGACCAACTCACCCATTTATTAAATGTAGACCACAAAGCCTTTTGTATTCCTCTCAGAGGTCTTCCTGTGTGAAGATGCAAACAGGAGCTATGGTTGCTGTACACAGCGGGAGATCACTCGAGGAACCCCAGGGGTGGAGAAGGATGTGCTCCCTCCATCCCTGGAAGCAAAAAAAGAAAAAAAATGCATTGATAGTTTTCTAGGTAAACATGCAAGTGTAAGGCTATCTACTACTACTGTCTGCCTACTGTAAGGCTATCTACTACTACTGTCTGCCTACTGTAAGGCTATTTACTACTACTGTCTGCCTACTGTAAGGCTATCTACTATTACTGTCTGCCTACTGTAAGGCTATCTACTACTACTGTCTTCCTACTGTAAGGCTAGCGTAGAGCTGGTCATCATGACGCATGGAACCGATGACATAGGCACATTTTGCTGCTGGAATTAGTTTCTCAATGCGTATCAAATTCAAGTAACATTCAGGAAGTGATAAGCCTGACCTGATTGCTCATCGATGGCTTGGTCTGGATAGTGTTCCTCTGCCTCTTACAAGACGATTAATAAGACTTACTTTCCCTAACTAATACATGACTGGCAGCATATTTGACTCTATGTGTGTGACATGTTTTGTAAGGTCCTATCCAGAACTGCCTATACACCACAGCGCTACTTCATACAGAGCCGAGTCACTACCCACCCTGTGGTGGGATAAGAGAGATCAGAGAACCAAGAGCCTGGTTTGTTTTTGCAGTCTCAAAATTAGCCATGTTCCTGTGGACCTTTGGACAGCTCGTGCCTGCCGCGTATTTTCTCCGATGTACCTCAAAACTGTCCGTGTGGATGATTGACTTACTTCTTTTTGCTTATCCTATCTTAGCCAGATTTACTTGTTTAAAATCTTGTCTTAATTTTAAAATCTATTGCACAAACAGTATATTTTAAGAGTTAATCATTAAGAACTACCTAAAACTCTTCCTCTCTCCTGAACTTTATTTTATATCATTGTAGCTACAAATTAGACCCTCTTCTGGGAGTTCTTCCTTTAGAACTCTAGCATGAACATTTCCACAGTTTGTTTAAAATACATTTATTAGCATTTAATGTATACAGATGAGTATGTGTTACTATATGTTGATATATATACATACATATGTACATATATATGTATATATATATATATTTGTTAAAGGATATTTGTGATTTTTTTTTAAAGATTTTTTAGGAAATTGTTTTACTAAGGTCCTGAGGATTAAGAGGAGACCGAATCTTTGTCTCTGGGAAGTGTTATGTTCTTGCTTTATTGTCCTAAAGCAAGCCATTCTTTACCCGTTGCAGTCTTACACAACCAGGCTTACTCCCCCCCCCCTTTTAAAGAAAAATACACTGAAGCCTAGATAACGTTCATGCCTGTAATGTCAGCACACTGGAGGTGGAGACAGAAGGCTTGCAAGTTTGGGTCCAGCCTGGGCTACATAGTGAGGTCCTGTTTCAAAACAACCCCAAAACTTACTGTACTTTGACCTATATGCCACATCCTGGTTGTTTCTTACCTGTAACTATTCCAAACTCTCTCAGCTTTGAAATTCCAACTTAGTAACATTCTCCTAGGGCCTTGGGCCTCTCACTATTCTAACCATTTCGGCCAATCCTTTGCAACATATTTATGTGAAACTTGCACTTGTAGTCACCTGGATCTGATGAAGAGTCTTCTGTGTCTTGGCAAAGTTAGTTAGAGGTTGACTATAAATCAATAAAGTAAAATAAAGTAACCTAATGGTAACGAGGCTGCCTCTGGGGCCGCCACCGATTCCTGTTTCAGCAAAACAGAACGCCATGGGCTATTCCAGCTGCTCTCACAGAGGTGGTTAAATAGACACTTGCTGGGTGTGAGTCATCACTGTGTTAGTGACTGGGAAGCGTGCACACCAGCGGCTCCAGGATGACCTCAAAATGTTGTGTATTTTAGATGTGCGAGTTATGAGGGCCCCAACCGAGGCACCTATAACAAAGGAAGAGCTGGAGAGGAATGTAGAAATCTTTCTCATGGAGACAGAAACTCTGAGATTTTTTGACCTGCCAACAGTCATGATCTCAACAGACTCGGAAGAGGCTGAAAAAGTCATGTATGTACTGCGCAGTTGTCGGCGCCACTTTGTGTACGTCGGATGCTGAACTAGGAGTTGGTGTTTTTCTGAAGAGCCTTGGAGGTTTCTAGAAATCGCCTTGAAATTACATGCACACCCTGTGATCTCATATGAGCAATATTTACATTGCAAGGCATTTTTTTTCCTATGGGAAAAGCTCTTATCCTCTAGCCTAGCCTGTGCAATTATGTAAACTTCTTAAGAGGAAAGGGCCGTGGTCAGCAGGCACAAAGTTATAGTGGGCAAGACCAAGGCCTCGTGTCCTGTCACTGTGGTGTGACCATAACTCATGTATATTACAACATAGCTAGAGAAGAGGATTTTGTTCTCACCGCAAAGAACATTATGTTTGAGGCAGAGGATATATTCTTTGCTGTGATTTAATAAAAACCCTCTATGCACATATCCAAAGTCCCGGGCCCTAAGTTAGAATCCCAAGTGCCCACCTAAGGAGCCTGCATGGCTGGTGTGGGAGGGGGTGAAGACAAAGGTTTGCTGGGATTTGCTGGCTGTTGGGCCATCTTCCGGGTCAGTGGGCTCTTATCCAAGGGATGAAGAGTTAGAACAGGACTGCGGACAGTCTCCTCTGGCCTTCATATACAAGCACCCACGCCCAAACCTGTATACAGCACACATTTAAATGGCTACCACACAGACAACAACAATGATAAATGCATTCAAAAAATTCCCTCAGATTGGATTTGACAAAAATATACCAGATCAATAGGGACACGTCATTATTAAAAGACACCCTAGATTCAGACTCTGAGAATGTTAGAGATAGGCATGATTGTGATACAAAATATGAAATAGTTACGAAGCATTACAGCCAATACAACAGTTAAAATATTACATTAAGAAACTCAGAATGACACATTTTGATAAGAACTTTACACAACCGTCAAAAAAAGCATCAGCTTAAACATAACTGAGTAAAGATTAAACGAAAAAAAGAGGTGTGAATAATTACACAAGATGAAGTGTAAAAAGTAGTGGATTATAAAAATAATGGTCTAACATGTGAGTGCTTCAGACATGCAACAAATCACCAAGAACTGTTTGTAGGAGGGTCCAGGAGGAGAGGCTTTCCTGAGCTACCGACAGAGCCTTTTCTATAGAAGAAAAGATAAAAAGAAATGTCTTTGTACAGACACCCCTGCATACCAAATGTAAATAGAAAAGGGTTTTTAAAGGGTGTGTGTGTGTGTGTGTGTGAGAGAGAGAGAGAGAGAGAAGGGAGAGAGAGAGAGAGAGAGAGAGAGAGAGAGAGAGAGAGAGAGAGAGAAGGGGGAAGAGGGAGAGAGAGGTGTTCTAGGAGAGGCCAGAAGAGGGTTCACATTTCCTGGAGCTGGAGTTACATAAGGTTCTGAACATCCGAATATGGATGCTGGGAAGTAAACTTGGGGCCTTCTGGAATAACTACAAGTGCTCTTAAATACTGAGCCATTTCTACACTCCAAAAGAAGTTATTTTAAGTAGAAGAAAAGTCAGGAAAAAAGATGCAGAACCTTCAGAAAAAGAAAAAGACAATTTTTTTAAAGGAAAGATCACTTCATAATGAAAGGGAGGTATAATAATTTTAAACTAAAATTTCAAAGTAGAATTTCACTAAATTGTTTGGCCACACTGAAATGAAAAATTAAAAGTCCCAAGTAAGATATTCACATACACACGGGGAGTGCAGAAATAATATTCTAGATTAATGAAATTAAAATGTGAATTTAAGCTGGGCATGGTGGCAAACACCTTAGTCCCAGCACTCAGGAGGCAGAGGCAGGTGGATCTCTGTGAGTTTGAGATTAGCCTAGTCTACCAAGCAAATCCAGGACAGCCAGTGATTGCTACAGAGAGAAATCCTGTCTCACGAAAAAAACAGGAAAACAAAACGAAACCAACCAAACAACAAAATGTGAATTTAAAAATACTCAAAATTAGTCAGTTATGAAAACATCATGCATACAATGCTAGAAAAATAATACTTGGAAAGAATTTGTAGCTTTAGATGTCCCTATTAAAATTCATAAATTCTCTAGCCAGAGTGCTAGCATGTTATTGGCAAACACTGAAAGTAGTTTGGGCCTTGGGAAGCACAGCATGGAGTATCCCTTTGCTGGTAACATAATAAAATCTTTCCTTGAGTTTTTCAAGCTCACTTGTTATTTTCTTACACTCTGTCTTCATGAAAGTGCTCTGAGGACAAGTAATGTAGAAAGACAATGTCTGTTCGTAGTAATTTGTATTAATTAGTTACTTTTTGGTTTTTTTTTACAGAGAAAAAAATATAAATTATGAAATCCTTTGTAGAAATAGATTAGGCAATGACTTATATGTAGAAAGGATGATGCAGACATTTAATGGAGCTCCAAAGAATAAAGATGTTCAATGTGACAAAATCATAATGGAAGAAAAAGGTAAAATGCTTTATTCTTGTTGGTAAATTATTATATTTGGATATCTGTTCCTTGAGTCTGTCAGTCAATATGTGTTAAACTATATGAATGCAAAATGGAAATGGATTTGTTCAGATAAGTTATTATAAATTATAACTTTCAGAATTTGGTAAGTTAACAAGAAACTATAGAGTATTTGAGTAGCATAATTGTCCAGTCTGATTTCTGTTCACCGCACATCAGAGCCTATACTCTTCAATTATTTATAAAAATTATTTTGTGATACAGTTTACTACCAAAACAAACACTTTATGCCACCCAGTTCTTGCATTCTCCTATAGTAACTAGCTTCATGATCACCATAACTCTTTAAAATGGCTTTGATCGTTATTCCCCATTTCATAGATGAGCAGACAGCCACAGTGAGGGAACCTAAGTTGCTTTTGTCTTAGAACCTGGATTCTTAAGTATCACACCTACTGCCTCTCAGTGTTTACAAATGAACATCTAGGAGGACACTGGATAAGCAAAAGCCCATGGTGTGTGGGCAGAGAAATAACCAGAAGAAAGACCATCTGATCTTGGTTGCAGTTTTTACTGAACAGAGCCAGACGCTAGTTTTCTTTCGCAAGAAGCACAGACATTGACTTTTAGCAGAAGAACATTTGTGCCAGGTAGGTGGGATGTTTGTCTCTCGCCTTGATCCTCCTTTTTATGTGAAAGCCAGATTAATGCCACATCTGCCTTTAGCTCTCCTCGTTCCTACCACAAAGCAGAGGTGGGATTGGCCCGATTGGTACATTTGGGAGAATGAATCCCAATACCTCGATCTCCTGCTGGTTTTCCTTCCTGGTAGCCTGGTAGCAAGAAGTACAAATTCTTATAGCATACATGGGCTTAAGCCACAGTATGGCATAAGTGAAGTGCAGTGTTGCGTTCCTGTGACATCTCAGGGCTCATGAGGTGGATGCAGGCAAGCAAAAGTTCATGGTCTTGCTTGGTTGGGTAGCGAGTTCAGGGTCAACCTGAGATGCATGAGGATTTGTCCTTAATAAAAAGCCTAACACTGAGAATATGCACTAGAGCTTGCAACAGAATGTTTGGGAAAGAAGATGAGACCATAATTCTTTTTTTTAAAATTTATTTATTTATTATATAAGTACACTGTAGCTGTCTTCAGACACACCAGAAGAGGGGCATCAGGTCTCGCTACAGATGGCTGTGAGCCACCATGTGGGTACTGGGAATTTAACTCAGGACCTCTGGAAGAGCGGTCATTGCTCTTAACCACTGAGCCATCTCTCCAGTCCCGAGACCATAATTCTTAATGATGGATGATTTTACAAGATCCAGTTTGTGAAACAGAAAGAAAACAAAAGGAAAAACTAAATGGAGACCCATGAGACAGTGAGCACGCATATGTGGTTGTGGAGAGACTATAAGGAAGGGCACAAAGAATAGTTGACCATGTAATAAGTCAAGTCTCCCTAAAATCAATAAGGGTCTCATCTGAGAAGAATAGCCACAAGAAGAGATCCACACAAAGACACAAATACACAGTCAGTCATAAGACAGGAGAATCTTGAAAGTAACAGTACAAAAGTGATCCATCACACATATGGTCTAACCTTCACCACTCAATGCTGAATTGGAAACTATGAAAGGCAAGCACAGTGACATTTAAAGGGCCGAAGCAAAAAAGCACTGTTAAGAAAGAATACCAAATCCTTTAGAAATGGAGAAATTAAGATACTTTTGGATATGCAAATGCTAAGGGATTTATTGATGACAGAAGTGCTTTAAACAAATGCTGAAGAGAATCCTTTATGTACAAACAGAAGTAGACAGTAATATTAAGCCATGTTGTGGGGGGGGGCATGGATAGGAGTAAAAATGACATATAGGCAAATGCTGACACCAGAAACTTTCAAAGTTTCCACTTTGTTTGCCTGGTTTTGCAGTATAGATTAAAAGCGATAGATGCACAGGAGCTAGAGAGGCATCACAGTGGTCAAGAGCACTGGATGCTTTCCCAGAGCATTTGGGTTGAATTGCCAGCACCCACATAGTGGCTCATAACTATCTGTAATTCCCATCCAGGGGCTCCAATACCTTCTTTTGGCCTCCGTGGGCACTGCATGCGTGTGGCACACATAGATATATATACAGACAAAACATTCACATACATAGTATAAGAATAAATATTAAAAGATTTTAAAGAGATTTATAAAGCCATAATTAGGCTGTTATTTGGCTTATTATGTAGAGCACAATTTTAAAAACCGCAGTAGTAGGAGAGAATAATAAAAGGAGGAAAGTTTTAATATGCTGTTGAAAAAATATAATTAACAATAGCTTTCATTTTCAAAACATCAAGGTAATCTATAAATGGTATCTACAAAAAACAAAACAATAGAAAACCCTAAAAGAGAAACATAAGAGTGGAATAAGAATGACTCTATCAGAAGATCTATTAAACACACAATAGTTACTGAGAAGTCAAGAAACAAGGTAGAGAGAATACAAATATCAAGATGTTTTTTAATAAACCAACAATTCCACATCAGCAATTACCTTAAATATTCATTAATTATACAGTACAATTAAAAGATAAATACTGGCCGATTAAATTAAAAGCAAACAAAGACAGTTCAAGTGTTCGCTGCCTGTAAGAGACTTGATGGAGTGGCTATACTAGTCAGAAGAGGACTCAGAAATTGTCATACGTAACGAAGAGCAGTGTACATTGATGAATGGCTCAGTCCATGCGGAGACTATAACGGTTACAAACGTAAGATGAGGGAGATCTACAGAAGCATCGAGAAAGGATGCAGCTGAGGAGAGAGCTCGCCAGGCTAGTGAGGTGGATGGGCAAACCAAGCAGAGAGCATTGGGATCCTCAAACAACACCACAGCAGACAACTGCAAGCTACTGTTAAGCCAGCATCTCAGCCGGCAGAGCGGAACGGATGAATCCCTGTACATACACAGATGGCCAAACCGGACTCAAGGATAAATAGAAAATCTGCATAGATCTGTAATGAGTAAAGAGACTGCAATTCTAAATCTCCCACCAGAGAGAACATGGGGACCAATGGGTTACTCAGGCAAATTCTAAGTTATTTATAAAAGGCTTATTACCAATTCTCGTCCTCCCTTCAAAAAAAAAAAAAAAAAACCCTCTGCAAAACTGAAGAGGAAATTTTCATACTTAAGAGATAATTTATCTGTTACAAAGCCAGGTAACTATCATAATATAATAAACTAGATCAATATTCTTTATGATTGTAAATACGAGAAGCCTCCCATCTAACAAGTCAATCCAGCTCTGTATGAAGTGGAATTGTATATTGTGATCAAGTGACACTTATCCATAACATGTAATAAGTCAGTGTAATACACCACACTGACAGACTAAAGGGGAAACCCACCACACTCACTACCAGTCTATTGCTAGGTGACATTTTTTCTTCTTCTTTTTGTTTTTTTTTTTTTTTTAATTTGAGAAAGAGCCTTGCTACGTAGCCCAGACTGTTCTTGAATTTGCTGTGTAGCCCAAGCAGGCCTCAAGCTTGTTGTCCAGATGGTCTCTATCTTTCAAGTCTCCTGCCTCTGCCTTCCGAAGGTTAGGATTATAGGTGTGCACCAGCAGTTCCTTCTGCCTTTCCCATTCTTAATGTAATTCTTGAGCCTATCGACAGTGTGTTGCCTTGAGTCATTGGAGGACGCCCTGAACTACCCCTTAATCACATATAGTAAAGGAACTTCAGATTTACACTTTGTGGCCTCTTTTCCAGGGAAAAAGAAGGGACGTGTTTGGAAAGAGGGGTTGGGAGAAGGAATTAATGCTTAGCCACTCTTGGGTATGTTGTTGGGTGTTCAGAAAGCGTATATTCTGATCTCACCTCTACAGCAGAGAAAGGCCTCTGCTTCTCTAGATGGACCAGTAACACACACACACACACACACACACACACACACACACACACACACACACACACCATATATACACTGTACTCAGTGTACTCAGAAGGGGAAATGAGTAAATCCACTTGGCCACAGATTTAAGACTGTATTTCTCAGTAAACTTTATTGGTAGTCAGAATAGTATTTTGATCCCATTTCTCTCATTTCTGCATCTCTTTTATTTTTTTTTTAAATCTAAAACCAGACATGCTTTTTTGACCCACAAAAACATACAAGTTTTAAATCATATAATATAAAGTATGCCACAGTCAAATTTAAAAAACTCTAGTGTGAATTATGTCTTAGCAGACTATTTGGTAATATGTATATGCTCACATGATATAAGCTTCATGGATATATAGTTCATGCACGCACAGCCAGGATAAGATAGGGAACACTCCTAATTTCTTAGATACCCTCACATCACAACCCATTCAGTTTGGATACCCACTAGGCCCAGGAATGTAAGTTGAAATAGTTTCTAAAAGAAATTAGAAAATTTTTTAAAAATGGCTTATAAAATTGGTAAGCCATGATCATTATCTGTTACTTCATCTTTAGCATGACACTAGAGCTTATACGTTTTGTTTTGCAACAACTATACTGAGGTATAATAGATACACACAAACTGAACATATGGGTTGGGGGAGATAGCATGATATCATAGCTTGCACAAGATCTGACTTTTTGATCCTTACAAACCCATGTACAAATTCCAGGCATGGTGGTAGCATGCTTATCAATCTAGCACAGACAGGAGGGTCCCTGGGGCTCACTAAATCAGGCTAACCTTACTGGTGAATTCTGGGTGCATAAGAGGACCTCTCTGCCTCTCCCTCCCTCCCTCTCTCTCTCTCCTTCTCCCTCTCCTTCTTTCTCTGGTGTCTCTCTGTCTCTGTCTCTGTCTCTCTCTCTCTCTGTGTGTGTGCGTGCGTGTGTGTGTCCAGAGTTTTTTTTCCCATTTTTTATTGGTTATTTTATTTATTCACATTTCAAATGGTACCCCCCTTCTCGGTTTCCCCTCCACAAATTTTCTATCCATACCCCACCACCACTTCTATGAGGGTGCAGCCAACCCCACCCCCCACCTTATCCCCCTAGAATTCCCCCATGCTGGGGCATCCAGCCTACACAGGACTTCCCCTCCCATTGATGCCAGACATGCCATCCTCTGCTACCTATGCAGCTGCAGCCATGGGTCCCTCCATGTGTATTCTTTGGAGAAGACCTTTCTTAAAGGTGCTAGACATTGTTCTTTAGAACATCTGAGTTTGTCCACATACATTAACATGCACAGACATTACCTTAACATGTATACATTAAAACAACCCACATTTGGCATGACAGTTCTAGCACTGGGGAAGGTGAAGGTAAGAGGACCAAGAAATCAAAATTACCTTTGAGCACATAATTAATTTGAGCCTAGCGTAGGCTACATGAGACCCTATACCAGAGACAAAACCAAGTCCTGAACATATTTGTTATATACAGCTTTGTGGATTAAACTTAGTCAAGTGATCAAATATGATAACGGCTCACATGTAACCACGTATTCCTATGCCAAACTTACTAAAATTTCAGTTAAACGGTAGAAAAATACATAATTCAATTTTCAAAGATTATATCCTCATCAATATGTCAAAAATATATCAAGAACTTATTCTATGCACAACTTTGTAAAAACTAAGTTATTAGCTATCTATCTTATTGTGAAATTTAATAATATTATTCATTAAAAACAATCATTAGATACCAAAGAACCATGTCTTCCACCCCTAATCTCCCTCTCCCTTCCTCCCCTTCTTCCCCTTCCTGCTCCTCCTTCTCCTCTTCTCCTCCCTCTTCTCCTCTCCTCTCCTCCCGTTCCTTTTCTTCTCCCTCTTCTCCATTATCTTACTCTTCCATCTCCTCCTCCTCCTCCTTTTGCTTGGTATTGGGTCAGCAGTAGCAGTAGTTTCAAAGGACAAAAAATTTTGCACAAACAAAAACCCTGCATCACCCTCTTGTTAGCAAAGGTATGGGGGGGGCTTTTGAAGTTAGCATTTGAAGATCAATGACATTTCCAGTCTATATTTGGTCGCCATTGCCATATTTGATGATTTGAATAAATTTAATTAGGTTTTTTGATAATGTCATTGCCCCAACAACAGATGCAATGTTTTTACCTAAATAGTTGTTTAGGGAACTCTACTGAGTAAAAAGGAGTGAGATATTTCTCACAAGCAGATCTGTAAAATACAAGTTGTGTGTCAGCCGCTAGCTAACTAGTCCAAACCTGTTTCCCATGACAGCCCTGCAGGGACAGGCTGATGGGTAGGAAGGAGGGAGGAGCAGAGGGAGAGTGAGGGTAACCTGAGGCTGGCCTAAAACACAGCACCTCTCGATGCTAAGAGGCAATTCGCGGTCTCCGGGGGGTACCCCCATGAAATATTTTTTTGTTATTTTCCTGCTAGTGCTGTTAAAATTAACATGCTCTTAATAGAAACTTATTTTATAGTTTTCTATGACCAGTTATATTCAAAGCCGTAATCTTAGAATTCGCTTTAAAATCCTTTTACCGTTTCTGTCTGTTTAGGTGTAATGGCCACTACCTGGGATTTGTATGATTCTTTCAACGTTCCAGAAGCTTCGCTAGCAGCAAAACGATCTGCATATTTAAGTAAAGCAAGTTTACTTATTAGAGACCGGGATCCAAAAATACAAGGAAAGTACCATGGGCAAAAGCCAGACCGCATACATTCCCTGCTTTGCAGGCGTCCTCCCAGGCCATCCCATACCTTCTCCACAGAACACAAGAAGTGCTTAACCCAGGGACTAAGCTCTTATGTTCACAGTGCCCTGCATTCTGAGTGGGAAATTAAGTCTTCTGTTTGTTTTTTTCTTGGACGCCGGTCTGGAGTTTGTTGTTTTGAGACAGGGCCTGGAACCAACTGGCCTCGAATTCACAGAGGTCCTTGCACTCAGACTGAGTGCTGCGATTAAAGGCATTTTTATTTTTTACATCCAGTCTTGTTTTCGTGTTTTTCTCTAGTGCATCTTGGCTTTCTCTCTCTTTCTAAATTTTTCCCATGTATGCATACAGGTTGGTGTATTGTGTGAGTGTTCGAGTTTATGTATGTGTGCACTACACCGGTATAAATGGACATCAGAGGACAAACTTGGGAGTGGCCCTTCACCTTCCACCCCGTTTGAGATAGTCTTCTTGTTGTTTGCTGCAGAGTGCTAGGGCTGGCTGCCTCTAGATTGTCATCTTTAGAACATTAAATCTTCCATTATTTGTTTTCTGGTTTTGTTTCATTTTTATATTTTTGTTGTTGTTGTTATTTTTGGTTTTGTTGGTGGTGGTGGTGTTTTTTTTTTTTCTGCCTTCTTGCAAGTTAATCCTTTTTAAGTCACCTTTTAACTTAAGGACATATGTGTATGTCTGTATGTCTGTTCTTCAGTTGACATTTGTGCATCTGTTCAATTAGCTACTTATCTGCATATTGCATTATATACACATAACTTTGCAAAGTCCACTGATGTCAACGTCTTACCAGTTCAAGTAAAGATTACCTCTCTGTCTTTCGGCTTTCATGTTGGGAGGTGCTTTTGGGTTTTTGAGGCCAGCTTTTGTTAAGTACCGTGGCTTGCCTTGAGCGTGTGAGGTGTATGAGGCTGACCTGGAACTTGCTGTTGTCTTCCTGCCTCTGCCTCCTGAGCCCTGGCTTTACAGGTAGGCACGGGTGACCATGCCCAGCACTCCATCCTTTCTCTATGATCGCCTTGTATATTTCTTCTAGATATCAAGGTCGTTTAGATGTTTAGAACTGCATAAGACATTGTAACTCTTTGATTAGAAATATCTCATTAGTAAACACACTTTGTCTGTGTCTACCTGTGTATTGTGTGTGCTTGGATCTGCATGCAAATACTGTATTTAGAGGACAAAGGACAACTGGAGGGCTCATTCTTTAGGCACTCTCCATTTTTGTGAAGACTTTTTTTTAAGTGGTTTTGGATTCAACAATTTGACTAAACTGGCTTGCCAGTCAGGGACAGATTTGTCCTGAATTTGGTGTGAAAATCACTAGCTCTTACTGCTTCTGCTGCTGCTGCTGCTGCTGCTGCTTCGTTTAGGCAAGGTCTCGTTATGTAACTCTGGCTAGCCTAGAACTCACTATATTGACCAGGCTGGCCTCAGAGAACCTCCTGCCTCCGTGTCTCCAGTATAGGGATTTGAGGTATGCACCACCAAGTTCTGCCTGTACCCAGGTTTCCCACCATGAGCTCAACTCCTCAAGCTTGCAACAAGCACTTTGATAACTGAACCTCAGTTTCTCCTTTTACTGGATATTTTCAATGCAGATTTCTGGGGCGAACAGTTCTTTTCATCCAGCATTCAGAGAACATGCAAGTTCTAGAATCTCCTGTTTCTAATGAAAAGTGTGTTGATATTCAAATATTTTTCTTCCTATAAATATCTTTCCCTTCCGTCGCTGCTTTCAGTATTTCCTTTTATCTTCCTGGATATGTGTCCATGTCTATGTTAATGTGTATGTGCATGTGCAGATGTGTATATCCATCTATGGATAAGTCTTTGGTAGTCTATCCATGGTAAGTCTTTGGTGGGCATCGTTAAAGCCTTTCTCTTCAACGCTCCTTCAGCTTCTTCAGTCCATTTGTTCTTTGTTAAGTTCTGTGCCTTTTCAACTACCATTTTCAGGCGCCCTTTCCAGTGACAATCTCTTCCCTCTTTGATAGGCTGCTCGCCTGAACATGATAATCTCACAGGTCCCTGAGGCTCTCTTCATTATTTTTATTCTGAGTCTATTCTCCTTGGTTTAAAAATTATTTTATTTTAACTTATACATATGTATGGCACCGAGGGCTACGCAGATGAATACAGTGCTGCAGGAGTCCGGAAGAGGACTTTGCATCTCCTCCAGATAGAGTCACAGGCAGTTACACAGAGAGCTGGAGGAGCCACACTTGAGTTTGGTCTTCTGTAAAAGCAGCATGAACTTTAGCCACTGAGCCTTCTCTCCACTTGCTTTTAAGTTAGCTTGCTGCTGTTTGTTTTTACGAGCCAGACGTGGTGGTGCCCGTCTTTAATCTCAGCACTCAGAGGCAGAGGCAGTCAGATCTCTATGAGTTAGGGTTGGCCGGCCTATATAATGAGTTTGAGGACAGCCAGGGCTACATAGAGATACCCTGTCTATAAATAAATAAATAAATTAAATAAATAAATACAAATAAATACATACATACATACATACATACATAAATACATAAATAAATACATAAATAAATAAATAAAACAAAAGCCCCAGGTTTTTTTTCATTTAACCCATTAATTGAAATTTATGTTCTGAGTGTTTCAGTCCTGTAAGTTTTTTGTTTCATTGCAATGTTCTCTTCCTTGGATGATGCTTTTAGTTGTTCCAAGGATATTCATAAGCCCTGGCAAAGTTGTTTTTTTTTTTTCTTTTTATGATGGCCTCTGTAAATTCTTTGTTAGTTAATTCTAGTCCCTCATCTTGGTGTTCATGTCTACTGATGATCGTCTTTTGTATTTGAGATTTTTCTTTGTTCTTGGTTCAGGGAGTGACTTTCAATTGGAATCTAGATAGAAAGCTTCCATTTTTCTAGGCTTTGATAGTGCATGTGTCGGACAGTGGGAGTTACTGTCTCATGACTGCCAATCAGCAGTAGAGAAGTCCAGGGATTTTGAGACAGGCGCTCACTGCACAGTGCAGGTATCCTGAACTTACTGGTCTTCCTCCTGAGTGCTTGGACGATAAGCATGTTCCACCAGACCCAGCAGAAGACCAGGGCTTTTAGCCCACTCTGTGGCTCCTGAGGGACATGACTGCTGACCTCTGCTGGAAACTTCAGCTCTCTTTATCCTTTTGTGTAGGATTGCCTGTTACCAACTCAACCACATACAGCATCATGGACATGACAAAGCAGAGGCTGTAGTCATTCCTGCTGGGCAGTGGTAGAAGTCCTGATTCCTGTCAACTCCAGTGGGCTGGAGGGAAACCCTGAATGCTTGCTGTGTGAGAAGTCTCAGCCTCCCCAGCGGGCGTATCTGGCATTCTCGTGCATAGCAGAGATGAAAATTCTGGTCCTCAGCTCTAGCTTCTCTGAATGATGTCAAGGCCTCTTGGTGAGGGTGGAAGCCTGGCTGTCACCTGGCCTTGTGCTTACCCCCAGTTCTTCTGCAGAGCTGCTGGAGTTGACTGACTGTCCTCTAACAGCTTTGTTAAAGCTGCTTCTTGACTCTGAACAAGATGAGCAGGCCTCTTGTGGGCATTTCTGTGTGTTCAGTGTGTTGCCAAGTAACTGTCTTTGTTTGCAGTGTCTTGAATATACAAGTCACCACTGTGCTATCCCTTGAGTTCCCAGGATCCTGAACGAATAATCGCACTTCTCTTCTGCTTTCAAGGGCTCTGCTTATCTTCTATATAAATCTCTCTCTCTCTCTCTCTCTTTCTCTCTCTCTCTCTCTCTCTCTGACTGTTCTCATTCAAACCTTCACTATGTAGATATAAAGACAGACATAGAAGTTAGTTATTAGACTAACTTAAAGGATATGGTCCAAGTGGTCTAACTGTCACACAATGGAGAGGCTAAGACTGCATTAGTTGTTCAGCCTATGATGGCTCAACAGTCCCAATCTGGTGGTGCAGGATCCACGGAGGTTTCCTGGGTGATCTTTAGTTTATATTGGACTCCTGTAGAAGTCCTTTAGATGTTTCTAATTTTGAAGTAATGTCTTAGTAATAGGGTACATGAACGTGCCAACAAGAATGAGGGCAAGCAAGCGAAAAAGCGAAGTTCTCTTTTATGTCCTTTTATCTGGGCTGCCACCAAGATCTCCACCTACATTTATGGAGGGTCTTCCAGCTTCAAATAATCTGAGAAATTCTCACAGGAGTGCCTAGCAGCTTATGTTTTAGTTGACTCCAGACTCAGCCAATTTGATAACCAAAATTAGACATCACTGTTCCCCAAGTTGATACACAGCCCTCCAAATCTGTGATAGATTACCATACAGTGGAGGAAAGAATTTTTTATCAGACATGATTACAGACTCATCTCCAAACTGGAAGATTGTCCCAGATAATATTGTTGCCCAGTTTAAACAATCCAACGACATAAGTGACACCCTCCAAGAAGCAGAACTTCAGGATAATCAAACTGCATGGTTTAAGCCATGGAGCTTTCTATAGCAGCCACAAAACTAACTAAGAATAAATGCACACACACACACACACACACACACACACACACAGAGAGAGAGAGAGAGAGAGAGAGAGAGAGAGAGATGTCAAGTCAGATCTTTGAAGATTGATAATCATTTTATTTCATTGTAAATAGAAAAGTACAGAGAATTACTGTTGTGATTCAAATGTGCCCACTGCCCCAAAGTTCATTTGCTGGAAATTTAATTCAGAAATGTGTATGTTCATGGTATCTACAAGCGAGCTTTGGGAAAGTAAGTGGAACTGGACGGCATCGTGAGACTAGGGCCCCCATTTCAGATGACTGCTTTCATAAGAGAACACGATTGAGCTTTCATGCTTCACGGTTCTGCCCGTGTCATGCTTCCTCCCATCATGTGAGGGACAGCGGGAGGCCCCCACCAGCTGGAGCTTCTTGGCTTGGACCTTCCCAGCCTTTGGAGCTATAAGAAATACACTTCTTGGGGGTTGGGGATTTGGCTCGGTGGTAGAGCGCTTGCCTAGGAAGCACAAGGTCCTGGGTTCGGTCCCCAGCCCCGGAAAAAAAAAAAACAAACAAAAAAAAAAAAAAAAAGAAATACACTTCTGTCTTTATAAATTACCTAATAGTAGTGATCTTATTTAATGTTTTGGCCTGTGTACACAAATGTTCAAAGATATAAATGTGAGTTTTGAGTGCCCATACATGTGGATGCATGCGTGTAGAAGTCCGAGGATAACTTCTGATATCATTGTTCCACACACACTGTCTTCCTTGTTTTTTGAGGTAGAGTCTCTCATTAGGCGGTGGGACTGAACCACCAGGTTAGGCTGGCTAGCCTGTGAGTCCTGGGAATCCCCCTGTCTCTCTCTCTAGTGCTAGGATTGCAGCTATGGCACCCAGCTTTCTACAGAGGTTCTGGGTATTGAACTCAGGTCCCAATACTTGCAAGGCAAGAACTTCACCAACTGAGCTATCTTGCCAATCCCCTAAATTGTAGTTTTCTGATAAATTAACAGAAAATAGGCAGATGTGTGCATATCACCTCGAGATGATTACCGCTTATCCTCAGGGGAAAAATGCATTTTCTTGATGGATGAGAAGCGTTCTGAGAGTTTTATATTCTCGTTGTGTTTTCTTTGTGCATGTAAGATTTAATAAATGCTATTAAAGGTGTTGGGAATGGAAGACAGAAATTATAAAACGTAATTCAAAAAAAGATCTTTAAACTGTGCGAACCACCTGCTGCTACTTGGCTTTTTTGTGAGTGAGTCGTATTTATATTTACAGACAGCGAAAGCAGTTCCCTAATGGACATAGAAAGTGTAATTCTGGCTAAAAGTCATGAGGATGAAGAAGACAACTCAGAGAAGATATTGAAGTCCGATAAGCTTCATCAGGACTTATTTTACATGGAAAGGGTTCTAATGGAAAATGTGTTTCAGCCGAAGCTCGCAGCCTACCGTCAACTGCCTATTTACAGAGGTATTCATGTTAAGTAATCACGCTTAGACAAACTCAAGTAATTAAAACAATTAATTGTACCATTAAATATTTCTAAACATAATCTCCACACTAGTAGTCACCTATGCATATTTAACCATTTACTAACCACCAGTGAGACATGCGGGTAGGGTAGCCCTAGAGTCTGGACTAGGGAATCCACAGGAGTGTCCCTCAAATGCGAGACTGACAGAACCTCTACCTTCTCATTTGGTCTTTGTTTTTACATCACATCAGGCCCTTGGTTTTTTTTTATAGTGTTTCTCGTGTTTGGTCCTCCCTCTTTTACAATGCCATTGAGTCCTCAGGTTCCGGCTGTTTGAGCCTCCTCCCTAATTAGATGACAGGGATATTCAACCCATCATCACTGCTACGTGTTCACAGAATATTTTGTTTCTGCTCCTTACAGATTTGGTTTTTAGTTTTCTGGCTTTCTCAGGTTGGAACCCCTGGACCTTGTACATGTTCTCCCTCTGAGCTATACTTCCAGACCCTGAGTGGGTGTTTTTGTCTTTTTGTTTTTTGTTTTTGTTTTTTTGATTAATTCAGCCTTTCAGCACATAAATAAAGTGAAGCCTGTAACGGTTATGGGAGTGAGGCATTTGAGTTGAAGTCACAGCCATTGAATGCTCTAAATGTTAGCGCCTTCCATTGCTTAGGGGAAGCGACACGTCTCAGAGTGTATTATTCCAGATGTCTGCAGTCTGGGCAGAGAATGTCATTGGGTCGTTTTGAGGTGCTTTGGAATTCATAAACCACTGAAATCTGTTTGGCAGTCAACTTTGGTTTCTTGGTATTATCTTTTCCTGTGGTAGCCCCAATTTTCATGAACTCTGTATTCCTAAAGAGTTGTATAGTCGCAATCTAAATTAGTATTATAAATAATGGTATTTACAAAGCTAAACTGTCAGTACACTACTTGTTTACTAATTAAAATAACAGAACAAAAACTTTAATGAGATAATATTTACAGGAAGTGGCATGTCTATATTTAAACCGTGTTTTTAACATACTTACATTAAGAAAGTTATAACCCTGTAAATAACCCTGATCAACATAGGAAATATACCTGTGAACCTTGAAGAATGTCTTGTGTTGGTTGCGTGTAAACATTACCCACCCCCTAGGAAACTGTGGGCTTTGTCTGTAACCACAAGTTAACCTTCCCAGCTGTGGTACATGAGGTAAGTGTATTCACACAATAAATATTATTTTTTGAGCCCGTGGGATGACTCAGCAGGTAAAGGCACTTACCACCAAGCCCGCTAGCCTGAGTTTGATTCCCAGGGAAACACATGGTCGAGAAAACTCACTCTTGCAAATCATCTGGCTTCTACGCACGTGTCCATACACAATATACACATACTCAACGCGCACACACATGCAAATAATAAATTCAATAATAAAAAATTAAAATAAACGTGAGTTTAGATTCCTTCTCTCAGTGTTCCCGAGGCTGAGCTTCAGCTGGATTGGTGGATGGGAACAGTTAATTTCCTTCTAGTGACATGCTCTAGCTTGAGGTTTCTAAGTGAGTCCTTTGGCAGATGCATTTCAGGTTTTTTTTTTTTTTTTTGGTTTGGTTTTTGGTTTTTTTTTTGTGTGTGTGTGTGTGAACATGACTAGTCCTGGGTCTTCAGGTAGATGTATGTTCAGTTTTATTTTAGGAACTGTGAAATATTTTCCCAAAGAGTTATAATGTCTTATATTCCCATAAACAGTATATAAGTGTCCTAGGTACTCCAAATGTTAATTCTTGACACTGGCAATGTTTTTTTTTTTAAAGTTGGATTAGCATGTTTTATATAATACATCTTTTATTATATTTTATAAATGTATATATTTTTATCATATTTACCTCCATTACCCTCTGTTGTCCCACACCCATTGATCGCTTCCCCTTTCCCAAATAGCAGTTGTCTGTTACAAGGAGGAAGGAAGCATGAGGTCCGGTCCTTCACTAAGATCTATAGGCAAATATAGTTGCTAGGGAGGTAGGCAGATTATCTTCATTCACATAACTACTGGGAAGCTGACCATACTTCTGTAAACAACCCCTTGCCCATGTAAATAACTGTAATTAAACTCATTGGTACACACACGCACACACAGACATACACATACATAAACACACACAGACACACACACACACAGACATACACATACATATACACACACATGCACACACAGACACACACA
The DNA here is from genome assembly GCF_011064425.1 of Rattus rattus. Classification (NCBI taxonomy): domain Eukaryota; kingdom Metazoa; phylum Chordata; class Mammalia; order Rodentia; family Muridae; genus Rattus; species Rattus rattus. Next base: position 51,512,032 of record NC_046154.1, read on the forward strand.
CACACACAGACATACGCATACATATACACACACAGACACACACACGCACACACAAACACACACAAACACAGAGACAGAGACAGACACACAGAGAGACAGTTAGAGAGGGAGAGATGTAATCCTTTTAATATTATCCTAATGATTATTAATACTGAATACTTACTCATGTGGTTCATTTTGGCATTGTGGTTCATTGTGTCCTTTTCATTTAGTGTTTAACTAGGTCTTTTGCATATACTAAAATTTAGTTCTCTCTCTTTCTCTCTCTCCGTCTCTCCCTCTCTTTCTCTCTCCGTCTCTCTGTCTGCCCCCCCCACCTCCCTCCCTCCATGATGTGACAGGCTGCATGGGATGTGCCAAGGCACACAGGTGAAGGTCAGAGGACAGCTTTTATGGGGTCAGCTCTCTCATAAAGTATGGGTCCAGGGAATGAGCCTAGGTTTCCTGGCTTGGTGGCAAGTGTCTTTACCATCTGAGCGATCTTACTGTTCCTGATGGTGTTCTGTGTTTAGTCCTTGTAGATACAAAAGAACAATTTTAAGGAGGAACACAGTGTTTGAATTGAGTAAAAGGAAGGGAGTGTGCAGTTGTAACTACTGAGTACCAACAATGTCAAAAGAACAAAGGGAGCCCACAGGAAAGGCACCGGTCCAGACAGAGGTCAAGGCATGTTAGGAACCATGGAACCCAGAACATTCAGTAGGTTATTGAAGAAGCAGAACAAAGTTGAAGAATTGAGACTTTACGACTTAATGTCAACTATAGTAGTTAATATTGTGTGATGTCAGTGAGAAGATCAACGAATGGATGAATTAGCAACCTAGACATCTCACAAATGGACTGATCTAAATAGTCCACTGGTCTTTGGAAAAGGCAATAACAATAGAAAAAAAAAGACAGTCTTCTTAGAAAACAAGCTACCACATACCAGAAAGTACATCTAACCACAGCCTTAGAATCCATTAAAAAAATAACTGAAATAGATTATAGACTCCAATATAAAATGCAAAATTCCTAGAAAATAACATAAATAAAACAGTAGCCTTGGCTGTTAAATGTTATTTAAAGTAAAACTCCTTAAACACAATATATTAAAAAATAATGAATGAACTAGACTTCTTTAGCAAAGATACCACAGAGAGAATAAAAAGACAAATCACTGGAGAAAATATTCATAGAAGACACGTCTGATAAACGGTTGCTATCTAAAAATGTACAAAGTTGTCTTTGGACTTAACAATACAGCTTTCTGAGCATCATGCCATGTGCCGGTAATCCCACACTCACAAGGTATAGACAAGAAGGTCATGAGTTCAATGCTAGGCTGGGCTACCTGAGACCTAGTCTAAAAATAACAACAGGAAACCACCAACTCCCTAAACGCATGGCTTAAATGAGAAGCTTGATGTGTTCATCCGTCCTAGCACCCTGTAGGCTAAGGCAGAAGCACCAAGTCTGGGGCTGGAGACGGCCCAGCATGTGGCCCTTCATGCTGGAGGCTTTCCACGGAGATCTCTGATCCAGCTAGGTGCGCGCGTTCAGGTAAAAGGGAGAGAACTCCTGGCAGGGAGGGGGAACTGCTCCCTCTGCTGCTGGTGCTGTTCTACTAAGACAGGATGTCCAGCTGGGCTCAACCAGCAGGAGTCTGACTAGCCATGAGGGGTCCAGGGGAGCTTCTGGTGGCGATTTCAGAAGAGCAGATCTCTTCCCCATGTGGCGGTGTTAGAGCTCTTATGACAGAAGTTCTCAGAGAATGGAGTAATTCCTGCACACCTTTAATCCTTCTGGGCATGATTCTTAAATACAGTTTTGGATGGGTCAGTGTCTGACAGCAGGTACTTCCTATTGGTTTGGCCTGAGAGCTTGGGAAGTCCTCATCTACATATTTGGGGGTGTGGTCCTGCTTCTACAAGACTGATCTGTCTTGAGCCTGTGGTCCATGTTCTCACCTGTGGAGGAGGGGCTTGGGGCATTGCCCCACATGACTGCTCTGTCTCAAACCTCTCTACAGAGGGCTGTGGGGGGCTATAGCTACATGAAAGGGTCCTGATCTCCTGGGAGACTGGGAAACTTCCTGTCATCCCTTAGGGTCCCCAGGGCTTCGACCTATCTTGACCAGGAAATCAGGATTCCTTTCACAGCCCACTGCCCACATCAGCACGTAAGAACAATGGCTGCTTTTTCAAAGGGCCCAGGTTTACATCAATTCCCAGCACTTATATTGTAGCTCACAACTGTCTGAAATTCTAGTCCAGATCTGATGCCTTCTGGTTTCCAACAGCCTTGAGCACACATGTAGGTACCCAAACATACATACAGGCAAAACACCCATAACCACAACCATAAAAATAAAATAAACAACAACAACAACGACGAAAGCAAACAAAAAGGGGTTTAAAATTGCTTGGGCCATCATAGCAAAGTTGTGTCTCAAAAATCAGTAAAAGAAATGAAGAGAGATCTCACCAAGGACAGCACGACACAGCAAACGATGTGTGACATTTCGTCGGGGAATTACAAATTAAAACAAGTGTGAGGTAGGTAACCCCAACATGCCCATTAGAATGTCTGGATCTCAGACACACAGCCATGACAAATGCTGGTGAAGATATGGGACAAGAGCTCATGCACGGCCGGTGGGAATGCACACTGGTACACCCAGTCTGCAAACAGCTCGACAGTCATACAATTAGCACACTCTTACTGTAAAGCTGGTAGGTCCTCTGATGAGCAGAGGATTTATACCCACACTCATCGAGAAGCCCTATACACAGTGTTCGTGGGAACTCTTTTCATAATTCCTCAAATTTGAAAGTAAACAAGATTTCCAACGCTAGGTAAAGGGATAGACTGAGGTACAGATGTTGTTCCGTGCTGAGTCATTACGTTGCGGCTAGACAGAGTGGAAGCCTGCAAGCCTATTGCTTTGTAAACAAACACAGTCTGAAGATGGCACGAGCTGTGATTCCAACTATAAAACATCCTCCGAAAGGCAAAACTGTAGACAGCGGGAAGAAGAATAATTGTCAGGGGTAAGGGCAATTGAGGGATGAAGAGCCCGAGGGCAGGCTTTCAGGACAATGAGACGATTATGAACAATACCATAATGGGAAATACACGTCAGTCACTTTTCTCAAAACCCACGGACTGTACTACACAAGAGTGGATCCTGTGGGTGACAGAGACAACAGACCAAAGGCAACTGCACCCTCCTCAGAGGATGCGGATTAGCATCACCACCAAGGGGCTTTAATCAACCAGGCAGGACGGCTCCCAACACATCTCTCACTCAGCTCACGTGTTTGGCTTATGCACAAAGATAACGGGACCTTAAAGAAAGAGTATTATCCTAGGCCTTTCCCGGTACGTGATTTAAATCGCAGTGGCTCTTCTGGCTACAGCTTCACAGTGGGATTAGTTACTTCTCTTGTGGCCATGACGAAACACTTGCCAAAAGGACTTACAGGAGAAAGAAAGGGTTTAACTTTTGGCTCACTGTTTAAGAAGATACTGCCCATCACGGCCGGAAGACATAGCGGAGTTCACACGGCAGCATTAGCACTCGGCTGGGACTCCTTCCATAGGAAGCAGAGTTTTGCTTTGTTCTTTCGAGCCCAAGTGGTGGTGCCACCCACATTCAAGATGATCCAAAGTTAAACATCCCTGGAAATGTCCACACAGACAGGCCGACAGCTGTCTCCTACATGATTTTTTTAATGTCCCGGCAAGGTGTTGATAAAGGTTAACCGTTGTGATGATTATTCCTGTTTGTCAAGTTGACCACATCTGGAATTAACCAAAACCCACACAGCTGGATACACCTGCAAGGGACTTTCCTTGATTAAGTCATTTAAGAGTTGGAATGTCTTCTGCTGGCCCTATAGGAGGGGCATGGAAGAAGGAGGCTCTGCTCTCTGCCTGCTTGTTCTCACTCTCACTGGCAAGCCCATCCCTTCACTGGCATTAGAACCCACTTGTGATTCTGGTAAATAATGAAGATCTGCCGAGACGTACAGCCTTGCAGATTAAACAACTGCTGGATTCTTGGACAGCCACTATTGGACTAGCCTGGACCACAGCCTGTAAGCCACTCTAACAAATCCTCTACAGAACCCAGGCTTGCACCAATCCCCATAACATGAGCAAATAGACCCGTGTAACTATTGATAAGGCTAATATTTTTGTGTCCCCACCCAATATCCATTGGGCATAAGAAACAAGGAAACTATGAACACATTGTTGGTGGTTCTAGAGCCCTACAGTCACAACTTAGGGGCCTTCAACAAGGCCTCACGTTGATCTAGTTCACGGCTGTTGATTGGGACACTGTAAGTAAGATATGAACAATTGCTAAGGTATTTTTATATCAGAAGATAAGAAATATGGAGGAACAAAAACCCCAGAAGTCTCCTGCCTCAGTTTTCTGCCTCAGTTAAATTCTAAGGAGCACATGGGTATGAGATAAATTGATATATTCTCTCTGAGTCTCTTGCTCTCTATGTCTGTCTGTCTGTCTGTCTGTCTGTTTGTCTGTCTCTGTGTGTATGTTATGAGTGGGCAGTGCATGCATGTGAGTTTGTGATTAGCTATGCCCACATATGGGCAGAAGGAGACCAGAACAACAGGAGATCTGGTGTCTTCCTCTGTTGTTCTCTCCCTTGCGACTGAGCCAGGAGTTCCTCTGTTTAGCTGGCCAGTGAGCTTTTAGGATGTGTGTATTTCTGCCCTACAATAGGGGTTATGAGCATTGCAGCCATATTCAGCTGTGTGTGTGTGTGTGTGTGTGTGTGTGTGTGTGTGTGTGTGTGTGTGTGTGTTATGGAGATTCAAATTTAGGTCCTTATGCTTACAGAACAAGAACTCTCACCCACTATCCACGAAGCCATCTCCCCAGCGTGATATGTATACTTTCTAAGTTAAAGTTGTTGACTCCCATCCCAACAAAAAACAAAGTTTGTTTTGTATTTTCAAAGTAACAGCATGTGAGTGTAGCACTCTGGGCCATTCTCTGTGTAATCAGAAGGTTTGTTCTCTGAAAGTACCTTAGGTACCCTGTCACTTTGGCTGTGTATTCCAGTAGAGCTAATGGTATATAATGTGTCAGTGATAGATGCTATTTGAGGTCTTTGTAGGTTCAGAGGGCAATGACATCTCTGATTTAACCTCAGAACCTGAACCTGGACAGCCTGAAGAAGATTTGCAAGTGGTAACCAAGGTAAAAGAGGATGAGGTGAAGAAGGATGAAGAAGAAGAAACGGAAACGGAACTAGAGATAGAAATAACCACAGAACAGTCAACAATACCAGCTAATTTGGAACGGCTCTGGTCTTTCTCCTGTGACTTAACTAAAGGCCTCAACGTGAGCAGCCTTTCCTGGAATAAAGCAAACTCAGTAAGTCAGCAAATGCTCTAACAATCCCGTTTTAGCATTGAAGTTACAATTCTTTTGTGAATATTTATTTATTAGTGTGTGTGTGTCTGTGTGTGTGTGTGTCTGTGTGTGTGTGTGTGTGTGTGTGTGTGCATCCATGCATCCATCCAGAGGACAACTGTTGTCACTCGGTTCTCTACTTCAACTCACTCAGGCAGGGTTTCTCATTTCTCCTGCTCTGTGTTCTCCGGGATAGCTGACCAGTGAATTTCAGATTACTTTTCCATCTCCACCTCTCAACTTACAAACGTGAGCCATCAAACCTGGCTTTTTGTGAGTTCCAAACATGGAACTTAGGTCATCAGGCATGTGAGGCAAATGCTTTTACTCAATGAGCCATCTTGCCATCTTGCCATCTTGCTGGTTCTTACTGGCAATTTCTAAAACAAAGGGGTTTTGCTTATTTTTTTTTTTTGCTATATTTTTATTCAGACTTGGGCAAGAGATTTTTGCCTGGCTATACAACACCTAGTTTTAAAATATTTCTGAACAAAGTTTATATTTATAAAAGGGGAAATTGCAAATAGTTACATATTTCTCCTTACATATAAGTATATTATTATTTTTAAGAGTGTGCTTGCCACTAAGTCTATGTCAAATGATGTGATATATACCAGGAATCAGTGTGTGGTTGGCTTATTTAACTGAAATTCATATACCTAAATTCTTCTCCTCCAAGTAGTCATATTTGGGAAGGTATACTTAATCCAGGGACCATGCCAATATATAAAGCATTTGTGAACTTTCTTATTAATATTATTAGATGCATAAACAGCACTTCATATGTACCAGGAACTACTTAAAGTATTATGATTTTGTTTTTATTCTTTTCAATGATGTGTGTGTGTGTGTGTGTGTGTGTGTGTGTGTGTGTGTGTGAATATGTGCACATGAGTGCAATGTCCTAGGAAGACAAAGGCCCACTGGAGATGGAGTTAGAGGTGTTTGTGAGTACACTGTGGGTCCTGGGAACCGACCTTAGGTCCTCTGGAAGAGCAGAAGGTGCTGCTCCATCCCTCTAGCCTCATGCTAACGTAACTATATGAGTCAGATCATCCACTATGTTGAGGCACATAGTAAGTAATTTCTCTAACCTCACCCAAACAGGAAACGGAGCAGTAAAATTCAGGTGGCAGACATCTGGCAGGAGAATCCCCAAAGTCATCCTGAGGCAGATAAGCTAGGGCAGTGGTTTTCAATCTGTGGGTTACAACCCCCAAATAACCATCAGAAAACACAGATATTTACATTATGATTCATCACATTAGCAAACTTATAAAGTGAAACTTATAGCAATGAAAGTATTTTATGGTTAGGGGTCACCACACATGAAAAACTGTGTTAAAGGGTTGAAGCATCAGGAAGGTTAAGAACCACTGAGCCAGAGACTGGTTCACTTGTTTTTCAAGGAGAATATTTATACTGTAATAAAGCTGATGTTCTCCTGGCTTTTACAAAATGCTTCAGAAGGTATTTTCCAACTGGCAATTCCAAATAGCATCTCCGGAGTCACTATATCTCTGAAATAGATATTTAGTGTTCTTTAAGCTCAGAACCTTCTATATACTAAGCAAGCACTCTACCTTTGAGCTGCAGCCCTGGCCCTAGCTCTTACCCTCTGTCTTACCAGCATTTTTAAATAGTTCATTAGTAGACATCTTTATGCACTTGCTACAGTTTCCTGTCATCCTCTGAAGTGTCTTGTTTTGTTTTGGTTTTTTTTTTTTTTAGGACCTTTTGGCTGTTGGCTATGGCAACTTTGGATTTAAAGAACAAAAAAGAGGAATGGCTTGCTGCTGGTCAATAAAGAACCCCATGGTAACCCAGAGAGGAACAAGCATCTTTTTATTTAGTACACTGTGTATTTGTGTATAATAATTCAGCAAATTCCAGGGGCTGGAGAGATGGCTCAGTGGTTAAGAACCTTGACTACTCTTCCAGAGGTCCTGAGTTCAAATCCCAGCAACCACATAGTGGCTCACAACCATCTGTAATGGGATCCGATGCCCTCTTCTGGTGTATCTGAAGACAGCTACAGCATACTCACATACATGAAATAAACAAATCTTTTAAAATTAATAATAATAATAATTCAGCAAAATTCAGACCATTTTATCAGTCAGGACTTTTTACTTTCTTTCATATGTGTGTTCATATGTGTAAGCGCACATATGCAGGTATGTATATACCGTGTGTGTGTGTGTGTGTGTGTGTGTGTGTGTGTGTGTGTAGGTCACAAGCAAGGGTCACAGCTTGCGTTTTTGAATCAAAGTCTCTCACTGGCTTGGAGCTATTCAGAGGCTTTGGCTTGGAGATCATCACGTAAATGGGACAGGCTGGCCAGCTAGCCCAAGATCCCCTTATCTCTGCCTACCATTTAAAAACACATGCCACCAGCAACCTATGTTTGTCCATGGCTTCTGGGAATTGAATTCAGGTCTTCAGACTTGCAAAGGCAAGGACTTTACCAATAGAACCATCTCCCTTGTTCTCATTGTTTTTTTTTTTTTCAGTTTAAATTCATAATTATAATTTGTTCTATTTTAACATAGGGTAAAGGGAAATCACTTATGACTTCACACAATACATTTCAAGTATCTTTTATTTACTGTGTTATCTCAGCTAGGTATAAAAGTATTGAAGCCCGTATGAAAACAGCACATCATCCAAGGTAATAGGAACAGAGCACTCCATTCAGCTACTGAAAAAGAGTTAGTAATCTGAGAAGTAATCATATTTTTCTCAGAAAGAAATATTAAATCTCAGAATCAAGCTAGTGGGTAGCCCTGTTTATCAATTTAGATATCAATGCTATGAATTTTATAAGGAGGAAGAATAAGGATGACAGTACTTTTTTAACTAAATAGCCTTGTTCTTAATTAAATATATAGTTGATGTGTAGCTTTATATTAATTTAAACTCAAAGGTAAAATGTGAAGTCAAAAACATGGAGGGTATACACAGTGGCTATAGCCATTGTGAATAGCTGTAATCCCTTAGGATGCAGGTTTAACATGCATAGGAACATGATATATTAAATGCAGGAGGACTGGTGAGATTCATTGTCAGTAGCTTGTCTCCTTATCCACATAGTAATTAGGCAGAGGAAAGGATTTAGTCTAGGCATGATAGAGTTGTAAAAGGAAGTAGCTTAAAGAGTTTTGGGGTTTTTTTTCTATTTGCTTTGTAGAAATAATGGCACAATCCAGGTTCCTAAAACAAATGCCAGAAGAGATGCACGATCACTTGCAGCTCAGTGTGTGTCTATGTCAGGAGGAAAACACGTACTGGTCACACTAGTCCCTGCTAGAGGATTACCCTAGTGTGACAACTGATGCAGAAATCCATGACATGTTATAAAGCCATTGAGGACCAAGGGTTTATATTAAGGAAAGGAAAGGAAGTGACTATTTGAAGGTTTTTGTGTGCACTAGAAGCTCTAGAATGGAGTAAGTGAAGGCAGACTTAACTTCTTAACTTCTTAACTTCTTAACGCCCTCTCCAGCACAAGACTGCCTCAGCTGCCATCATAGTCTACCCTACTGCAATCTGTAAAAATGCTTAAAATGTAATAGAACATTTCCCCCCACAGTGGCCAGAGCGTATTTACCAGAGTCCATATGGAGTTACTTCTGTGGACTTCTCAATCAACTCACCTAATCTGCTAGCAGTCGGCTACCACAATGGCACCGTTGCGATTTATAACGTGCAGAGCAGCCACAACACTCCAGTTCTGGACAGTAGGTAAGAATCCACAAAGGAGATAAACAAAGACAATGCGTACTGTCTTCCCCCCCAGGAGCTTTTATCAGAGTAATGTTATTGAAGTGAATATTTTGTTGTTACTGAGAATGCAATGCCATTGTTTTCAAAGTGTGTGACCTCCCTCAGACTTACTACCTCCTTCCTCCTCTTCTCTGCCTACCTTACCAACAAACTTGTCTCAGCTTAGTGGTTCACCCATATTCTTAGACTCTTGCTTTGACATCACCTCCTCTAGGAATCTTCATTCCCTTCTTTTGTGTTTGGATGCTTACTGTACTACTCAGATCGTTGGTGAGTAGACAGTCTGGTAGATCCTTCTGAGCTTCTGTCTGACCTCTTTGAGAGCAGGCTTTGTTCCGTATCCTCGTTATGTCATAAAATATTTAGCATGGAACCGCAGTACAGGAAGGGTTGAGAGAGAAACAATGTGATGATGGGTAAGTTATATGGGCACACAGGCAGCTGAAAAGAGAAGGCATTTAAATAAGGTAGGTGGCTGGTTGCGTTTTAGACCAGACTTCAGTGTGGCTAAGACGTGGTGGCACACACGTTTGCAGTAGTGTCGGGATAAACTTAGTTGAGACTGGGTATAGTTATTAAATCAGAGGTCCTTACTGTTGGAGTTATTTGTCTAGATTTGCCAGCATGAGGCCCTTGTTTCTGGGAAAAGTTTCCATAATTTTTTTTTTACCGAATATTCAAAGCTATCCTTTACTTACAGTTCAAAACCATTGAACTGGAAAGTTTATATAAAATAATCAAAGGAATGAATAATAAGAATACAGTACTCAGTTCATCAAATAGAAAAAGTCAGTAATCTAAGAGATCATTTTAATGTTTCAAAAAGTTTTAAACCTCAGAGGCAAGTCAGTGGGTAATCCTCTAAGTATAGGGATAAAAATGAAATATATTATGGGGTGTTTATCTGAATGACAGTCTAAAGACTAATTAATGGAGAAGAAGTTATAAAATAACACATCTAAAAAGTGGATACATAAAGTGAAAAATATAGATTCTAAGGACTTAGACACAAGAATTATGATTTCTTTTTTAACTCTCAGTGAATCTGTGGAGCTGTGACAGATAGTGAATGTCCAGCGAGATAATTACTCCTCATGAAAACACATGTAAACATCTCTGTTGTAAACTTCTTATTCAATTTATGATTCAATTTCATGTTTGAACTTTTAGTGGACTTTTGTAAAAACAAACAAACAAAAAAGACGCTTGAAAAAAAACATGCAATCTATTTCCCTAGAAAAGGTACAGAAACCTAGGAACATTATATGACATGACAGGAGAAGGGGACAAGAGTAAGAGGAGGAAGGAGAGGACAGCAGGGTAGAGTAACTTAGAAATTAAGAAAGCAACTCAGAAGTTTAGAGAGCATATAAAGTGATAGGCTTCCCCCCTTTTACTTTCCCTTAGAAATAAAGAGGACATTAGGGCAAGGGCAGCAGAAGAGAGCAATGTGCAGAACGGAGAGAGAAAGAGGGACAAAGAAGAAACTGCAGAGAGAGCAGGCGGGTTTCCCTTTACACCAGGACAGAACAGTTCTTTCTTAACGGCAAGGCAGGCTTGGTCTTACTAACAAGGACAAAGGTTAGGCTGGGGCTCTCTATGCAATAAAGATTGTAGCTCATTTTTCATCCAGAATGAGTGAGTTCTTTCTGCACTGGCACTTGGGGTTTTGCTCCATATATGCATATGCAAGTCTGGATGTGTGTGTGTGTTTAAGTATGTAATCATGCAATAAGTATGTAGCTGACCCAGCTGGAATGCATGAAGGTACGTGGGTGGACGTGCATGGATTTGTATATGAATGTATGTGACTTTATGCCTATTTGCTTGTGTAAAAGTTTTTCCTTTTTTCTTTTCTGTATAAAACTGCATCTTCTTTATTTTCAATACTTTTAATTTCAGAACAAAATAAAACAAGCAAGCAAGCAAACAAACAAAACCCCACAATACACAATATCCAACCCAGTTATTCTGTGGGAGGGGACCTTCCTGCCTTAAGGCACAAGGACAAGATAGAAGAGATTCTTATAGACATGAGCAGAAAGCCAGGTGTGTCAGGGCCAGTCAAGGCTGTTGGAGGAGCCACAGGGATACTATACAGAGGGCATGGGCTTCCCAGGAGCCTTTAATCCACTTCTTCCATTCGAGAGGCATCCTCATCACCCTCCATGGGGGGATCTCATCAGGAACAGCACACTGGGCTCTTCTGCAGTGACCTCATCTTCATCAATTCCCAGGCCTAGTTTAATCACGAGGTAGATGTGTTTGGAGTGTGTTTGGGGATCTTCAAGTGAGAAGCCAGAGGAGAGCGGAGCAGTTTCAAACCATAGCACCACCAGGTCTTTGACAGCTTTGTCATTTTTTGTCTGCCTCAGCCTTCTGCTGCAGGGTTTCCACATGGGGTAGTCAGGGTTGATTTCTAGGTGTTTCCTGGCCATCATGTAGCCCATTGTAGAGTTGTCTCGCAGTGCCTGAACCTTCATGATCCGTTCTATGTTGGCTGTCCAGCCATAGCTGCTCGTCACAATGCAGCAGGGTGAAGACAAAAGCCTATGGGAGATTGTCACTTTTTCAACCTTCTTGTCCAAGATCTCCTAAATTTTTTACTTCTGCAAGTGACTCTCTTCTGGTTCAATAAAAGTTTATTGCTCCAAACCTCCCTCCCTAAGCAAAAGGTGAGGCTTTTGGGCAAGAGAGAAAAAGCCCCTAGCAATTTTAATCTTTTATTTAGTCATCTGCCGTTAAGTGACAGGTGGTAATTCCACTAGAGGCTTGCAGCTTCTGGCTTCAGAGTAACTTAAAGTCAAGATAAATGTTATTATAATAAAAGCAACCCAAATCACTCCCAAGACCAAGTCTTGCTCCCACCTAAAAGCATCACTATAGGAGTAGAAAAAAATGATCTTTGTGGAATTGTTTTTATCATTTATACTCCAAGGTCTTAAAAAATTATTTAAGTAATTCTTATTTGGCATTTTTCCTCTGCTTTAGTGAGTCACCTCAAAAACATTTGGGACCTGTTTGGCAAGTGCAGTGGATAGAGCAGGACAGAGGAACTACCGGGGATGATAGAAGAGAAATCTTGGTGTCTATATCAGCCGACGGAAGGATCTCCAAGTGGGTCATTCGCAAAGGACTGGATTGTCATGGTAAAACACAGAAAAAAAGCCCATTGTCAGATGTTGAACTAAGAGTTCCGGGTGAAAAACATACATACATACACACACACACACTACATACATACATAGTAGTGCATACATACATTAATACTACATACTAATATAATACATGTATGCATACATATATATACATGCATTCATACATACATACATACATACTGCATGCATGCATATGTACTACATGCATACATACTATACACATGCATGCATGCATATATAATACCCATCTACATGCATGCATATGCATGCACTACATGCATGCATACATGCATACATACATACTACATACTACATGCATGCATACATACATACTACTTACTACATGCATGCGTGCCCACACACTACATACATGCATACATGCATACTACATAATACTACATGCATGCATGCATACTATATACTACACATTACATGCATACATATATACTATAGACACACATATATATGTACACACATAAATAAAAACGTACATGCACATTTCTTTCCATAAAGATTTGATGCACCTGAAGCGAACCACTGTTACAAGCAGCAAAAAGGGAATAGAAAAGGAAAAGAAGGGCGAGGCCTTGATATCTCGACAGGCTCCTGGAATGTGCTTTGCTTTTCACACCAAGGTAAATTTTTATTTCAACACATTATCTACCATTTTCTGTTATAGTTTCCAAATATTGAGGTGAATTTGTGAACTGTACACACCACAAAACATATCAACATTGCTATGGCTGCCAATATGAAGCAGGTAGAGAGGAGCTGTGCAGAATAGTTTCTCTCTACAGCTGCATGCCTAAGATACATGCCTCTCCTCATCCTCTTGGCCTCTCTGCTGCGCTACTGTACTTACATAAACCAATGCTATAATTGCTGCTTTACCGTTTTGTTTGTTTGTTTATTTGCCTCCCAAAGGCTGCCCCCCTCCCAGTCCTCCCTCTCAGAGTTCCTCCACCCATCTGCCCTTCCCTTCACCTTTGAGAGGGCAAACCCCCATCCTCCCCCACATTCCCCTACCCTGGTGCATCAAGTCTCTGCAGGACTAAGTGCATCCTCTTCCCACTGAGGCCAGACAAAGCAGCCCTCTGCTACATAAGTGCCCAGGGCCTCGGAACCGCTCGTGATATGCTCTTTGGTTGGTGGCTCAGTCTCTGGGAGCTCCCAGGGGTCCAGGTTAGTCGACACTGTTGGTCTTCCTGTGGGGTTGCCATCTCCTTCAGGGCTGTCGATCCTTCCCCTAACTCTTCTGTATGGATCCCCGACCTCCGTCCAATGTTTGGCTGTGGGACTCTGCATCTGTCTCAGTCAAGTGCCAAGTAGAAGACAGCTATGCCAGGCTCCTGTCTGCAAGCACATCAGAACATCACCAATAAGTGTCAGGGATTGTGCCTGCCCAATTGGTGTCTCAGGTTGGGCCAGTCGCTGGTCAGCCATTCATTTTAATGTGAGAATTAACTATCAGAATCGGGGATTAGGAAGACCACTTTAGTTCAGTCTCCTAGAGGCCTTAAAGACATCAGAGAAGAAAAAAAGGCCCAGCTCTTCTAGAGGAACTTGGGAATTGGAAAACTAGACACTATGCAGATCTCTAAGAAAACAAGTCCCATACTTCATCATCTGTTTAAGTGATACTACCGCCTGCCTCCTGCCTCCTGCCTCGTTTGAGTGAAACTATGAGGCCCAGAGAGATGCCTCAGGAGGTAAAAGCACTTGCCATGCCACTGAGCCCATGGAAAAGCTGTATACAGTGCCATGCATCTGTAAACCCAATATTCCTATAGATATACGGGAGGTCGAGACAGCAGAGTACCCAGGAGCTCATGGTCCAGCTAATCTAAAACATACTGTACAGCAAAAAGAAGAGTGACTGTGCCTCAACAAGGTGAACAAATCTGTCCTCTCATCTATGCACATGTGAACATGCATCCACATGCACAGACAGACAGATGACAGACAGACGGACAGACACACACACACACACACACACACACACACACACACACTGTCTTAGGGTTTCTAGTGCCGTGAGGAAGCATCATGGCAACTCTTCTGAAGGAAAACATTTAGTTGGGGCTGGCTTATATTTTAGAAGTCTAATCTATTGTCATGGCGGGAAACGTGGTGACCAGGCAGGCAGACGATGCTGGAGAAGGAGCTGAGAGTTCTACATCTTGATGCACAGGCAACAGAAGGGGACTTGGTCCCTCGCTGGGTGTAGCTTAAGCATCTGAGACCTCAAAGCCTGCCTCCTCGGGGACACACTTCCTCCAGTAGGGCCACACCTACTCCAACAAAGCAAAGCCCCGGTAGCACGCAATAGTGAGGGCTTGAGTCTATGGGACCATCCCTAATCAATCAAACCATCACGCACATTAAAAATAACACAAACAGTACTTCCGGAGGAAAACTGGACCGGTGAAATGTCTTGTTCCTACATGACAACTTTAGTTCAATCCCTGGAACCCGTGGTAGAGGGAGAGAGTCAGCTGGCAAAAGTTTGACCTCCACCTGTACCCTGCACAGAGTTAAATAAGATAAAAATATTTAAGCAGTATTTAAATATGATTATACCATCTGTTCCAACCCAAGTCTATTTGTAGGGATCTAATACTGGCTCATATTTTCTGGAAAGACATTTCCCTAGCAGAAAACTGGTCGACAGTTCCTGGAGACGGTTTTGACCGCTGCAGGCTCAGAGGCTGGGCAGTGAAGATGAGCTGACACTATTGGCATTGTCTGGGCAGAGGTCAGGGATGCCGTTAAACATCCGACAGGGCCTGGAATAGCCACGGCCTACCTGCGACCCACTCACCACTCGGGGACCCCACACGTAGAGCCAGGTTTTAGAATCAGCAGTCTGATGTCTTGGGAAGACTTCTGACATACATAATTAAACATGCTCTGTAAATACAGTTTTATTTCCTTTCTAATATGGCTGTCTTTTCAATCTGTCTCTCACATGTTTATTTTAAAAGTTAGAGAAAATAACACCAATGTAAAATCCAGGTAAACATTGAAACGGAAATTATCTTAAGATGACAATGAGAATCAATTATGTAGAAATAGAAAATTATCTTAAAAGTTACTTAATACAGTTTGAGTTTCTGGGATCATAAACAGGGGTGCTGAAGGTGGACGCCTGTGTTGTTTCTGTGTGTGCAGGAAGGCATGAGGTTTCCACAACTGGCCGTGTGCCAGCTGAGAGCTTTATGGAGATATCACTGATCAAAACAAGGAAGGCTCTTTATATCTCTGATTTGAACTTTTTTTTTTAAAATCAAGAATGGATGTAGGAAATGCGTTTCTTTCTTTAAGATGATAGCTCAGATCTCTCATTTTTAAGCTTGGCAATATTGTACCGGTTATCAATCTTGAAACTTTATTTTTCAGACAAAATCCCTGTGTTCATGACTTACAGTATTTTAATATAGTTTGGCAGAGCATGCTGAGCATTTGTGTAAGATGAGCTCATCCTTGTTCCTAAGCATTATGGAATGAAGTTTCATTGTCTTGTGATGCTTTTGTTCTAGGTAACAACTGTGGTGCTCCTGCCCTGCACAGTCCTTTTAACAGTGACTTGAATTAAATGAGCATTCCTTTTGTGGTCACCTTTGATAGAATTAATCAACCATCTATGCCTGGAGTTTTCTTCGTGATGAAATTTTTAACCATAAGTTTAAAATTTTAATAAAAACAGATTCTGTGGTCATCCATGGTGGTTTTTTTTTTTTTTTTTTTTGTTTTTTTTGTATGAACGTTGTCAAAGTGTCTTTTACTTTGTTCATTTAATCTAAATTGTTGGATTTATAATCACATTGATAGTCTTTTAGCATCCTTTAATAACTTTAGAATGTCATTTAATATTCTCTAATAACTTAATAATGCCATCTAATTCCTAATATTGTTCATTCGTATCTTCGGGTTTTTCTAGTTAATCTGTCTGGAAGAGCTAGGGAATCTAATTCTGTATATCACTGGGGCAAATCGAAAACACCTAGGTTAGAGCGTTCTTCATGTAACAGTCGGTTTGTGTATACACAACACTGCACCGGACTCATATCTATCCATTTTATTTCTCTCATAAAATCAGATTTTTATGTAATTTATGTTCGTACTGTTCTGCTGTTTTCTGTGTAATTGGGTCTCACGTTGGTCCTAGTAATTTCCCTTCAGCTATTTTTACTGGCTTTAATTTTTTTTCTTGTTTTACTGACTTTTAAACATGTAAACTGTGATAATTGGTTTGTGAGCTTCCTTCCAACTTTATTTTGACATTTTCAGATATATGCACACATATATATTGCTTATATTTGTCCTTTATTTCATGTTCTTAGCCCCTCCTCTCACTAGTCTGTTTTCTTTTCAAATAGCCTCACTTCTGTTTTCCTGTCTTACATGTGCACATATTTTGTCATGGTGGAGGAGGGGTGGAGACAGAGTCTCCCACGGCCCAGGCTGGCCTCCACCAACTTCCCACAGGTTTTATGGGGTTGTTTTGAAGTGTGCCTTCTATTATCTGATGATCCTTGGGGGTTCTTTGGAATCCGCCGTGCATCCTTCCTTTTTATCTCCAATTTTTATTATCTTCTCTGTCTGTCTTTTACTTAGGTTTATATGGGATTTGTCAATATTATTTTTCAAAGACCCAACCTTTTGACAGACATTGTTTTCCAACTTCTTTCTAAGCCCCTTTGTTGCTGGTATGTAGGAAGGCTACTGAGTTTTATGTTTGAATTTTCTAGACTATCATTCTGCTGGAAGTATTTATAGAATCTAAGAGCTTCCTGGTAGCGTGCTTATAGTCTTTACGGATGAAGCATGTAGAATTATATCATCTGCAAATAAGGACACACTTCCTTCTCCATTTCTAATTTGTATCACTTTTATTTCTGTCTCTTGACTTATTGCCAGTGCTAAGAGAGAGTGGGCACTCTTCCCTTGTTTCTGATTTGGGTGGAAATGCTTGTATCTTTCCACGTTTAAAATTATACTGGCTGTAGATAGGTCTGTCGTGTATGCCCTTGGTTATGATGAGATATATATCTTCCTCTCCTGCTCTGCTTAGGGCTTTGCTTATAAAGGGATGTTGGGATTTTGTCTGAAGGCCTTCCTATTTATATGCAAATGATCTGTGATTCCTGTGCTTGAGTTCACTTGAGCCAAGTTCACATGTGTGGTAGAATTCAGCTGTGAAGCCATTGGAATCTGGTCTTTTTGTAGTTGGCAGATTTTTGTTTTGTTTTGTTTTGTTTTTTACTGTTGGTTCAGTTTTTTTACGTGTTATAGATTGGTCTAAATTGTTTCTATCATCTTGGTTCAACTCTAGTTGGTTATATTCCTATAGAAATTCATTCATTTCCTTAGATATTCCAATTTACTGACATGTAAGCTTTTTATTTTTATGTTATGTTATTTATTTATTTAGATTTTTTTTGGAGACAGGGTTTCTCTCTAGCCCTGGCTGTCTTAGAACTTGCTCTGCTGATCAGGCTGACCTCGAACTCACAGAGATCTGCCTGCCTCTGCCTCCTGGCAGAGTCTTGCACTACCACCTCCCAGAGAGGACTTGTAAGCTTTTAAGATAAGCCATAACGGTTTTCTAAATCTCACTGGTACGTGTTGTAACGCCTCCATTTCCAAATCTGGTTTCATTAAGTTGTATCTTTTGATTCTTTCTGCTGTGCTTCCTTACTCTTCTTTTTGTGAAGAAAATAGTTTTTAAAGGCAACTGAAAGAACAAAGGGAGGCAGTCCATCGCTGCAGGGAAGTCAGTAGATGGGTGTATAAGGCAGCCACTCAACATGGCGTCTAGAAGCAGAGAGGGGATGAACACTAGTGTTCAGTTAACATCTCATTTTTCTTTAGTCCGGGACCGCAACTCATGAGCTGCTCCCAGTTAAGGTTGGAACTCTGAACAGAGTTAATATAATCTAGACAGTTCTTCACAGACGAGCCTAGAGATCTTTTCCCTAGATAATTCCAGAGCAGGTCAAGTTGACAATACCAACTGTTACAATTCTTCTTTTATCAACTTCAAACCACAGCTTATCACTTTTTAGTCTTTTGTACCTTTTCCAGCTCCTACAATGAAAAAAAAATGCATTCATCTGACTTCATAAAGTCCCTATGGTCTTTAACAGCCTTCTTCAAAGCTCTAAGTATAGTATACCCTGAGATGTGGACCAGCTTTTCACTGTGAGATATATATATATCGGTTACATTTTCAAACTCTGAAAAGCTTGGCTGGTTCTCCCTATCCCTGGTGTCTGCCACATTCAGCAAACACAGCTTTTCTATTGGTTCAGCTTCCCTCCATGTCTACAGCCTTCCTTGATGGATTTCTCAGGATCAGCGTCTCCAACATCCTGGGCTCAGTTACAGCTTGGGCTTTCATCTCATGACAGCTTCATGAGTTTCTGAAGCTCTTTCTCTCTCTCGTCAGAATACATCTACTTTTTCTTACTCTGCCTTTCTTCTTTCCTGGGTAACAAGGGAAGCAGTTTCTAGCCCACCATTCTATCTAACAAGGAAAGTAGTAAAATAAATAAATAAATAAGTTTCTTCTATTCATGTTATTTTATATATAATAAATATGTTCATATTATTATCTGTTTTCATGAATGTATATTCATATTGTTCTCTTACTTTTTAGGCAGTCATTTCTTTGGCTTGAGCATATTTTGTCCGATGTGAACACATACACTCCCGGTTGTCTTTGGATTGTGCTTGCATGGAATATCCGTTTGACTCCTCCTCAGTCTTATGTGTCGTTGCTAGGGAGTGTATTTCTGAGTTAATACTTATTGCTAGTAATAAGAAGGATTACTGACTCCCGCAATTTCTTCACTCCTTTTCTTGTTAATTGAACTATTGTTTGCCTCTACCCCGTTCATATAAGGTGTTTGCTGTTTGACAGCTCATGGCTTCTTCCTTCCATTTGCGTGTTTAATTCTGTGGTGAAGATTTTCTCTCCTGTGCTTTCATGACTGAGGTGGGTTGCACTGCAGGCATGGGGTCATGACTCACTTTGGTCTGTGCTCATTTTAGAACGCCTTTATTTTCCCGTTCACTTTGAAAGATAACTGTGATGGTATATCTCTTAGTTTTCCTCATCACCACGACTTAATACCTCACAGAAGAAACTTAAGTGTGGACAGACTCAGTTCTATTCATAGTTCATGGTCGGGAAGCCATGACATGATTCAGGCTGGCCGGAATGGTTCCTGTCATTGCAGTGGGGTGTGCAACAGTGGATCAGGAAAATAGAGATCTTTGGCTAGACATGGTGTGTGATTAAACCTCAGAGCCCAACCCGGAAGTCTTACTCCCTCCAGCATAGCCCACCACCAAAAAGCTTCCACAACCCCCCAAACCAGTACCACCAGCAAGGGAACCAAGTGTTCCAGCATATGAACCTTTGGGGTTCATTTCCTATCCAGGCCAGCTACTTCTAGTAATATTTTTGTTCCTATTTCAGGCCTTGAAATACATCAATCATGTTTTCCTGGCCTTTATAGTGTCTGCCAAGAAGTGTGACGTCAGTCCGATAAACTGTCTATTAAGTACATTTGGCTTTTTTCTTTTGCAGCTTTTCATGTCCTGTGGAAAGATTGTGTATTGGTCATGCCCATGTAGGATTTTAGACACCTCTTGTACTTGGATGCCTGTTTCCAAGCTTGGGAAAGTTAATATCTTTGAAGAGGTTTTTTTCTGCATGTCCATGCAAGCTTTGCGCCCCGTGGGCTCGCTGGTTTTCCCTGTTGCTCCTGGTGCTCTCCAGCGCTGTGCTTCTGCTGTTTATTCTCATCGAGGTCTGAATGTGGATTTCCCTCTGCATTGTCTTCCAACCTTAACGTCCTGCTGCTGACTTTCTCATCCATGTTGCTGATGTCTTCAGCCAGATCCTGAGTTGATTTTCTTATATCATTCATCTGCTGGTTTGTACCCATTTTAAAGTAAGTTTCATTTTTTATGAGTAGATTTGAATTCTTGATTTGGCAATTTAACGATTTTAGCATCTTTGAGTCTTAAGAAGTTTTGCTTTTCTTTTTGTTTCTGTTTAGCT
The DNA here is from genome assembly GCF_011064425.1 of Rattus rattus. NCBI lineage: Eukaryota > Metazoa > Chordata > Mammalia > Rodentia > Muridae > Rattus > Rattus rattus. The sequence continues at coordinate 51,532,481 of NC_046154.1, forward strand.
CTGGCTGTCTTGGAACTTGCTCTGTAGCCCAGGCTGGCCTCAAACTCACAAGAGACCGTCCTCCCTCTATATCTCAAGCACTGGGATTAAAGGCATGCACCATCTGGCTATTTTGATTGTTTTTTGGTTGAATCTCATCCTGGTTTTTCTTGTTTATTATGGGTATGTGTTTCAATTTATGCATCTCTTAGAATGGATGTTTCTTCTGGCTTCATATGGTCGTCTTCTCGATTAAACAGCCTCCTATTTAGGGTCAATCCATAGTGCCACTCACTCAGAGTAGAGTAAATAAGCCACAGTCACCCCAAGCTAGCTCAACTATGCAAATACACCTACCAATCAAAGTGAATTACTGTATTATCAAATGTTATGAGACAGAAAGTGACTGAAATACTGTCATTTTACGAGTTTTAAAAATAGAGTAAAATTTTTTTTTTTTTTTTTTTTTTTTTTTTCTGCAATGCTAAAGGAATGAGAGAAAATAATAGAGCAGGAAATGGGGAAGGAAGCAAGGTTAAACAAAGGAGGGTGGGGGTGGGGAGGAAGAGCGATGCTGTGGTGAAGCAGAACAAACAAGAGAGCGATGTGAGGAAAGGTCTCTGTAGCCTGGAGGGGTGTAAAAGCACAAACTGTACAAAGAAAAGCCACATACTGGGACAAGTATATTTGTAATATATGTGATAGGTTCTAGCGTGTACAAGGAATTTACATGAGTGGATATGAACATATCTTTAAATAAAATGAGAAAGGAAGTAAGGAAGGAAACATAAATGGCCAGAAGGCACAGAGACCCCAGTCTTATTAATATTCACGTACATGAAGCTTACGAACATGCTAATTTTACAGCTAACAGAACGACAGCGTGTAAGAATTCTGTTGTAACCAAGCTCTGTGGGTCAAAGGGAGCTCTTACGCTGACAGCAAAGAAACATTTCCTGAGTCCCCGGAGTACAGGAGCACATACTCTCTCCTATACCTGGCTCTAAAAGTCTTTCAAGTAGGTCTCATTATTGTAAAATCATAAAACATTACATCTGAGATAGTATTCACTTTGGTTACTGGATGGGTTTACTATACGTTTAATTGTCTGATCTTGTATTTAATGTCTGATGTGCCTTGTGTTGTAGGACACAAACATCTATCTGGCCGGTACAGAAGAAGGCCTTATTCACAAGTGTTCTTGTTCATACAATGAACAATACCTAGAGACCTATAGAGGACATAAGGTTAGCTTAATTCTGTAGCTGTAGAAACTGTATCTTATGGTATTTTGGGGAAACATATGCAATATGCTTAATGGATGCAGTAAGCTTACAGCCTTGACTTAGTGACCCCTTGAATAAGTGTCTTGCTGATCCCAAAGAAAAATTCTCTCTTGCTCATACTGATTGTCTCTTTAACATCATTTTCCAATGTTTTTTGTTTTTCTTATTATCTAAATGTCTGATTGTTTTCCTTATTATCTGTAAGATGTGTTAATAATTTCTGGCCATTTTTCTCAAGTAGATTTTCATAGAGAACAGTTAAAGGAACAGACGATGGAAGGTCTTGCTTTCAGCTAAAGCAGTTCCTATGAAATGCTCTGTGGTGCATGTGTGGCCTCTAGAAATCTTAGAAACTTTTTATTTATCGGCCAAGTTTAAAATGTAAGAGGTTAAATATTATTTACCTACGTTTGGCATCTCTGCACCCCCAGGGTCCGGTGTATAAAGTCACGTGGAACCCGTTCTGCCCTGACGTCTTCTTGAGCTGTTCTGCAGATTGGGGTGTAATGATCTGGCACCAGGACAACGTGAAGCCGTATTTTACTTTTTACCCAACTACTTACGTTGTTTATGATGTTGCCTGGTCCCCCAAATCCGCATATATTTTTGCCGCTGCAAATGAGAATAGAGTAGAGATTTGGGACCTTCAGATCAGCACGTAAGTAATCAAATGGTAATGTTTTGAGTGCTGTCTCCAGGAGAAACAGCTCGAATCAAATGACATCCTTTCTAGCTCCTTCATCAGGTAGAGGGTACCGTGGCTCAAACAGTGCCAGCCACAACTCTAGTATCACACTACAGGATGATTTGCTTCCGAATCAATGACTGATATATAATAAGGTGGCCACTTATATAAGGCATCCCTTGGTTTTAATTCTTCTGGTAATACTATAGTTTCTGGGGCAACGCCTCTCTGAATACAAGAAGCTGCCTTTCCTTTTTTGAGAGCATGGGTGGTTGTTTTAAGGACCCAGACTAGGAACCATCGCAGTTGAAGGTGGCCTTGTGCTCCCTTGCCTTGTTCTCCCTTGGTTCTTGTAGGTCCAAATATCACTCTGAAGAGATGATTATGGCAGCCTGCGGTGGGGCCCTGTGCAGGACACAAGGGCATTTTACAGGCAGAACTGGATTGCAACTCAGTCTTTTCCCAGTAAGGCCTTCAACTAATTTGAGGAAGCAAACCCACACCGCGCAAGGAAAGGAGCTTTGTTTACATTCTATTGTAATGCTAGTTACAGTGAAAGAGGGAGGAGGGGAGAGACAGAGACAGAGAAACAGAGAGAGAAAAAGAGACGGGACAGACAGAGATAGAACAAAACTTAGTGATGGCAGACAGGTCCATATGGACCAGGTTATACATATGGTCCATAGTATAACCAAGCCAAAACAAACCTTAACAAAATTAAGCAGCGAAAGAACCTTAAGTTTATGTGTTCACGTTTGACTTAGGAGCTAGCTACATTTACCTGGCTCCAATTGGCTCCTTGAAGAAATGAAAAAAAATTTTCTTTGATTAGCAGAAAGCTTTCTGAATTTGGAAATACTTTAGGAGATTTTTGGTCTGTTACATCGCATTTTTAAAACTTAAACTTTTCTTAGTTTGTATCTTACAAAAGACAATTTGAACGCAACACTTAAATTTACAGATAAACTATTTCGTTGCAGTTTGGACCCTCTGATTGTGAATGTTGCTAACCCTGGAATCAAGTTTACAACCGTCCTCTTTGCCAAGCAGACAGATTGCCTTCTAGTGGGAGACAGCGACGGACAGGTCGCAGTCTATGAGCTGAGAAATATGCCTGCTCCTACGGAAAGTGGTCGGGTAAGACGGGGATGCACACTTCTCAGGTCCTTTTGTGAATCTGTTGGAGTATCACGGTTGGAGTGACACTTGGTACCTTGCAGGGATGAGGTGTGTGGTAATTGGAGTTTCAAGAGTTGCTTCGTGAACTTCGTGGTATACGCTAGGCTAGACCAGTCAGCCCCACTTTCTTGTTTACAGATGATAAATTGGGGAAAGTAGCAGTACGTACGGACCTTAAACACTGTACAGTAGGGGTAGCTGAAGTAAGGGTCTTCAGATAGCGCCCAGTGTTCCCGAAGTGAGAACTGGTTTCTGGTGCTTTACCCTACCTAGCTGTTCAAATGTGAGCGTCTACTTTCCAAACTTTCACGAAAAGCTCAGCATCATCAAGGCTCATTGTGCTTATAGTAGATTTTCAATCTGTCTTTTATTGTTATTTTAAATAATAATCTAGTACATATTCTAATATGAAAAATGTTAAAATATTAAAACCACATAAACAATCCTTTAAAAAACAGTCTAATGAGGGGTTGGGGATTTAGCTCAGTGGTAGAGCGCTTACCTAGCAAGCACAAGGCCCTGGGTTCGGTCCCCAGCTCCTAAAAAAAGAAAAGAAAAAAAAAAAAAACAAAAACAAAAACAAAAAACAAAAAACAGTCTAATGGAAGAGTGGGCACAGGTCGAGGACAACCATTCAGAATTATGTGATTCGTTAATACAGGTTAACATTTAGCCTCAGTACTAATTAAGAAATGAAAAGTTACTAAACTAAAATGTTACGTTTTTACAATCGAATGGACAGATTTATTTAGAATGAGTATAGGCCTATTAAGTATGGGACAACATTTGCTAAGCCAAGTTCTTTTTTTATTAATTTTGAATATGTATATATTTCATTCATATTTTTTTCTTTATTGAGTATTTCTTATTTACATTTCGATTGTTATTCCCTTTCCCGGTTTCCGGCCAACATCCCCCTAACCCCTCCCCCTTCCCTTCTATATGGATGTTCCCCTCCCCATCCTCCCCCCATTACTGCCCTCCCCCCAGCAATCACGTTCACTGGGGGGCCAGCCTTGGCTGGACCAAGGGCTTCCCCTTCCAATGGTGCCCCTACTAGGCTATTCATTGCTATCTATGAGGTTAGAGCCCAGGGTCAGTCCATGTATAGTCTTTGGGTAGTGGCTTAGTCCCTGGAAGCTCTGGTTGGTTGGCATTGTTGTTCATATGGGGTCTCGAGCCCCTTCAAGCTAAGCCAAGTTCTTTAATCTTGAGGTCGAGCTAGAAACTAGCAGTACTCTCTTTGTAAACAAGTTGACCATTTGAAACTCGCACTTAGAACTGTTCGGAGAAGCATGGCTTGCCATGAACTAGTAATTCGACTTTTTGGAGCTTTGAATTTATTATCTTCCTGCTTTTCACTCAGGGCTCCTTCTTTCACCTCCCTCAGGTCTTTGCCAAAATGTCATTTTCCAGTAATGATTTCTTTGAGCATCTCATTTAAAACTAATCTCTACTCTCTCCATGTTTGTCCCTACCTATCAATTTTCCTGGTAACACTCACCTCTTAAGAGTCTGTGCTCTCATCTATGCATTTTAAAGGTATTTGCACATGCCCCCAGACTAGTAAACTCCATGAAAACATTGAATCTTTCATATTTCATGCTAGGCTGTATTTCCATTACTTTGTTCAGCAACAGGGGTATGCAGTAAATGTTTGCTGAATAAATATGCTTTGGAAAACTATAAGATGTTAGAATACATTGTAAATTTTTTTTCTTAAGAGGAAGAATCATGAATTTTAATTTTCTTTTCAGTTTAGCTACTGTTTTCTAGTATATGTAAAGAACTTTAACAATCAGGAAAGAAAGCCCAGTATATTCTTAAATGAGCAAATATGTAAAATAGTAACTCGCAGAAGACGAATCTAACATATTAAAACATCTTCATTCTCACAATGTGAAGCTGAAATTACGTGAGATGGTAGCTAATGTTGAGAGAATGGTTATAATCTAACCAATATCAAATATTAGCTAGGTTCATGGGAATATTGACAATAGCCTCTCTGGAGATCATTTCAATAAAGGAGAAAACTGACTTACCACAGAAGTCCTGGTGACTAGGTGATAGCTTCTCCTTCATTTTAACCAGCCGACAAGGATGGCAGTGTGGGGGTGTTTTTCTTTTGGGGTGTTTTTGAAGCAATGTTTGTATGCAGAAATGACGTCTTACTTTCCCCTTACATGATGGAGGCTCAAATGCCGTATAGCATGGCAACCCAGTAGACTGTATACTTTCACTCCATTATAGATTCTGTTTTTCAGTATGTGACAGTCAATGTAGCTTGCCCAGTAAGACATTTATATAGCAAATTTCAGGAAACCTGATATGGCAATTTCTTTAGTGGATAAATGAATATTAAAATAAGAAGTATGTAAAAATTTCTTTATACAGAAAATATTAAAATTATACTTGGTTTTATACAAATATTTCTTTTTATCAGAATAAAAGAATAACATAAGTATTTTACATACATTTTATATAAAATAAGATAATTTAAGGTTTTATCTCTTACTCGGCTGAGATGTACATCAAATAGAGTATGGATTAGGGAGGGAGACAGCATCTTAGAGAAGTGCCTCACTCCTGCCCACCTCAGTGCCTCACTTGGCAGGCTTCGGGTTCATCTACTTATGATGACACTTTTACTACGTAGTTGGGCTGAAAACTACTGATGAGAGCTGAAGAAATGTCTCCGCAGTTAAGAGAGCACATTGCTCTTACAAAGGATCACTTCCCAGCGTGCAGCCCACAACCGCCTATAACTCCAGCTCCAGGGCATCGGCTATATCTGCCCTCTTCTGGCATCTAAGGGCACCCACACACAGTGCATATACACACAGAGAGATGAGAATAAAAATAAACAGTTGAAGATACACTACTGAGAATGCGAAGAATCCGTTTGCAGCAGTCATGTGGTTACATTGATAAATCAGAAGTAATTCTAGATGATATGTATATCTACAAATATAGACATTTAATGATATGTATATTTCTATGATAATCTGACAAATTTTGGGTAAGTGTTTAAAAGAAATGCCCCGAGAGGAAGAGTGTAAATTTAAGGTCAGACTAGGATCCATGGTGAGCTTCAGTCCAGTCTGATCTACAGAGCTGAGACCCCGCTTTAGCAAATAAAAACTGCACACACACACACACACACACACACACACACACACACTAAGAAACAAACAAAAAAATCCTATTCTTACTGAATACACCTATAGTTAGAAGTATGCTATGCAGACACAACATGCTTCATTTTTATATCTGGATATTGATTGACTAGAACCATCTTTTAATTAGAATAGAATGTTCTACAAACAAATTTAACTTGAAAGGGTTTGAATGCTTTTAAATAAATTAATATCTGTGTTCTTTGATGATTTCAAGGCTTGTGAGCAAATATTTTTATTGTTAAATGTATGCCATACATTAACGAGTGAGTATATTTCATGACTATAGTCACTGTCTTTGAAAGGTTTACTGAGATTTCTGTGAGCGTAGCTTACCCCTCCTTCTCCATTGTTCTTGGAAAACAGTTTTAACCCCAGTAATAATATGAAGCACATCTTATCAAGAGACTTCATGATCAATAATTTTCCCAATAATTTCAACCAAGAGTGTGTCAGAGGTTTAGAAGACTTATGATGGGTTTATCTCTGGGAAGGATGTGCACAAAATTTCTAGAGCCGATTCCTGGAAGTGACCGTGAGGGGAAGGACAGGATCAGGAAGTATTAAAAAGGCAACTTGAGGGCCACCAAGCTAGCTCAGCAGATAATGGTGTTTGCTGTGCAAGCCTGGTGACCTGCATTCAATTCTTTGAATGCACGTAAAAATGGAAGGGGAGAACTGACTCCACAAAGCTGTCCTCTCGTTTCCACACCGATAACAAGCCATGTGCACCTGCACAGACACTTTTTACCTTTATAGAAAAGTTTTGTTTCTTTTTCTAAAAAATAAAATATACAAGCCATAGTGACCTTTGTTGATTTGGTGTGTGTGTGTGTGTGTGTGTGTGTGTGTGTGTGTGTGTGTGTGTGTGTGTGTGTGTGTGATGTATGTATGCCTGCATGTTTGTGCAGAGACTAGGAGAGGACATCAGTTGTCCTGCTCCGTCACTCTGCCTTATCACCTGAGACAGAGACTCAGTCCCACTGAAGCTAGAGCTCGATTGGGGGTCAGCAGCTCTCTCTGATCCTGTGTCTCTGCCCACCCACAGTGCTTGGTTTACAGACACTCGCAGGACTACATCCAGCTTTTTATGTAGGCACTGGGGATTTGAACTCAATTCCCCATGCTTGCACAGCAATTGCTTTCCCCCTCTGAGCTGTCTCTCCAGTCCATATTCTTTGATTGTTTGGATATGCATTTCACAAACAAAGAAGGTTACCCTGCAGCCCTTGTGCCTCCTGTGCAAGAGAGGTGCTCGTGGGATTGGCATGCACATGCTCTTCCTCTTACTGCCAGTCACCATCTGTGGCCTGCTTCAGGAGAAGGATTTTCATTCTTCTCAAGTTCTAAGAGCTTTAAGTGGAATGATTTCTAACATGTTGGTGCTTCCAGGAGGAGTCCAGTGTAGGAAGTCAGGAATCAATACATCACAGAAGGTTGGCTTCAGCCGTGACCCAGCAAATGGACTCTGGATAGGGGTAATGTAAGCAAATGCCATGGTTCACATCTTGAGAATTGAAAAACTAAAGTAAGTGTAATCAAGGTGTAAAAGAACAGAGGAAGATTTATTAGCCACAGCAAGCAAAGAGAACACAGGAATTATTGCCAAAGCAATGACTGTCTTGCATAATGGGTAACAGTAACACCAGGTTCCTGTCTGGCAGGAACATGAGACCGGGTCCTGGGCTTGAAATTATAACTTTTTAGTATAGCTAACTGTTGGCAATACTTACCAGCTGTTATCTTTCACGGTGGCAGAAACGCCAGCCCTTTTTCTTCACATGATGATGGTCAATCACTGGGTATCTTGTTTTGCTTTAAAGAGTTACGGTTTAGGAATTCAGTGGAAGTTAACTCATTGGGCGTTTTAGGAGCAGACCTTTGCTATGGCGAGTCTGTAGAAATCGCTCCTGTATACTTCGTTGGCTACTGTGGCTCAGTGTATAGATATTTGCCATATTTTTTCTGCTTGGGAAATGTGTGTGTGTGTGTGTGTGTGTGCGTGTGTGTGTGTGTGTGTGTGTCTTAAAGGAGAATATTTAAATCGTGGGATGTTTAAAAATATAGACATGCAATATGATAGAGTACTGTTAAAAGATATGAAGTCGTTCTTTGATTGGTCAGATCATGCACAGCGTGACGGTGTCTGTCCTAGGGACTAAGGATACATCACTGAGCAAACCGCAGGACTGATCCATTTCATTAGCCCGAGTGAGGAACAGACTTGAGCAGCACGTTAAGGTTGGATCTGGCCAGACTCGGCAAATGGAAACTGTAGAATGACGAAGTGCCAGCAAGTGCAGTACAGGCCAGAGGACGAGAACTGACTTCTGAGATACAGGGGCTGTTGGTCGTTAGCGTTTAGGAACAGCTGACATTTCCATCTCCCATCACATTCAGGTGCCAGTTTATAAAAGGACCCTTTTTGCCTTGTGGTAGAGAAGACATGACTCTCCTGCTTCTACAGTTTTCCTCCCACCTCCCCCTCATCTTTGTTTTTCACCTCCTTAAATCTGATCACCTTGTGGTTATTCTTAGTACAAGTGAGTATCATTAAGTGAGAATACAAACCCACATGGTAATCAAGAAGTCAACCATTGACAGGTCAGGAAACACAAGCGAGGAAGCTTAGGCTTAGGCACGGAGGCAAACAGGAGGTGCTAAAACTGTCCTCCCCTCAAATCCTTGTAAACATGCTTGTCAAGCCTCTCTAAAGGAGGCATTCCGAGGAGGGCAGCTTTATGCCGGGAAGCCACTGTCATGATTTAAGCCTTCCTCTGCTGCTTTCCTCTTTGACAGTCTCACCGGGTGCCCATTAAATGTGGACATCTAACTTACAAATTTCAAATGGCATTTTAACAACAACATTACTGTCCAGGTTGTAATTGTGTTTTTTTTTTTTTCCTTTTCAGGGAGATGTAATCAACGTTCTGCTTGGGCCCAAGGCAAACTAGATAGGATGACCTGTCACTCTGGTTACACATTGTTCCTATTTAAGGGAAAGGGGATAACAGCATATGCTGGAAGCTTAAGATTTTGGTTTTAAGAGAGCAGTATGTAGCCTATAACTTCCGTTTAAATTAAATTAGCTCTTATTTCAGACACATGTGACTAGTTTATAATTTAAGGTAAGCTAAAGATTGTCTTAATTTTTTAAAGATATTTCTGCTCCACTTCTTGGTCATTCTTAAAAATATCTATTAGCAACTATGTATACCTATAAAATGTCCAAATTGCTTAGAAAATGCTTTCTTAAAAAGTTTAGACATTTTTAGAGTCACTTAATCCACAGTCATTAGAAGATGCAATTCCAGCACGGGTCAAACCAGGTTCCCAAGCTCGGTGTTTGGGGCTTCCAATCACTGTCACACAGCCCCTTGGGGACTGAGTGAGTACTCACACTGGACTGGGAGCATCAAGGCTGCCCTCTTCAATCTGAGCCCTGAAACTACACAACTTTGTCAGACCACTTGGCAAGCTATGGTGGAACAACAGATACAAGCATCATGTTATCTGACTAGCCAGCATCCCATTCCCTTGTCAATAATCTGAAATGCATCGTTACCTTCCTCTGAAAGGCCAGAGTCATCTGCAGTGATGTTTGAGCCCAGTTTTAAATTGTCTCAGCAAGAAAACAGAAGGACATACAGACCAGGTTAGGGTGTCTTCTAAAGCAGTCTAGTGAGAGACTGGACAGTAAGGGTGGGTATACACCCCACTTCCCAAACAGAGAGAGAGAGACCTGGAAGGGGTGATCCATGTGGGTCCCCTAACAAGTGTTCATGTGTTAAATGGGGTCATAGGGCACGACAGCCTTTTCCATAAGGTGTTTTGAGTGGAGGAAAGAGGCCAAGGTGTATGAAGCTCACAAAGAATTTAGAGATCGTTTGTGTCTCTGCTGGTGATAAGAGTCCACCTCAGGGCAGGAAGAACTACCTACTACACACAGTCATTGCCTCACAGCCTTTATTTCTTTGGGGCTGTGTGTTAAACAAAAGCAAGGTGATTTTAGCTGGCTCTTGGGTTTAGGTTAGATCATAAAGATTACATATTTTCTGCTGGTCTAAGTCACTATGCTGGTCTTTCTAAAAAAAAAATAAACTATGTTACTTTGAGTAAAAAAAAAATAAAAACTTGATTTAGTTGAAAATGTATTCCTTTTATTTTATTTTCTTTAATTTATATTATTTCTCTTGTCTTCTTGAAACTTAGCTGAGAAATAAAGGCATTATTGTAGACCCTGGACAACTGATCTCAGGGTTGGACTTTTTCTAGTTCAGTTTTTTTTCTCTAGACCATGCAGGCTTAAATGATTGCTTCATATGTGTAGATTAGAGAGAATGATGTGTGTGTGTGTGTGTGTGTGTGTGTGTGTGTGTGTGTGTGTGTGTGTTTTGTACTTGGGGATTTCAGAGGGAATTCTTTTGCCTGTTTTCTAGAGTGAATTTGGTTCCGAGTAGTAAATCCTGTCGTCTGAGAATTCTACCCAATCACTAGTCAACTCATCTGTAATCACATATGCACATGTATGTACGGTTGGGAGCAGCAAGAGTGATGACTGCGCCAAGTGTAGCACTGGGCAGTTTTCCATGAGGCATCTCTCATGCAGAACCTACAGTTTTCTGAGTCTCCTCTTTAGCTAGCGCCACTGCCAGCTGTAGGAAAGGACAGTTACGTTCCCACAATGTGTAATTATGCATCACATTTAACATTCACCTGACTCACTTCTAAGCAATTATGTATAGTTACAAACGAGAAATTAGAACACTCAGTATCTGCCGTTTTGTCTCAGGAGTTTATTTAAAAGAAAATGTTGAAAGTTTAGTTATCATTATGCTAGTAATGATGCATATTGAAGCTCTTCACAATTTACAAAACACATTCGCATCCAGTTTCTCAGTTTATTTATCTTGACCATCTCAAGACAGGCAGAGCGAATTGTCATAACAGTATTATGTTTTCCAAAGGCTATTTGAGGCGGAAAGGAGTGAGATAACACACTGAAGCCCATTCACTGCCGACTTGAAAGGATGGAACTCAGATTCTCTTTGCTTCGTTTTTATTTAGTTTGTTGTTCTGAAGACATGGTCTTCATGTAGTCTGGGCTGGGCCCAAACTCAGGATCCCCCTGCCTCCACCCCCAGCACGTTGAGATTACAGGCAGGCCTGTGCCGCTGCTCTGAGCGCTAGCTGTTCTTACACTCACCGTCCTGCTGCAGAAGTGGTTACCGTTGTATAAGCGGTTACCGTTGTATAAGCGGTTGTCATTGTTATAAGTAGAACATTTACTTGGCTTCTGAAATCTACTGCAGAATACAGCATGCATAAATTTTATATTTTAAGGTTTAATCCAAAAATGATAATACTTATAAACTTGCTTTTCACAGCATTCACCTGCTCCTACTGGGCCCTGGTGACATTTGTTTTTTCTATGGAAAACTTCACAACACCCAGTTCTTCATTCTTAAATGCTCAGCTCATGTCCCATTTCCTCCAGACAGTACTTTTCTACAGTCCTAACCATAAGACTGACTAAAATAAATTTGCCTTTGTGTGCGTGTATGTGTGTGTGTGTGTGTGTGCGGTGGGGGAGCTTTCTTCAAAGGACAGGATCTCACTATGTAGCTCAGGCAAACCTTGAACTTGTGGCCACTCCATCCCCACCTCCCTCCTGGCTCTTAGTTAAATGTTCTCAGGCCTCCATGGGGTCAGTTTCCTCCATAACACTAGCTTAGAAATGATTGATGAGGACTCTGCAAAAGTTTATACCTTAATTATTACTTTTCTTCGTCACCTCCTTCCTCTCACACTGCTAGGTTTGCCTGCACAAGTTTAGAGAGGCACATAACACATCGAGACCATCTGGTCATCCTTTAAAAGCAATGGATTAGGAAAGGAATTTGGAACAAACCACACATCTTAAATTTAAAAAGAAATGGAACTCCTTCTCAGGTTGGATGGCTTGAGGGGAATAAGACACCTGAAAAACATGTACGGGAAGTTGTACAACTTAAGAGAGACCACAGGCCACGTTGAAAATCATTCATAAAGTAACTAATGATACTCAGAAGCATCTAGAGCCACCGGAGCTGAGGGTCCTGCACTGGTGGTAGAACAGTCTTGACGCAGAAAGACACTACAGTCATATCTAGGGAAGGGCAAGGAACTTGTGCTGACATTAACTTGTTTCATGCATGTTTAATGTGACCTGGAATCAGAAAATATTTGATAGATAGAAAATATAGCTATCGTTCTTAGATAATTGAGTTTCTCTCTTGTAGCGGTAAATAGTTAAAATGGGAACTCCATCCCACACTAGCACCTAGTGCAGCACCATTCAGCCATATGGCGTCAGCGGTCTCATTCGGTCAGCCAGACTCCCCAGTCCCTCTGGCCCAGAGTTTTCAAATCGTCCCCACCCAACTCCCAACTCATTAAGTTCCCAATTTCCATCCCACGCTATCTCTGGCTCTCTGGGCCCTGGGGTGATCTCTCCGCCTCCATGACTAGCCCCATCAGAGGCTGTCTTCTATCTGTGGCTCTCTGGGCCCTGGGGTGATCTCTCCGCCTCCATGACCAGCCCCATCAGAGGCTGTCTTCTATCTCTGGCTCTCTGGGCGCTGGGGTGATCTCTCTGCCTCCATGACTAGCCCCATCAGAGGCTGTCTTCTATCTGTGGCTCTCTGGGCGCTGGGGTGATCTCTCCGCCTCTGTGACTAGCCCCATCAGAGGCTGTCTTCTATCTGTGGCTCTCTGCTGCGGACTCTACTCACATTCCCAGCATCTGCCCCCTGTGGTTATAGTCACAGCTCCCAGTAACCCATTAACATCAAAACTCTAGAAGCTTATAATTTATCAATTAGGTTTATATCAATAAATTCTCACTTCACAAAACTTCCACAATAAACTCAGAGTCAATTAATATTGATATAAACTTCCCACCTAGATAAGACAGATTGTCCTGTAATTATCCATCCCTTATGAAATATTCATAGTTACCTGTGGTCATCAGGGCCACACAGATCTGGGTCGTCCTCCTAGCCTCCATCTTGGTTCTTCTTCTACCTTCTCATCTCTCCCACCTTCCAAAAACTCTGTCCCCATCTTTTCTTTTTCATTGCCCAATCACAGGCCTTGCCTTATCTTGTGCCTGCCCTTAGCTGCATATAGGCATCAATCCTCCCCCCCCCTCTCTAATGTGGGGGTGGGTTAGGACAGAGCCTGTGTGAGCATCAGAGGACAACTTACCAAAGTTAGTTCTTTCCTTCCATTGTGTAGGTTTCTAAACTGTGATCTGAGATCAGTTGCTTAGCTTCCCGCTCCCTCCTGGACTGAAGCTCCTTGAAGTGAGGGATAATGTTTTGGGTTCACCCACACTACCCCATCAAGTAGGATTGCAAGAAATAGCTTTTGAATGCTAGGGTTGGGAAGTTCTAGCTTCCTTCTTGCAGGTCCTCATCGCAATGTGATTTAACATCGTGAATTTCCTCAGAACCCTAAGAAAACACTTTAGCATCAGAGAGGATAAAATCGTTTAACTTTAGTAACTTACAGAGGATATAGAATCAGCATGGGAAGTTCATGGAGGTAGCCACAGCTTTTCTTCATTTTGTTATCGTGTGTGTGTGTGTGTGTGTGTGTGTGTGTGTGTGTGTGAAGATTATTATTTTGTGTGATCATGTTCCCATGAGCAATGTTGGAAACGAGGTAAAGCATCTAAGGAAGTGGATGCACAGCTCGTTCTGATCACTCAGAGCCAAGTCTCCTGGAACCTCTCTACCCTGCATTCTCTGCTATGCCTTCTCCTCCCCTGCAGGGGATGCGTGTTGTCCTCATTGACTTCTAACTGAAACATTTAGACTTAACTATCTGCTTGTTCAGGATGTTGTTTCAAATTCCCTCTGAACTTGTAGAGCCTTTACTAGCAAATTAGCTTTTGTGTGGTAAACTCATTGTGTAGTAAAACTAAAAGGATGACCGTTTACATGAGACCGATTTCTAGATTGAACAGAAAATGCAGTATGTTCAAGTCTGACATATAAAAAAAATTGTTGTGACTCTTAGATAAAATGAGTGTTTGTTTTTAAAACTTGCCAAAAAGATATGCAACATCAAAAACAACTCATGAAAACCCTGTGTTTTCACCAAATTTGTACTGTATTTGGGTACATTTAACTATAAGAAGATATGGTATCATTATCCAGAAGAAGAATCCAGGGTGAGTCCTTGGAAGACCGACATCAGAACTCTGCTGTAGATTGGGATAGAGACAAGATAAATAGATGGAGTTTGGGAGTTTCTTCTTTGTTCTTGTTTCTTTGGGTGCTGAAGTGGAACCCAATAAGGCCAGGCAAGCATACTGGGACTGAGCTATTCCTTAGTGCTTTCCTTTTTTTTTTTTTTTTAAATGTTGAAACAGAGGCTCACCAGCTGGCCTTAAACTCACTCTGTAGGCCAGAGAGCCCTTGAACTCTCGACAATCCAGCCTCAGCTTCCTGAATAGAAGGGATTTTAGACCTGCCCTTCACCATCAGGATCCGATCAATTTTATTAAATTTTTCCAAACTGTACACACTTTGATTGTTTACTGTCTTTCTTTCTAAACACTCAAGTGACAACAAAATACAAAACTGCTGTTCTGCACACACTCAAAATAAATCTTTAAGTAGCAGTTAATGTTTTCTGAGCATATCCTAAAACATACACATGCATGAGCTTACAGTCACCAAATCACCCGTTCGTTCACAGATAAGCCTACTGATTCCATGCTTTCTCTTTTTAAAGCAGGGCCTTCCATATCCCAGCCTAATCTCAGACTCAGTGTGTAGCCAGGGCAGCCTTGGTTCCTTGATCTTTCTTGCTTCCATGTTCCACGGCTAGGATCCAGCACGCACCCTTACGTCTATTCTGTACATTGACCTCTGTAAGTGAACCACAGTGAGCGTGGAGCGCAGAAGCCCCGGCATCCTGAGTTCATTTCTTTTGGATGCATGCCCAGCAGGAGAGTTTCTGGATCACATGGTGCATTTACTTTTGGGGAGGAAACTCTACCTTTTCCACAACAACGCTACCAAATTTGCATTTCCCCATTGTGTGCTGCTGATCACGATTGCCTGTTTTTAACCATTGTGTATCTTCTTTTAAAAAGATCTATTTCTCTGCCCATTTTAAAATATAAATGACACCTAAAACTTTGGTAGTGCATGTGCCTATGTGCATGGGTGTGTGTGCTACAACATACATGGGAAGGCAGAGGACAACGTTTGAGAGTTCTCTCTTCCCATGTTGATTCCCATGATCAAACTCAGGTCCTCGGGTTTGCCAGCAGGCACATCCACTTACCAAGCAGTTTCCCATGCCCTCTTTGCTCATTTTAAGATCAGACCATTTTGTTATTTTTTTTATTATTATTTTATACTGGTTTTGTCTGTGTTGTGCTATTGAGTTGCGTGTTATTTGCTCATTTTGATTCCTTCTAATAGGCCATTTAAAATCACTAAATGAATTATAAGAAAGTTTAATCCATAACACTGTGCAAAAAGTTATCTATATACACTTATTTCAAAATCCTCCCTGCATTTGTAGAAGAGAAGAAGTTAAGATTAGAAGGAAGAAAAGTCTGGAAAGCAAAAGACGGTAGGGAAATTCGGAGTCTGCGAAGTGTTTGCCTTATCTGAGACAGCAGGACCTGACCTTGCAGACAAAGGCCAGATCAGGAAGCCCTCCCAACCCCCTCTTTCTTTCTCCTCTCTTCTCCCTCTCCTCTCCTCTCCCTCTCTCTTCCTTCCCACTCCTCTCTTCTCCCCTCCCACTCCTCTCCTCTCTCTCCTCACTCTTTCCTGTTTCTCTCCTCTTTCTGTCCTTTCCTCTCTCTTCCTCTCCTCTCTCCTTCTCTCTTCCTCTCTCCCCACCCATATGTGTAGGCATGCACATAGAACTTGCATACCTGCAGACGTCAGAAGACCATGGAGTGTCAATCCTTACCCGACACTTGTTTCAGACAAAGCCTCCTGAGGTCTGCTACACACAGTTTTGCATGACTTGAGAGGGTTTGAACTCAGGCCCTCATGCTTGTTCTCCATCCACTGTTCCCACTGAGCCATGTTTCACCCATTCCTCCATGTGAACTCTCTTGTTGCTATGTGAAGTAATTGTGTATTGAGGGGTTTTCCTTGAGGGGTGATAAAAATCTACGGAGAGGGTTAATGTTGGGTAATTACCATATGAAAGATTATCCTGTTTACAGTCTAGAAAATGAATTGATAACAAGGCCAATACAGAAGTCACAGAAGTAATTCAAATTAAACTTGGGGATCAAGATACAGAGGATAGAGAACAACAAATGGGGACAGAGAAATTCAGAAAACAAGTTAACCAGAGACTTTGCAATTTGATGGATGTTTAAATACAGAGAATATTTCAGTCAACAGATAGTAGAGATCAGAAGTTCTAATCACTCCCAGGTATCAATAGCTTTGTCATGAGAGTTCCCACTAGAATTCATCAACAGTCATATTAGAGGCTGGAGAGAAGGCTCAGTGGTTAACCACTCTTATCTAGGACCTGAGTTTGTTTCCCAGTATCCATTACATAACTTACCTATAACTCTAGTTCCAGGGGCCTTGGCATCGGTAAGCGTCCATACAAACGTGACAAACACATTTACACATAAATGAAAAATACATCTTAAAAAAGGTGAATATTTGTTAACTTTGTGTTGTAAAATAAAGTGTTTGCCGATGACTTTATAGTGAGCTCATGATTAGAAACACAGGATAATCATTTGTGATGGGACCCATACCTTTTCAGAGCTGTAATTAATTTCCTTAACTGACCCTGTGATATTTTATAAGTTATAAAGTAAAATTGCAGCTTTAATACTTTCTCAAAGGAGAATTAGACCTAGAACCTAAATTATCAATAGCAAAAATGTATCAATCTAGCATTGACATCACTAGATTACAATGAAATTGTCCCCATTTGTCGGGACCGGACTGCGACACTAGGCAAAACTAGAGCCCTGCCCTGAGCAGATTCCTGAGAAGGGCTTGACCTTTTCAAAGAAAGAACATGTCCTCGGAAGACTGTTGCCTCTTTGTCTAAGAAGACTATCTTGCAGTTTAAAGAGTCACCTTATGTCCTTGGGCACTATAAACACTTTGTTTATCTTCAAAGATGCTGTAACTATAATTATATTTGCCAGGATAAACCAAGTCATGCTGTTTCAACCAATAATTCCTAAATCTCAGTGATTTTATATGATGAAAGCATCTTTCTCATTCATATCTCATGTCCCATGTAGATAGCAGGATGCTTTCCTCCATGTTGGACTGACTTAGCAACTAAGTTTCAACAATAGGAATGTGCTGGTCAGGGAGAGGAGAAGAGTGTTGGGAGGGCGAGTGAGGAAAGGCAGAGTTGAAGAATCTCAGGGATAGCCATGCGTTAGCCTAGAGAAGAGGCATAGTTAGGACATTTCCTTAAGTCAACACTTCTCCCATGTATTTGATCCTGGAAAGTCCCCTGAGAAGTTGATTTGTGTCTGTGACAGTAGTGAATTTCTATAGCAGATGTATTTCTAGTTGTTCTTGGGCACACAATAGGAGTACCTTTCTCTGCCTAATGATATTTATGCAGAAAATGTCTATACTATTTTGTCTCAACAAAACCCCAACACTATTCTAATCCATTGCCAAGGAATTTTTTAATTTATAATTTGTCGAGCATCCTAGATCACATTCCATGTCTTACTTTGTGCTAACTCTTTAACTCATTTCAGCTTCATAATAAATAAACTTACTGCTGTAGACTGAACATTTGTATTTCAATATAAGAAACAAAAGCACATTTTGAAACTACAACTCTCAGGGTAATGTTAGGAAAAGCAGCCTTTGGGAGGTGTGGAGATCACAAGGACAGCTCCTTCCTACACTGTTCTTAGAAAAGCCTCCAAAGAGCTGGTTTGTCCTTCTGCTGGGTGGAGAACACTGGGAGGTCATTAGCCTTCAAATCGGAAGAGGGACCTCCCCACAATCTGACCATGCTGCTACCTGGTCCCTGCCATTTTCAGCTACCAGAACTACAAGGAACACATTTCTGGGTTTGTAAACATTTCAACTGCTGGGAGGTTTTTCATTCCTGCAGTCTCTGAGTGAACTAAGGCACATCAAATACACGTGGAGAGCAAATGGACACAACTACTAGAGGAGTCAACTGCCAAGCAAAGGGGATGGAACGTCCTGGGACTGTGAACAGACAGGTCAGGAGACGGTAAGATTTTACTTTGTTGGTCCTCTCTAATCAAACCTCAAAATATGTAGGGGGAGTTCTATTGGGACTTCTGTGGAGAATCTTAGAGACCAGGCTGTTAACGTTACACAGATAATGATAAATCAAAACAGCTTATTTGATTCTATTTTCATTTCACAGGTGTTGGTGTATTGTGAATTTAACATTCCATAATAACTGGCGCTGGAAATGAATATGGAGGCAGTTACCCTTTAACCAGTTATTATTCAAGTAGGAGACACAGAGACCTTTAGGGTTATATCAAGCCTTAAAGTACTGGAGCTGGGCAGATATCAACCCCCTAAGCTATTTTCTCTGTTTCCATCCCTTGAATCTCAATATGTTACTTTCCATATGTTTTGTGTGTGCTGATCCTGCTTCATCAGGTTAGCCCTCATGGTCCATATCACCCCATGTTGACTTCCTTTCTCCTCCTCTATTTGCTCACCCCCCACACCCACCATGGTCCCTGCCTGAGACCCCCAAGCCTGGGAGACTTTATCCCACCTACTTCTTTTCTGCTCAGCTACAGGCTGTCAGCCACTTTTATAAACTAATCAGGGATAATTGAGGGGTGAGGTCTATATAACAAAGGCTGGTGTATGTGAGCATCTACCAGAGGGAAACAGATCTTGGGATACAGAATATAGCATTTGAACACATAGTAACAGACCACACCCCAACATGCTGGTGTTTTGCCTGCATGTATGTCTGTGTGAGGGTGCTGCATCCTCTAGAACTGAGTTACAGACAGTGTGAGCTGCCATGTGGGTGGTGGGACTTGAACCTGGGTCCTCTGGAAGAGCAGCTGGTGCTTTTAACCACTGAGTCATTTCTCCAGTCCCTATTTTATTGTGTTTAATCAGTTTTTCACAAAAAGGAATTATTTTAATATACATTTATAAACTATTTAAATCACTTATCTCTCCTTCCCTCTTCAACTCCTCTAAGAACTTTAGCTCTACCCTACTCCTGAGTTCATGTCTGGAGAGGCCTTGAGAACTACAGAAAAAAGGGTGGCAGAGAGAATATTTAGGATCTAGCAGAGCAGCTAGGGGGCAACTGCAGGTTTTATTAGTTTCTAGAGTGTTTATATTCAGGTTAGGTTCTGGCCTGTTTTAATGTTTCTGTGATATAATATTCTGACCAAAAGCAATGTGGGGCAAAAGGACTACACTTAGACGATGTCTCAGTCTACCTGTACTGAGGGAAGTTAGGCCAGACACTGAAGACAGGGAACCAAAGGAGAAACCATGGAGGAACGGTTCTTACTGGCTCACTCCCGGGTTCATGCTTAGCGAGCTTTTTCTCAGAGCCCAGGATGATCCGTGTCGAGATGGTACCACATGCAGTGGATCGAACCCTCCCACTTCAATAATCAATCAAGAGAATTCCTCAGAGATCAGGCTGCAGGTCAGCCTGATGGACAGAGCTGGAATTGAGACGTTCTTGCTCTCAAACGACTCTGAGAAAACTCCTAGTTTAGGTAAGGGCCTCAACTGGTTTGCCAAAAGAGGTATATTATCATTTGGCAATTTGGTAATACACATTTGACTTTGTTATAATAGGAATGTATGCCGAGACAGACAAACCGAACTCACAGGCTAAGGGTATTAAGGAACATTCTAGTCACAGGAATTCTGAGCTCTGAAGAAAAGTTATCCTTCCTAGTCTATTCTGATCCTGAGGTAAGATGGTAGCCAAGAAATAACTTGTGTAAAGTGGGATGGGCCTGTCTCCTCACTTCTGTGGGGTAATACTATTACCAGCATTTTTTTTAAAAATAAGAGTAAACAACTTGCTTTAAATTCTAGGTCCGGTGGGAGGAAAGCCAGGAATCAAATCTGAGTCCAACGGACCTCATCACTGTGTGATTTCCCATGGCATTGACATAGAAGCTGCTTTGCTCCCCAGAAGCCTCCATCAGATGGGGTCTCCTATGCTAGAGAGATAGCACTATTGACTTTCAGAGTTTAAAGCTTGCTCTATGTCAGTCAGTAAATGCCAAGTGGGCATTCAAACGTATGTGTCCCGGCCTCCAAAAGCCTTGTATTTCCATAGCAACTCCTGAGAAGATGCAACAATGCTAAGAGAGGTATGTTCAGATGACCGAGTGATCAGCAATAATCATAAAAACCCTCCACACGGTCACCTATGTGCTTAGTAAATCTGTTAAAATAAGGACTGGCCAATAAAGCATCCGAGGGATTGGTATAAATGGCCCAAGAGGGTGAGATAACTTCAAAACGTCATTGGGCAGTGCCGACCACATCGATTCTCCTTTGCTCTTGGCAGGATGAAGGGCCCCGCTCTTGCTGTTTCTCCTCTCAGTCCTGTTGGCTGTGGTGGAAGTAAGAAGCAGGCAGATTGTGATGCAGTTTTCTTAGTATCCATTTCCTCTAAGAAATTCTGATCCACTTGTATATCAATATAGGGGCTTAATCATCGAAATATATTATGGAATTTGGCCTGGGAAAAAGACAAACTGGCAACATTTTAAAAAGCAACACACTGTTATTCTTTAGTCTTTTGAATCAAAGCGATTCATTTGCATGGGACTTCAGTGAGCTCAGCGTCTGTGGTCAGAGCAAGGCCAGACATCTGCACACGGATGATTACAGCGTGTATGAGGTTAGAGTTCAGGCAAGTGACAAACAGGGGTAAAGGGAGGAGCTGAGTCAGCTGACCACATATTAAGAACCAGGCAGTTTCAGGGGCAACACGTCACTTAGCTTCTGAGGTAGCTCGTGTGAAGTAGGTCATGTTGCTGCTGTTTATCAAGGAGAAAACTGTTTACCCAGATACTCAGCATCGAGGCCAGAAGTCAAGCCAGGTCTATCTGCTTCAAGAACTGACGTCATTGCTATTACCTACTGTGCCCCAGGTGAAGAGAAGGCTTCTATAGACACTTAATCACGGAGAAGGTGGAATTTGACAGAGGTCCTGAAGGACCTGTCAAACCTGAGAAGTTGTGAGGCAGGAACTGGAGAGATTGTGAGCAATAGGAAATGCATGGCCAGAGTTCCCAGGGTGCCTTGTCATCTTGCTATCAAAGCAGCAATGATGAGCTGACGTCACGGAACTTCTGTGCTCAATTCAAGGAACTCAGAAGATTGGCTGGAATTCTTTCTGCAAATTTTGTAATGAATTATGACGTAAAGGGCTGGAGACATGACCCAGAGGTCCATGTTAGGTCACTCACAAATGTCTGTAATACCAGCTCCAGGGATTTGATGCCTTAGGCCCCATTGGGCACTTGCACTCACACACACACACACACACACACACACACACACACCTTATACACACGTAACACATACATGCAACATGCACCCTTACATATATAACATATAATTATAAATAATAAAGATAACAATTTAAAACTATGAAGTAAAAATGTATTCAAGGTTCTGTTATTTTAAATTGACAAAACATTGCTTTATCATGTAAATAACATGTGAATGATGCACGATGGCTAAATCAGGCTAATACACACATACACACACACACACACATAACCTATACATCACCTACATTTCCTATTATTTTCTTGTGCTGAGAACACTGAACATATATGCTCTTGGTAACTTCAGGAATGCATGTGTTGCTGCTGATCACAGCCACTACACTGTATAGTCATTTCTGGAACTTGTTCCTCCTGGCTACCTGAAACTGTGAACTCCTTGGCTCCCCATCTCCATCCCTGGACACCTCAGTCATCCTCAGACAGTCACTACTCCCCTTTTGCTCCCTCGGCCTGGGCTTTCCAGATCTCTCATACATGAGACCAGGCAACATTGCCCGTTTGTGCCTAGCTCCCCACTCTGCTTCAATAAGGAGTGGCATTGCTTTTGTTTTCTGATAAAGACTTAGGAAATGAATGGCATGTAAATGTGGAAGCCATGTGTATGATACTAAAGGTTTCGGCTTGCCTTAAGGACTTTGGAAAATGAAAGATTTTAGGGAATTACCAACGACATTCATATTTTAGTGGGATAATAGCTTGAGATGTGATAAACATCCTTACTGCTTTAATACACATAGAGAATACATAGTTCATACAGACCTTATCAGAAAAAGGCGCTTTTTAAACTTTCAAAAAGTTGTCACTGATTTTGAAAGAGCACATGAAGACATAATAGAAAAAGGCATTGAAGTATCTGTGAATATAGAGAGCAATAAAATGAAAGTTCTGTAAATTTCTCTTTTTTACATTTTATTTTTTAATATTACTATTATTGTGAGTATGTGAGCCTGTATATATGACATGTACATACAGGCACATAATGCCACAGTACATGTGCTGAGGTAAGGGCACAACTTTGTGGAGTCAGTTCTCTCCTATTTTTATGTGGATCAAAGTCAAGTCTAGGCTTTCTTTGTAAGGCTACAAGTACCCCCACCCCCCCCACCCATTGAGCTATCTCACTGACCTTGAAATTACTGAAATCATAGCCCTTGAGACTTCCAAAGGTGTCCAGTGTGTTTTCCTTAACATTATTTATCTGATCTAGTTGACCAACTACCATTCTTTCTCGTGGTTTTGTTAAATACAAGCCAGCGGGGCTTGAGTACAGACATTGGGAATGACGTTTAGATTAAACAATGTGGCCAGTGCTTCAGTTTCAGATATGGAATGGAAATCCCACTGATCAGCTCTGCAAGGCAACCCCAGGGCTTTTATTACTGTTGTTGTCTTGCTTCTAGCTAATTAATTACATCTCTTATGACTAATTATATAGCTTATTGCTAATTATAACTAATATCTTTGGAAATATCTAATTTCTCATGGACCAGAGGCGGCTGGGAACATTTGTTGCTGGGCAACTGACGCTGCTCCCTTTCAACCTCTGTAAGAAGAAGAGCTAGCACCACCCAGCTCTTCCTGGAGTGCTCTCTTTGCTAAAGTTCCTTAAGCTACCTTAAGGAACTTTAGTGTGGTGCCTCTCTCTCTTAGAGCTGAGGCAAGAAACCACCTCCAGCTCTTAGACAGACAGGAGACATCCAAGGAAACTCTGGAGCACAACCTTCCCAAGATGCATATCCAGGACAGGAGCTTGTTCGAGATCCACAGGCACCCGAAGGTCTTTGGGAACTGAAGAAGCACTTGGTAGCATTCAGACGAGATTGGCGAGCTCTGTGCTGCAGGGAAGGCGGCTCCATGAGGGAGCTCAGCATCCTGTGTTAGGAAGCATCCAGCCCCACAGTGGGCTTTAGCATGTATCTCAATGTCCTACCATGGAGTCCCCCTTCCAGCTTCTGTCACTACAGCCATGGCTTTTAGGTAGATGGTCCATTCCTAAAAGCTCTATTGTGGCTTAAAGCCACTCTTCTCCCTCTGCCGAGGCCAATCCACTCTTCTTTCTAAATTCTAAGTGCTGTGCAGAATTGCAATAAAAATGCCTGGATCCAAGCTCACTGTGATTCTTTTCCCTTAAAAAATTGTTACAGGGGCTGGAGAGATGTCTCGGTGGTTAAGAGCACTTGTCATTCTTGTAGAAGTCATGGGTTCAATTTCCAGCAACCACACAATTGCTACACTTATCTGTAGCTTCAGTT